>NC_037676.1:10993520-11293520 GCF_003255815.1 Theropithecus gelada
CAGAGAAGGTCATAAACGAAATGAAAGAGATGAAAACCATGACACGAGAAATACGTGACAAATGCACAAGCTTCAGTAACCGACTCGATCAACTGGAAGAAAGAGTATCAGCGATTGAGGATCAAATGAATGAAATGAAGCGAGAAGAGAAACCAAAAGAAAAAAGAAGAAAAAGAAATGAACAAAGCCTGCAAGAAGTATGGGATTATGTAAAAAGACCAAATCTCCGTCTGATTGGGGTGCCTGAAAGTGAGGGGAAAAATGGAACCAAGTTGGAAAACACTCTTCAGGATATCATCCAGGAGAACTTCCCCAACCTAGTAGGGCAGGCCAACATTCAAATCCAGGAAATACAGAGAACGCCACAAAGATACTCCTCGAGAAGAGCAACTCCAAGACACATAATTGCCAGATTCACCAAAGTGGAAATGAAGGAAAAAATCTTAAGGGCAGCCAGAGAGAAAGGTCGGGTTACCCACAAAGGGAAGCCCATCAGACTAACAGCAGATCTCTCGGCAGAAACTCTACAAGCCAGAAGAGAGTGGGGGCCAATATTCAACATTCTTAAAGAAAAGAATTTTAAACCCAGAATTTCATATCCAGCCAAACTAAGTTTCATAAGTGAAGGAGAAATTAAATCCTTTACAGATAAGCAGATGCTTAGAGATTTTGTCACCACTAGGCCTGCCTTACAAGAGACCCTGAAGGAAGCACTCAATATGGAAAGGAACAACCGGTACCAGCCATTGCAAAAACATGCCAAAATGTAAAGACCATCGAGGCTAGGAAGAAACTGCATCAACTAACGAGCAAAATAACCAGTTAATATCATAATGGCAGGATCAAGTTCACACATAACAATATTAACCTTAAATGTAAATGGACTAAATGCTCCAATTAAAAGACACAGACTGGCAAACTGGATAAAGAGTCAAGACCCATCAGTCTGCTGTATTTAGGAGACCCATCTCACACGCAGAGACATACATAGGCTCAAAATAAAGGGATGGAGGAAGATTTACCAAGCAAATGGAGAACAAAAAAAAGCGGGGGTTGCAATACTAGTCTCTGATAAAACAGACTTTAAACCATCAAAGATCAAAAGAGACAAAGAAGGCCATTACATAATGGTAAAGGGATCAATTCAACAGGAAGAGCTAACTATCCTAAATATATATGCACCCAATACAGGAGCACCCAGATTCATAAAGCAAGTCCTTAGAGACTTACAAAGAGACTTAGACTCCCATACAATAATAATGGGAGACTTCAACACTCCATTGTCAACATTAGACAGATCAACGAGACAGAAAGTTAACAAGGATATCCAGGAATTGAACTCATCTCTGCAGCAAGCAGACCTAATAGACATCTATAGAACTCTCCACCCCAAATCAACAGAATATACATTCTTCTCAGCACCACATCGCACTTACTCCAAAATTGACCACGTAATTGGAAGTAAAGCACTCCTCAGCAAATGTACAAGAACAGAAATTATAACAAACTGTCTCTCAGACCACAGTGCAATCAAACTAGAACTCAGGACTAAGAAACTCAATCAAAACCGCTCAACTACATGGAAACTGAACAACCTGCTCCTGAATGACCACTGGGTAAATAATGAAATGAAGGCAGAAATAAAGATGTTCTTTGAAACCAATGAGAACAAAGATACAACATACCAGAATCTCTGGGACACATTTAAAGCAGTGTGTAGAGGGAAATTTATAGCACTAAATGCCCACAAGAGAAAGCAGGAAAGATCTAAAATTGACACTCTAACATCGCAATTAAAAGAACTAGAGAAGCAAGAGCAAACACATTCGAAAGCTAGCAGAAGGCAAGAAATAACTAAGATCAGAGCAGAACTGAAGGAGATAGAGACACAAAAAACCCTCCAAAAAATCAATGAATCCAGGAGTTGGTTTTTTGAAAAGATCAACAAAATTGACAGACCACTAGCAAGACTAATAAAGAAGAAAAGAGAGAAGAATCAAATAGACGCAATAAAAAATGATAAAGGGGATCTCACCACCGAACCCACAGAAATACAAACTACCATCAGAGAATACTATAAACACCTCTACGCAAATAAACTGGAAAATCTAGAAGAAATGGATAATTTCCTGGACACTTACACTCTTCCAAGACTAAACCAGGAAGAAGTTGAATCCCTGAATAGACCAATAGCAGGCTCTGAAATTGAGGCAATAATTAATAGCTTACCAACCAAAAAAAGTCCAGGACCAGACGGATTCACAGCTGAATTCTACCAGAGGTACAAGGAGGAGTTGGTACCATTCCTTCTGAAACTATTCCAATCAATAGAAAAAGAGGGAATCCTCCCTAACTCATTTTATGAGGCCAACATCATCCTGATACCAAAGCCTGGCAGAGACACAACAAAAAAAGAGAATTTTAGACCAATATCCCTGATGAACATCGATGCAAAAATCCTCAATAAAATACTGGCAAACCGGATTCAGCAACACATCAAAAAGCTTATCCACCATGATCAAGTGGGCTTCATCCCTGGGATGCAAGGCTGGTTCAACATTCGCAAATCAATAAACATAATCCAGCATATAAACAGAACCAAAGACAAGAACCACGTGATTATCTCAATAGATGCAGAAAAGGCTTTTGACAAAATTCAACAGCCCTTCATGCTAAAAACGCTCAATAAATTCGGTATTGATGGAACGTACCTCAAAATAATAAGAGCTATTTATGACAAACCCACAGCCAATATCATACTGAATGGGCAAAAACTGGAAAAATTCCCTTTGAAAACTGGCACAAGACAGGGATGCCCTCTCTCACCACTCCTATTCAACATAGTGTTGGAAGTTCTGGCTAGGGCAATTAGGCAAGAGAAAGAAATCAAGGGTATTCAGTTAGGAAAAGAAGAAGTCAAATTGTCCCTCTTTGCAGATGACATGATTGTCTATTTAGAAAACCCCATTGTCTCAGCCCAAAATCTCCTTAAGCTGATAAGCAACTTCAGCAAAGTCTCAGGATACAAAATTAATGTGCAAAAATCACAAGTATTTGTATACACCAGTAACAGACAAACACAGAGCCAAATCATGAATGAACTTCCATTCACAATTGCTTCAAAGAGAATAAAATACCTAGGAATCCAACTTACAAGGGATGTAAAGGATCTCTTCAAGGAGAACTACAAACCACTGCTCAGTGAAATAAAAGAGGACACAAACAAATGGAAGAACATACCATGCTCATGGATAGGAAGAATCAATATCGTGAAAATGGCCATACTGCCCAAGGTAATTTATAGATTCAATGCCATCCCCATCAAGCTACCAATGAGTTTCTTCACAGAATTGGAAAAAACTGCTTTAAAGTTCATATGGAACCAAAAAAGAGCCCGCATCTCCAAGACAATCCTAAGTCAAAAGAACAAAGCTGGAGGCATCACGCTACCTGACTTCAAACTATACTACAAGGCTACAGTAACCAAAACAGCATGGTACTGGTACCAAAACAGAGATATAGACCAATGGAACAGAACAGAGTCCTCAGAAATAATACCACACATCTACAGCCATCTGATCTTTGACAAACCTGAGAAAAACAAGAAATGGGGAAAGGATTCCCTATTTAATAAATGGTGCTGGGAAAATTGGCTAGCCATAAGTAGAAAGCTGAAACTGGATCCTTTCCTTACTCCTTATACGAAAATTAATTCAAGATGGATTAGAGACTTAAATGTTAGACCTAATACCATAAAAATCCTAGAGGAAAACCTAGGTAGTACCATTCAGGACATAGGCATGGGCAAAGATTTCATGTCTAAAACACCAAAAGCAACAGCAGCAAAAGCCAAAATTGACAAATGGGATCTAATTAAACTAAAGAGCTTCTGCACAGCAAAAGAAACTACCATCAGAGTGAATAGGCAACCTACAGAATGGGAGAAAATTTTTGCAATCTACTCATCTGATAAAGGGCTAATATCCAGAACCTACAAAGAACTCAAACAAATTTACAAGAAAAAAACAAACAACCCCATGAAAAAGTGGGCAAAGGATATGAACAGACATTTCTCAAAAGAAGACATTCATACAGCCAACAGACACATGAAAAAATGCTCATCATCACTGGCCATCAGAGAAATGCAAATCAAAACCACAATGAGATACCATCTCACACCAGTTAGAATGGCGATCATTAAAAAGTCAGGAAACAACAGGTGCTGGGGAGGATGTGGAGAAATAGAAACACTTTTACACTGCTGGTGGGATTGTAAACTAGTTCAACCATTATGGAAAACAGTATGGCGATTCCTCAAGGATCTAGAACTAGATGTACCATATGACCCAACCATCCCATTACTGGGTATATACCCAAAGGATTATAAATCATGCTGCTGGCCGGGCGCGGTGGCTCAAGCCTGTAATCCCAGCACTTTGGGAGGCCGAGACGGGTGGATCACGAGGTCAGGAGATCGAGACCATCCTGGTGAACATGGTGAAACCCCATCTCTACTAAAAAATACAAAAAATTAGCCGGGCGAGGTGGCGGTGCCTGTAGTCCCAGCTACTCGGGAGGCTGAGGCAGGAGAATGGCGTGAACCCGGGAGGCGGAGCTTGCAGTGAGCTGAGATCCGGCCACTGCAACTCCAGCCCGGGAGACAGAGCGAGACTCCGTCTCAAAAAAAAAATAAAAATAAAAAAATAAAAAAATAAATCATGCTGCTATAAAGACACATGCACACGTATGTTTATTGCGGCACTATTCACAAGAGCAAAGACTTGGAATCAACCCAAATGTCCATCAGTGACAGATTGGATTAAGAAAATGTGGCACATATACACCATGGAATACTATGCAGCCATAAAAAAGGATGAGTTTGTGTCCTTTGTAGGGACATGGATGCAGCTGGAAACCATCATTCTTAGCAAACTATCACAAGAACAGAAAACCAAATGCCGCATGTTCTCACTCATAGGTGGGAACTGAACAATGAGATCACTTGGACTCAGGAAGGGGAACATCACACACCGGGGCCTATCATGGGGAGGGGGGAGGGGGGGAAGGATTGCATTGGGAGTTATACCTGATGTAAATGACGAGTTGATGGGTGCTGATGAGTTGATGGGTGCAGCACACCAACATGGCACAAGTATACATATGTAACAAACCTGCACGTTATGCACATGTACCCTAGAACTTAAAGTATAATAATAATAAATAAATTAAAAAAAAAAAAAAAAGAAATCATTGCTAAACCAAGGCCACAAAGATTTGCCCTGTTTCCTTCTAAAGACTTTACAGTTTAGTTCTTACAATTAGGTCTTCGATCCCTTTTGAGTTAATTTTTGTATATGGTGTGAGATAGGGGTTCAATTCCATTCTTTTGATTATTGATACAGTTTTCACAGCATCATTTAAAAGACTATTCTTTCCCCATTCAGTGGACTTGGCACCCTTGTCAAATATAAATTAGCCATTATAATAGTGAATACATGTCAATATACAATTGTCCTAGCCCACGGAACACCAAGCACAAACCCTAAATGACAGACTTTGGGTGATTATGATGTGTAAATCTAGGTTCCACAATTCTGACAAATGCACCACCTCTGGTGAAGGATGTTAATAATGAGCGAGTCTGTGGGGGCAGCAGAGGATACATGGGAAATCTCTGAACCTTCCACTCAATTTTGCTGTGAACCTAAAACTGCTCTAAAAATTAAAACTTTAAAATTAATAAAATTTGCTAGAGGTGTGATGGCTTATTTACAAACTTGAAATTCTATTCCATGGATATATATGGCTATCCTTATGCCAGTACTATGTTGTTTTCATTACAGTAGCTTTGAATTAAGTCTTAAAATCAAGAGTATATTCCCCCAACTTTGTTCTTTTACAAGATTATTTTGGATATTTGGGCTCCATTGAAATTCCACATGAATTTTAAGATGGAGTTTGCTATTTCTGCCCAAAAGGTGGTTGGAATTGTGACCACAATTGCATTAAATCTGTACAGCACTTTGGGTAATGCTGTAATTTCAGCAATATTAAATTTACCAATCCATGAACATAGAATATCTTTCCATTTGTTTATAGCTTTAATTTATTTTAGCAGTGTTTTGCAGTTTTCTATGTACAAGCCTTTTGCCTCCTTGGTTAAATTTATATTTGAGTATTTTATTCTCTTTAATGCTATTACAAATGGAATTGCTTCCTTAATTTCCTTTGATTGTTCATTACTGGTGCATAAAAATACAACTAATTGTGGACTGATTGTGTATCTTTTAACTTTGCCAAATTTACTTTGCTGGGTTGATTAGCTCTAAAAGATTTGTTTTGTGGATTGTTGCGGTTTTAACATATAATGTCATGTGATCTGTGAACAGAAATAGTTGAATTTATTATGTTCCAATTTGGATTATTTTCTTTGCCTAACTGTTCTCTGTAGAACTTTCTAGCACTGTGTTGAATAGAAGTTAGGAAGTGGGCATCTTTACTTAGTTCCTGGTCTTAGGAGAAAAGTTTCAGTGTTTTCCAATTGAGTATGACATCAGCTGTGGGTTTTTCACATATGGTCTTTATGACATTGAGGATGTCCCCTCTTTTCCTAATGAGTGTTTTTACCATAAAGGCGGCTGGATTTTGTCAAATACTTTTTCTGCATCAATTGAGATGATAATGTGGTTTTTTAATCCTCATTCTATTAGTGTGGTGCATTACACTGATTGATTTTAATATGTTGAACCACCCTTGTATTCCTGGAATAAATCTCATTTGGTCACAGTGTACAATCTTTTTACAACACTGTTGAATTTGGTTTGCTAGTGTTTTACTGAGGAATTCTGCATGTATATTCATGCAGGATATTGGTCTGTAGTTTTCTTCTAGTGATTTTATCCGGTTTTTGGTATCAAGGTAATGCTGGCCTCACAGAATGAGTTAGGAACATTACTTTCCCTTCCTTTTTTTTTATTTTTTTTTGAGAAGGAGTCTCACTCTATCACCGAGGCTGGAGGGCAGTGGTGCGATCTCGGCTCACTGCAACCTCCGCCTCCCGGGTTCCAGCGATTCTCCTGCCTCAACCTCCCGAGTAGCTGGGACTACAGGCGTATGCCACCATGCCCAGTTAATTTTTTTTTTTTTTTTTAGTAGAGATGGGGTTTTGCCATGTTAGCCAGGATGATCTCCATCTCGGCCTCCCAAAATGTTGGGATTACAGGCATGAGCCACCGCGTCCGACCAGTGTTAATTCTTTAAATGCTGGAAAGAGCTCACCAGTGAAGCCATAAGGTCCTGGGCTTTTCTTTCTTGGGAGGTTTTTGATTACCAGTTCTGTCTCCTTGCTAGTCATAGGTCTGTGCAGGTTTTCTATTTTTTAATGTTCAGTGTTGACAGGTAGTATGTTTCGCAAAATTTGTCCACTTCATCTAGGTTATCCAGTTTGTTGGTACACAGTTGTTCACGGTATTCTCTTTTAATCCTTTTTACTTCTGTTAAGTCAGTAAGTAATGCCCCCTCTGTCATTTCTGATTTAAGTAATTTGAGCCTTCCCTCTTTTTTGCTTAATTCATCTCAATAAATATTTGTCAATTTTCTTGTCAAAGATACAACTTTTGGCTTTGTTATTTTCTGTATTATTTATCTACAATCTAATCTTTATGTCCTTCCTTCTGCTAACTTTACATTAGTTTGCTATTCTTTTTCTAATTCCTTGAGATGTGCAATTAAGTTATTGATTTGAGATCTTTCTGGATTTTTAATGTAGGTGTTGCTCACAGCTATTAATTTGCCTCTGAGTGCTACTTTCGCTGCATCCCACAAGTTTTGGTATGCTGTGCTTTTGCTTTCATTTGTCTGTAGGTCTTTTCTTATTTCCTTTGTCATTTCTTCTTTGATCCATTGATTATTTAAGAGTGTGTTGTTTAATTTTCACGTACTTGTGATCTTTCTAGTTTTCATTCTATTATTGATCTCTACTTTCATTTCATTGTGGTCAGAAAAGATAATTTGCATTACCTTAAATTTTTTAATTTATTAAAATTTTTGTTTTGTAGCCAAGCATGTGGTCTATCTGGAGAATGGTCTGGATAGCATTCTCGAGGATAGACCAAGTGCTTGAGAAGAATGTGTAGTTACTATCATTGAGTGTAATGTTCTGTATCTATCTGTTAGATCCAATTGGCTTATACTGTTACTCAAGTCCTCTCTTTCCTTATTGATCTTCTGATTGTTCTATTATTGAAAAATGGGTTATTGAAATTGTTAACTATTATTGTAGAATTGTTTATTTCTCTCTTCAATTCTGTCAATTAGTACTTCCTATGTTTTGGGGATTCCGTTCTTATGTGCCTACGTGTTTATAATTGTCATATCTTTCTGATGTATTGAGTCTCTTATGAATGTAAAAATGTCCTTCTTTGTTTCTAGAACCCCTGAACTTAGGACACTCCAGAACAAGGATTGGCAAATTCAGACCAGTAAACCAAATACCACTGCCTGTTTTTACATGGCCCACAAGCTAAAAATGTTTTTTACACTGTTAAATGACTGAAAAGTCAAAATATATTTCATGATGTGAAAATTGCATGAAATTCAAATTCCAGTGTCCATAAAGCTCTACTGGAAAATGGCAATGCGCACTCACTCCTATCCTGTCTGGGCACTTCCAGACTGCAGTGGCAGACACAAGTAACTGCAACACAGACCTGCTATGACTAAAACACTTATTACTTGACCCTTTAAAGAAAAAGTTCACATGCGCTCACCCTAAGATAAAGACTGTATCTCCTAGCTTACTTTGATGCCAAGAATGGCCATTTGACTAAGTTTTGGATGGTAAGCTATTAGCAGAAATATGTGTGTGGCCCTAAAACACACTGGTAAGAACAGAAAATGTGTCCTTCTCTGCCCCTTTGTTCTCAGCCATGGCTAGGAAGCAAACAAGGCATGGAAGATGCGCTACCATCTTTCTTGGTTCATGAGATGGAAGACAGACATCAAGGACGGCAGAGCAACCAGGTGAAGGCATCATGTTCCTGATGATAGAGGAACCTCCATAGAGCCTTGAAGTTCCCAAATGTGACCCTCGTTTATATTATACAAAAATTAATTTCTTTCCCTAGGGTCACTATTGTTTCAGGACCATTTTGGGGTACAGTGATTAAATATAAACTAGACTGACATTCTCTTGCTCCAAGGGCTGCTGTCATTTGAGACAGGTCAAATGCTACATATCTGGCAATTAATAATTAGAT
Organism: Theropithecus gelada; assembly: GCF_003255815.1. NCBI lineage: Eukaryota > Metazoa > Chordata > Mammalia > Primates > Cercopithecidae > Theropithecus > Theropithecus gelada. The sequence continues at coordinate 11,002,778 of NC_037676.1, forward strand.
TCCAGCACAAGTCAACAAAAATGGTCTCCCCCAACATGTGGCAATAACACTGTTAGACTCGTGACAAAGAATTTGTTTTCTATTCACTGAGTAACAGGTTTAAGGATATTATTAATAAACTACCTGCACACCAAAGAAAAAAAAGATTTTACCAAATACAGTATTTAACATTGATACATTATCAAATCATTTTAGTCCTAGAACAGCCCTTGAAAATCCTGTAGCTCATGTTAGGATTTTTTTGCAATAAAACTGTCTTTTAAATAAACTCATATACAAAAACTCCAATATAAAAACAGATAAGAGCAGAGAAACTCATCCTGAAACCTGGGCATGGAGATGGGCACCCCACACTGTAGCTGCCCCAGTTCCTCAAGTCCCTTTCTGCAATACTCCAATTTTACTAAATACTTTCTAAATGCCAATTCAAACTTTTCAATAAAATTTGCTCACTACCACTAGTCACTGTCAATTTATATTAGTAACAGCCACAAGCTTTATTGAATCTATTCTGGTTACTGAGGAATCATTCATTTTTCTCCCTGAATCTTCATTTTGCTTTGGGTAGGTTAGATACGAAATATCGGGATTTATAGGTAAATTTTGGTACAAATTTTTTTTAAAGTTCTGTGGCTGGTATTTAGAATAGACTGCTTTTTGGTCAGGTCACAGTTATACCTATGAGGGAACCTGCAAGTTACGAGCCCCGTCCATAACAGCTTAGAAGACGGCACAAGTCATTCCTCTACTACAACCATAAGGTGTGTGACGGGGCCAGTTTTATGGTACTTACGGTACAGGTTACTGATGTGTCTAATTAGAAAAATAACTGATCAATAATACCAGGGTGATTTTTATTACCTAATAAAACTGAGAACAGTTTGGAATCAGGTAACAAGGCTAGACCACAAAATCAGCCACAAAGTCTGTGGGCTCCACCACAGGTATTTCCTGCTTGTTATTCTGTCAGAAGACACGTTAATGGGTTTTAGAAGAAAATGATAGTTCTTTTTTAAACAGCAGTGACAAAGTATATAATAGGCATTTATGTAAGTTTTGATCTCATTTCTTCTCTTGGATGGATGGAGTAATTCATAGGAAGTGAGAAAATTACCGAGTAAGGGTTTAAAAAGATTTGTGATAGAAGCAATTTCTCTAGATGGAAAATTGAATAAAAATGTTGTACCCCACAGTTCCTCACCTCTGGGTAGTGAGAAGCCTTACAGTCTAAATCCATGCCTGTGACTCTTCATTGCCAAAATGAGCAGGATGAGTGGCGGCTGCGGCATGGTGCTGAGCCCTGGCCTGATTCAGACAGCATGTCATGCCTTCGGGAGGGAGAGGCATGACTCAGTACCTCACCAGTCTATTTAAACCACAAAAACTAAATGTGGTTACAGGTTAGGAAGTCTTAAGACATACATACCCTATTGGAACAAACTAGACTCTTAAAAATGAAGATTTCCAATTAAACGCCGGAAGTTCAGCCAAACACAGTGAAGGCCCTGGCCCTCCAAATATCACTTGGTTTCACCTTATGAGGCCGTCACTTTCTGTTTAACTAAATACTGTTTTAAATAAGGAAATCATCAGCTATGAGTCAAGACTGCAGTTAGAAGGATTTTCTATTTCATCGTTTGCCTCATTCTTTTCATTTTGTTTTAATTCTACCACTGGGTATTGGGTTTTCCACGCCTCACGTGTGTACAAGGCCTTGCACTCAGGACACATTTATTGTCTTTGAGACCAAAGACACACCAAGTCCCTGGTGAGGTGTGCTGCCCTCTCCTCAGCCAGCACTGCCTCTCTGGGTCGCCACCATCTGCTCACCTGCCTACGTCTGCCATTCATCACGTGTTTCCATCATAAATTGTCACTCCATCTCTCTTAATCTCAACAGACCCTTTGGAGCAAATTCTACGAGGAATGGTCTTAGAAGTGGGAATTATGGAACAGAATCCCGTTCAAGATGCCATTGATAAGTCCTCCTCCTTTAACAACTTCTAATAGCACAAGAGCCCGGCAGCAACAGCGAAGCTCCCCCTTCAGATTCAAGCAGTTTTTCTGATAACCATGGAGGGCTCTTTATCTTGATATACAAGAAGATGAGTGAAAACAGTAACAGTGATCTTCATTTAAATACGATGTGCGTCCTTAACAAGCAACCTTCTCAATAAATACAGCAGTAGCATGGGAAGGGAAGTGCAGGTTAACCCCAGTCCTCATCCCGGCTGCGCTGCTGATCTCCACATCTCTGCAACACTGCGCTCCTTCCAGGGCACGGTCAGCCTGGGCTGGGCTTCATCCCCATGCTCCTAAACCCACCGGATTTCTGGATTCCTGATTCCCTAAACTACTGGTCTTCCTTTTTTTCCCCCCCGCTCCAATCCCTCTTTGAATAACTAGTGAAGTATTGCAAGAGACTTAATTCCTACTCCATTGTCATTACTGACATTTAAATAAAACTGTCAGCTGGGCGCAGTGGCTCACACCTGTAATCCCAGCACTTTGGGAGGCCAAGGTGAGTGGATTGCTTGAGCCCAGGAGTTGGAGACCAGCCCAAGCAATATGGTAAAACCCTGTATCTACAAAAAATTCAAAAGCTGGCCTGGTGTAGTGGTGTGTACCTGTGATCCCAGTTACTCTGGAGGCTGAGGCGGAAGGATCACTGGACCCCAAGAGGCTGCAGTGAGCTGTGACCGTTGTGACCATACCACCGCACTCCAGCCTGGGCTACAGAGTGAGACCGTGTCTCCTTCAATCAATCAGCCAAACTGTCACCTTGTTCCTTTAAATGTATTCAGTGGATCCCCAGGGTCATACCCACTGGGTGGCCGCCGTGGTAGGGCTGCCCAGGTGGCGAGCAGAAGAGCTCTGCAAAGTAGTCGGTGACCCGTGAGAGTCAGCAGAGTGGCAACTTGGAATGGTTTCTCTTAAATACATGAACAAATTTGACACTGTTACTTTTACTCTCTTTCACCTCTTAATTCTACTCCATCTGAGCCAAAGAATTTCATCCCAAAGTAACATATTACATGCTTGAAAGTTCTCATCCATCATGTTATACTTTCCTGCAACAAAGATGTATATGCGAATACAATTTACATTTTAAAACACCCTGTGACCATGAGGTCCCAAGTGTTTGACAAAGACACTCGCTATCGTTAGTAATAAGTTGCACATAAAAAGTCAACTTCTACCACTTCATGGCAAGAGTGGGCTTTTTCTCCCATGGATAAATATTAGTTTCTGTTGGACTAACTGGGCCGAGCATTACTTCCAGGATCACGTTTTGTTTTTCTAGTCGTGAGCATGAGAACCTCGCTCACAAAGAGATACATGGGAGTTCTGTTACCGTTACGTAGCACAGCCTTTGGCTGCCTGGAAGATACACGCCAAAACCCACAGCGACCTATCACCATGAATACTCCCGATGCTGCGTCCGGGGCAGGTTCATTAGCTCCTCCTTGGGTTTTCTTAAAAACAAGTAAAAATCTCCTGCTTCAGAAGCATCTTCATCCAGTCCTCAGGGGTGCTCACCTTCTCAGTCTTGAGACCAACATTTCCACGTCCCCCTCCAGGGCCTCCTCCCCAGGGTGTCACAGGCCGGGCTGGACAGCTGGTGCAAGAAGCCAGCCGGGGATGGAGGGGTGAAGACAGCGCGACCTCAGGCTTTTCCTCAAGCACTCATTTCAGGGACAGAGGGAGCTTGCTCTATGTTTCAGGTTGTCTTCTAGGAAGGGTTCCAGGAGTGCCTGACACACAGGAATGATCCTCACACCATGTTGCTGATGTCTCTGCTTTCAAACATGAAAGAAGACATCCCCTAAGGGCACATGGAGGGGACTCGGTACCCATCCCGTCCAGGATCCCCTACACTGACCTTTCAGTCACAGGTCCACTTGTGAAATTGAAAAATCCACAGATTTTTTTAAAAAGCAACACCACGTAGATAGAAAAAACTACAATCTTACAGAAGGCCTGACCATTATTATGTGAATAATGTTAGAAAATTCTATTACATTTCAAGCCAAAATCCGTGACACAATAGAACTGCAGTCTGCTCCCGACTCGAGGTGGTTGAGGAACTGCATGTATGCACCTCCTCTTCCTTCAAACCCCAGTGAGTGACGGTAAACTGCACGTATGCACCTCCTCTTCCTTCAAACCCCAGTGAGTGACGGTAAACTGCAGGTACGCACCTCCTCTTCCTTCAAACCCCAGTGAGTGACGGTAAACTGCATGTATGCACCTCCTCTTCCTTCAAACCCCCAGTGAGTGACGGTAAACTGCATGTATGCACCTCCTCTTCCTTCAAACCCCCAGTGAGTGACGGTAAACTGCATGTATGCACCTCCTCTTCCTTCAAACCCCCAGTGAGTGACGGTAAACTGCATGTATGCACCTCCTCTTCCTTCAAACCCCCAGTGAGTGACGGTAAACTGCATGTATGCACCTCCTCTTCCTTCAAACCCCCAGTGAGTGACGGTAAACTGCATGTATGCACCTCCTCTTCCTTCAAACCCCCAGTGAGTGACGGTAAACTGCATGTATGCACCTCCTCTTCCTTCAAACCCCCAGTGAGTGACGGTAAACTGCATGTATGCACCTCCTCTTCCTTCAAACCCCCAGTGAGTGACGGTAAACTGCATGTATGCACCTCCTCTTCCTTCAAACCCCCAGTGAGTGACGGTAAACTGCATGTATGCACCTCCTCTTCCTTCAAACCCCCAGTGAGTGACGGTAAACTGCATGTATGCACCTCCTCTTCCTTCAAACCCCCAGTGAGTGACGGTAAACTGCATGTATGTACCTCCTCTTCCTTCAAACCCCCAGTGAGTGACGGTAAACTGCATGTATGCACCTCCTCTTCCTTCAAACCCCCAGTGAGTGACGGTAAACTGCATGTATGCACCTCCTCTTCCTTCAAACCCCCAGTGAGTGACGGTAAACTGCATGTATGCACCTCCTCTTCCTTCAAACCCCCAGTGAGTGACGGTAAACTGCATGTATGCACCTCCTCTTCCTTCAAACCACCAGTGAGTGACAGTAAAGGAGTTCACAAAGAAAGAAATCTACAGAGATGAAAGGCTTAGGTGGAAGACCAGCAGGTTCCACCAATTTACTGGGAACTGGAGAGGAAGGGAGCAGAGGAGGGACCCGGCCCCCCACACCAGGCTCGAGACACCCAGGCCTGGTTACTACAGGCAGAGACGAAATGGACACATGCGACGTGCTGAGAGCGGATGGTTCTGAATGGCACCGGGCACAGGCAAACACTCGATGCTAGCCAGGACCGACCACGTCAGCTGCCAGTCCTCATATGCCCCACACAAAATGCCCATCAGCCTGGGAACTACCACCCACTCGCAAAACTGGAACATTCTTCCTCTCAAAAACTGATTTGAGACCTAAGCTCTGGGAATTAGGGTCTCCCGCAGCACGGTGGCTCTCGGTGCAGCCACCCTGAGCAGAACAGCAAACCCCAGCAACAGGAGAGCAAGTGGGAGTGGTGGGGGGAAGCCGCCAAGCACCTGTGAAGTGGGAGGGGTAGAGGGACACCGCCAAGCGCCTGTGGAAGCAGCAGATGCATGCGTGCAATTCCAAATCAGAGGTGCCCACGAAGCCACGCGTCTGCACTAAGGGACAAGCCTGACACCCATGCACACCTTTGTGAGTTTCTAGAACACAAGGATAAAGAGAATAAACTGAGGGTCGGGACAGCAGGTGTCAGTGTCAGCAAAGGGACAAAAATCAGGCTTTCCAGCAACAACACTGAGTTCAAACCAACAAACTCAGGAAAGGAAAATGCCCGCAAAATTCTTAGGCAAAATTATTTTGGTGTCAGAACTCTATACCCAATCAAACTTTCAAATATATGAGGGTAGAGTCTCAGACAGGCAAGATGAGAAACTTTAGGAAATTATTTGAAGATGGACATTGACAAAATGAGGGTGGAAATAAAGACAGAAAAACATGAGAAATTTAAGAAACAATAGGTCTAACCAGGAGAGAGATGAAAGGGTTAGCAAGGACAGGACTGCATTCAGGCCTAAAGAGAAGCTGGTTCTGAAATTCACAGAGAAGGCTCCAGGAAAGAAATCCCCACAGACCAGGCAGCAAGGGAGGAGACAGGAGGCGTCACAGTGAGAAACCTGTGTCATCCCTTGGGCCTCTGGAACGCCTTTAAGAGGAATAAAGATGGAAATGCAAGAAAAAAAGAAGCCACAGAAATTCCAGGAAGGACAAGAAAGAAAACCATCAGCGTGCAGCAGCCGGCTCTGCAGGGGAAAATGTCAGCGTAAGGTGGACACAGAGATTTGTTTTCAATGTTCGGCTTATACAAAAAGCACCAAAATTAACTCTGATTACTAAACAGACTTTCAAAGGTCTCAACCCTGACAAATGCTGGGTGGCAGAAGTGCAATGAGAAGTGTGGAGGTGCTAGCGTCTCTCTATGGCAAGCTGGGCTGTCAACTGACGCTGCCTAGAGTTGACAGAGCAAGAAATTAAGGTGCGATTTATTATTTAAAGTTAATGATTCAGCAAAGGGAGAACTAAAAGCAATGGTTCAATTCCATCGAGAGAGGGGAAGAGGTGGTAAATACTTAATGTCTAGAGTAGATACATCAGGGGGCGTGTAAGTCACCCCCACAGAGCTACACACAGGAACCAGTCGCAGGGAGTCACACGGGGAAACCACCCTGGGGGACGCTGGACTCACACCTGTGCACACCCGTCCCAACCCTGGGAACGTGTCCCAACCCCAGGAACGTGCAGTCTGGGGGGAGCCCCACATCAACCACGGACTCCAGAGTGCTGGACTCACACCTGTGCGCACCCGTCCCAACCCTGGGAACATGTCCCAACCCCAGGAACATGCAGCCCAGGGGGGAGCCCCACGTCAACCATGGACTCTGCACAGCAATGACGCGTCAGTGTGGGTCCATGCACTGTGGCAGACACACCACTCAGGCAGTATTGATAATGGGAAGGCTGTGGGGGTAACTGATAACGGGAAGGCTGTCGAGGGTATTGATAATAGGAAGGCTGTGGGGGTATTGATAATGGGAAGGGTGTGGGGGTATTGATAATAGGAAGGCTGTGGGGGTAATTGAAAACGGGAAGGCTGTGGGGGTAATTGATAACGGGAAGGCTGTGGGGGTAATTGATGACGGGAAGGCTGTGGGGGTATTGATAATGGGAAGGCTGTGGGGGTATTGATAACGGGAAGGCTGTGGGGGTACTGATAACGGGAAGGCTGTCGGGGTACTGATAACGGGAAGGCTGTCGGGGGTATTGATAACGGGAAGGCTGTGGGGGTATTGATAACGGGAAGGCTGTGGGGGTAACTGATAACGGGAAGGCTGTGGGGGTATTGATAACGGGAAGGCTGTGGGGGTATTGATAACGGGAAGGCTGTGGGGGTATTGATAACGGGAAGGCTGTGGGGGTAATTGATAATGGGAAGGCTGTTGGGGGTATTGATAATGGGAAGGCCGTGGGGGTATTGATAATGGGAAGGCCGTGGGGGTATTGATAATGGGAAGGCCGTGGGGGTATTGATAACGGGAAGGCTGTGGGGGTATTGATAACGGGAAGGCTGTGGGGGTACTGATAATGGGAAGGCTGTGGGGGTATCGATAACGGGAAGGCTGTGGGGGTACTGGTAATAGGAAGGCTGTGGGGGTAACTGATAACGGGAAGGCTGTGGGGGTATTGATAATGGGAAGGCTGTTGGGGGTATTGATAATGGGAAGGCTGTGGGGGTACTGATAACAGGAAGGCTGTGGGGGTATTGATAATGGGAAGGCTGTGGGGGTATTGATAACAGGAAGGCTGTGGGGGTATCTATAATGGGAAGGCTGTGGGGGTATCGATAATGGGAAGGCTGTCGGGGTATCGATAATGGGAAGGCTGTCAGGAAGGGTAGTGGGTAGATAGGAACTCTCTGTGTCTTCTGCTGAATTTTGCTGTGTATCTAAAACTCTTTGAAAAATATAGTCTTGGCCAGGCATGGTGGCTCACACCTGTAATCTCAGCACTTTGGGAGCTGAGGTGGGTAGATCACTTGAGCCCAGGAGTTCAGGACCAGCCTGGACAAAATGGTAAGACCACATTTCCACAAAAAATACAAAAATTAGCCAGGTGTGGCGGTGCACACCTGGAGTCCCAGCTACTCAGGAGGCTGAGGTGGGAGAATCACCTGAGCCCAGGGGTGAGCCATGATCGCACCACTGCACTCTGGCCTGGGCAACAGAATGAGACCCTGTCTCAAATAAAATTTCAGAAAAGGAAGTCTTTAACGGTGAGTTACCAGTGAGTCTCCTGGGCACCTTGGGGCAGCCAGAGGCAGAGCAAGACACTCTTGCCTTTCAATTGTAATTCCTTCTGAACTATTTGATTTGTAAACTATACACAAATGTTACTTTCATTAAAATATCTATAAATATATAAATATTAAATCATTTTTAAGTTTTTAAATACAACCTGATAAGCAATACCAGGGAAACCAGGTAACTCTCTACCTACAGAAAGGCCTTCATGATTGTGTCAAAGTTTATTCAGAAAGTACAGATGTGGCGCTACCGAGTTTTTGCCGGAAGAAAAAAATATTTTTGGAAACAAAAATAAGAAATATTGCTCACAATACAGGGCTCTTCCTTCAGTTCTGGCTTCACTGTCCACCTGGACATGAGGGAACCTCGGGATGGCCACTCCAGCTTTTTAGGCCACAGTGACCTCACTTTCATTCTGATCTTTGTAACAGCCATGGATGGTTGGTGATGAAATTACCATCATCTCCATTTCGCAGATAAAATAACAGGGCAGGGACCATAAAGGGCACAGCCACACCAGGACTCAACCCCACACACCTGCCCCACGCTGCCCAGTGGTCACTAACGAGCACAGAGGTGGGAAAGGAGGAGGCCAGACGCACTCAGGAATGCCTGGTACATGTGCCCCGATTCCTCTTTACAATACACGAGCGGAGACTCAGTCTTTGATTCCACAGTGACTTTGATGCAGAGCACCAGGGAACTGGATACGGCTTCAGAACAACTTCAACACCCTCCAGATTCTGCTAAAAACATGAATCTAAAACAGGAAAACCAAAGACACACACTCTTTAATTCAAAGACATCTGATCTCAGATACGGTCCCGTACGATCCTGACCCTCAGCCAGCCTGCGGACCACGCAGCCTGTGACTCAGCACCACCCGTCAGCTGCCGTGAGCAGCACGTGACACAGGGGAGGGGACGGCCGGGTCCAAAGAGAAGACCCAAATGAGGCAAAGTCTCCTGCTTAGGAACCCACCAGAACATCCCTTCAGCCCAGTGCCCAGTGATGGGTGTCATTCAACTTTCAGAACAACGGTCCTCAAAACACCATCCTAAATACATCGAGTCTCACGCAACTGCACCACGGCCGACACTCGAAGGAAACCGTGTTTTCAACAAATCTCATGGGGGCTGCCTTAGCGTTTTTCACAGATCAGCTTCATCACTGGATGAGGGCAGGTTGGCTGGATTGCAGTATTTTACATATTCTGTAAGTGCAAACTGGATAACTCACTGCTACAGGGGACCCACACTGGAAGAAATGGTCAGAGTTCAGGGGAGGAAATAATTTTTTGGAGCAAGTTTAAAGCAGAAAGGGCCCTGTGTTAGACGGGAAAGGCAAGGGGACAGAGAGCGACGAGGAGAAACAGCTTGAGGCGGGGGTTGATGGCGAGTATTCCAGGTGGGGGTGCGGCATGTGCAAAGGCTCCATGGCAGGAAACAGGGAGCCACGAACAAGGAACTGCACGGAAACAGCTTCTTGCAGCAAACGTTCCGGAAGACCCACTGCGGGCACCCCAGGAAAGAGGACATTTTGCAGAAAGCTTGAGAGACAGAAAGGAGAAATCTGGGTCTGCCAAAAGGCACTGAAAACACCGCGTGCAGAGAAGTGACATGATAAAAATGGCTCCAGAAAGATTATCCCGGCAGCTGTGTGTAGGATGGTTTCAAGCCGAGAGAGACCGGAGGCGGGAGATCTGCTAAAAGAACGTTCTCCTGACTCAAGCTCAGGGTGAGGAGGGCGTGGCTGGGCAGAGCCTGTGTGGGGAGACAGCGCTTGGGGGAAGGGGGATTCCAGGTCCAGGCTCAGTTTCCGCATCTGCGAAAGGTGAGGCCTGACCAGATGATCTTTCAGCCTGCACAGGTCTTGACTCAACTGACTTCTGTCCTGAGATCCCAGTATGATCTCAGGGTAGGCTGGATATGAATATGAAATCAGGGAGATGAAAAAAAAGTAAATCCCAACTTTCACACCTAAAGAACAAGGCCTGGTTTGGCAAATTAAAATTCATGCATTTTTTTATTGTGTCTTAAAATCTTCTCTAATATATAAGATTGCATCTGTGCTAATTAAAACCAGATTAGAGAACGTTCTCAACATCAGCTCCATGGTTTCTAACCCAACCTGGCCCTCAAAGGCGGTCCCACAACAGCATTGTCTTTGCCATCAGCCCTCACCTGCCCACACCTGCTCCCCTATGGCCATGACAATGCCTGGTCCACTTGCTAAACAGCATGAGTCCATCACCTTCTCCCATCTCCTATGCCACCTGCAGCATCCCCCACAGATGCCAGATCCTTCCAGACACTCGTGGCCCCAACCTGCTCACCCTCACACAGCCCCCGGCAAGTATTCCAGCCATAAAGTATTCTTATGACTATTAGAACAAAAAAAGCCACTAACATGACCTAAAAGGCCCTCACAGCCTGGCCCCTAATGCCTTGTCAGTCAAATACCAGTTATAACCTAAAACAGGACCCCAACAGCCCAGGGCACCAAGCCCCGGGCAAGCACTAGGATGCCCCTGGATCCCCCGACCACCTGTGGGCACACCCCAGCATTATCCCCCACTCTCCACCTGCCTCCCTGCCTGCCATGGTCTCTAGTGGGTGGGTGGCACAGCCCTGACAGTCAATTGACAAATGCAGAACCCTGGCTTCCCAGCCAATGTCCAGCACTTTGCTCTTTCAAACCACACCTGGGGGCATCAGCCAGTGGACGGCAGCCCAGCCAGGGATCTGACACACATGGGGCCCCCTCTCCAGCCCCTCAAGCCACGCCAGCCGCTGGTCGACCCACAGTCCTCAGATTCACCAAGAGCTCCACCCCTCCCTCTCTCCCTGGGCCTGGAATACATTCACCCCCACCTGCCCCTCGTTCCTACTCACGCTCCAGACCTCACCTCAAATGCCGCTTCCCTCCTGGGCTTCCAGCTGCTCACACAGTCAGAGCTCAGTTATAATTAAGATTATTAAAAACATGTTTAGCAATTCACTTGCTTGGCACTTAATTTATTTTTCTTTCTGAGACAGAGTCTTGCTCTGTTGCCTAGGCTGGAGTGCAGTGGCAATCACAGCTCACTGCAACCTCTGCCTCCTGGGCAAGTGCTTCTCCCACCTCCCGAGTAGCTGAGACCTCAGGCACGAGCCACCATATCCAGGTATTAATAATTTGAGTAATTTTTTTTTGCAGAGACGAGGTTTTTCCATGTTGCCCAAGCTTGTCTCAAACTCCTGAGCTCAAGCAATTCACCCACCTTGGTCTCCCAAAGTGCTGGGATTACAGGATACTTAATACTTACCTCCCTCCACAGACTCTAAATCCAGAAAACACTGTCCTCTGTATTTACAAAAGCACACTCAAGGCCAAACCCAGTGACAGGTGCACTGGGGGTTATCGGTAAATACATCAAATGAATGAATGACTCATCGGTAATAAACCCTCATGTCCTCTTTTGTATCCACCAGACACGCCAAAAGCCTCTTCTAGAAGAACATATTGTCAGCAAGCTTTCAGAAACTCAGCCAAAGTCATCCAGATTATCACAAATTGCTAGGATGATTTACCAGATGGACTAAAAATATGTATCTTGGTTACAACAGCACACTGCTTGCTTCCTAACTAGCTTGCTTTCTTTTTTTTAGAGACAGGGTCTCACTCTGTCACTAAGCTGGAGTACAGTGGCATGTGTGGCTCATGGCAGCCTCAGACTCCTGGGCTCAAGCGATGCTCCCACCTCAGCCTCCTGAGTGACTGGACTACAGGTGCACGCCACCACGCCTGGCTAATTTTTTTTTAGAAGTGAGGTCTCACTATGTTGCCCAGGCTGGTCTCAAACTCCTGACCTCAAACAATCCTCCCTCCTTGGCCTCCCAGAGCACTGCGATTGCAGGTGTAAGCCCTGCCCCTGACCAGGCACACTGCTTTTCAGTCCCTACTCTGTGGCCCTGGACGTCTAAGTAATATTATTCCTATCTTCAGGAATGTAAGATACTGACACTGCAACCACTGTTTCTAAGCCAAGCTCACTGCACCTTTCCGGAAAGGCACGGGCACAGAGGGAGGTAAAACATGCAAAACCCAGGCCGAAAGCGTCTTGGCTCCTGCCAGTCCCGGACTTGTTAGGAAGAGAGTTGTCCCATTGTTTAAGGTTCAATGACCAATTCTGTCAGGGTCTCGCAAAGTGATACCTACAAAAGTTGTCATGTGGCTGGGACGCCTGCTGCAGAGGCTGCCCTGAGGACTGGGAAACCCACCTGCCCTAACGCCTCCCACGCCATAGGCCTCCCACTCACTCCCCACGTGGCACGGTCCTGACGCCTACCACGCGGCACCACTCACCCCTCACGTGGAGCGATCCCTCGCACCTGCCCTGACGCCCCCCACGCCGCACCACTCACCCCCAACGTGGAGCGGTTCCACTCACCCCCCACGTGGACCGGTTCGGCTCCATCCTCACTCAGATCCGCCAGGCAACCGAAGCTTCCCACCCAGAGGCAACTAAGCAAGAAGGCAGGGCTGTTAAATGGGGAGTTAAAGTGCACCTGATGCCGCTGGGCGCGTGGTGGTGCCGCGAAGGCCCTCCTGCTGCAATCACGTGGTGCACCGCGCCACCCAGACAGGGCACGGCCTACCATGGTGGGCCGCTCAACATACCCGGCCTTCTCTGTGCAGGATTTGTTAAGACCTCAAGGAAAATAGCAAGTATTTATCTATTTCATTATCTTGGATCATCTTAGAGGACACACGAGTGTGTCTAAGGAGGGGATAAGGCTCCATCTGGTGAGCCAGCACGTTTTTATACCCACAGCATTCGAATGATGAATCAAGAACTCAAAGCTCCTAGGGCTGCTGGCTGCTCCACCAACTACTTCCTCCTGCTCCATCCACCGTCTGTGGCTCCGTTTCATTCCCCCAGGCATCTGTGGCTCCCTGTCAGCGCCTCACCGAGAACTTCTCATTCCTGCAGGTCTGTCCACAATTTCAAAAGACCTTCAGCGGCACCTGCCATCTCACAGGCATCCCTGCAATTCTTCTTTCCTGGAAGTCAACGTTCGCTGGCGTAGTTATGATTTCAAGGCCCTTATTCTTCCGAGTGACTCAATGCCCCATTTCCCTAGAGAGGGGGCTTCAGAACAAACCCACCAGGGCGTGTGAGCTGGAAACTCAGGAAAGAGCAGGGGCCGGCCTGACCTCCCGGCATGATGAGCCTCCAAAGACACGTTTGTAAAGTTTGTGTTCCATGATACAGAGTAGCAATTCCTCATACACACCGGGCCCCTCCTCAGTGTAAGTGACTGGGTCCACAGCAACACCCATCTGGCCCTAAACGGTCAGGTCTGCGTCCCCCCAGTAAAGCCTCCTGGATTCTCAACATCTCTGCTTTCACGTTTGCAAGGCACATGGTAACACTTGACCCAAAGACACCAAGTTAAAAGATTGTTTGAGCTGTAATCTGTCTGTTCCCTTAAGGAAGAGGTATAGGAAAGTGGTGACCACACAATGACTGCAGTTTCTGCCATTTTTCACGTGATAATAATGGGAACGGGGTGAGGGTTATCTACTGAAATGGCTGAGAGAGTTGCTACAGAAGGCTGCTCTGAGGACCTGGAGCTCGCCTTCTTGGAGGGGCAGGAGTGGGAGGCTCTGAGCTGGATGTGCAGTGCCCCGGGCCCAGGTGACAGCACCATGAGGGCCTCCCCTACCCACCTTGAAAGTACAGCATCCAGTCGCAAGCATCCCTCACGGGCGCAGCCTGCACCTCCACGCTGCCTCTCTCCAGTACCTCCCGGCTGCCATGGCATCTTCCCATTTATAAATTTCAGGAGGGAATTTAAGCCTTCATCTTCTGAGCTGCCCCCACTGTGCTCAGCAAGGACAGAGCTGTCTGGAGAACCTCCTGCCCCATCCCCTCCTTCTGACCCCACACGGAGCACAGGCGGCTGGTGCTGACCGGGCCCTGCCATCAGCAGCGGCATCTGGCTCAGCACTGCTGCACCTCTGCCTGGTAGTGTGACCGAGACTGGCACATCTGTGCTTCTTGCCTGACTGTGGACCTCTGGAGGGCAACACCGGGCCTCACCTGCCCTTTAATCCATGGGTGTGAGACCAGCCCGGACACACTAGGCTGGAGGAAGGCGAGGCATGAGCGTAGAGCAACGTGCACCTTGCCTTCTGCACCTGCTGGTGGTAGCTGGCAGCCTGGGGATTATCCTGAGTCTCTCTTCTCTCTCTCTGCTTCATGGCAGGACAACTGGACAGAACGATTCAGCCCACACTGACCTCACAGTGAGGAAAAAGTGACAGACCAATGATTTCAGCACAGGGAAGGGAGAAGGTGGCACAGGCAACCCAGCACTCTCACCTCCAAGCAGCAAGCGAGATGAAAACTGGGTGAGTGAATGCCAGGGAAGAACCGGGCCACAGCAGAGCCCTGGAGGGAGACCCTTTTCTAAGCCAGCAGCAACTGACCACTTCTTTAAGGAGAAAAAATGGGCTTGAAAAAAGTGTCAGATGAACTTTCTACGAGGACCAGAAAGAGACAGGAAACTCATAGAGAGGTTTTTCTAACCTCACTATTCAACTTCTGTAATGTGTCAGGGGAGAAAAATATGAGGCCTGGTCACAGAGTCACGAGACGGCCGAGAGGGACGGAGGGCAATACCTCCCGAGTGACTGTCAGAAACCTGCAGCAGCCAAGCGCCAGGAAAACGCTCCTTTCCAGGGGAGGGTGGCCTCGCATCGGCGTGCCTACGGACACCTGTTTGCCGATGGATAAAGAAACTTCCAACCGTCCACAACTCGGCCAACTCACCTGCTCAGACAAAACGAGCAGGGTCCCAGTGACGAATATTTCGGAATAGGTCTATTTTTGGACTGGACATTTTTCAGAAACTAAATTTAGTCAGTTTGAATTCTTTTTAAAAAATGCTATCCCATTAGGCCTTTTGAAATAGGGAATATACACCTCATTATAAAGACAGGACACACTGTTCTCCCATCAGCCCGAAATGCTGCAGACGACGAGCTGTGGGGCCGCGCGGTAGACAGACCCGCGCGGGGAAGGGCGGAGGCACAGACAGGGACATGGGCCAGGTGTCCTGGAAGTCAGACATCAAAATGTACGGCCGTTAATTATCTGTAAAATAATAGCTCACCTGTAGTTTTTAAAAGTCATGTTTTGTGTTACCATTCATTGGCAATTCTGGCCATTTTCAAATGCTTATTAACTGAAATATTGGCTTCTTTATTAATTTTCTGTTTATATTTTTTGTCCATTTTTATGCACTCAGGAAAACCCTCATATTTAGGGTATTAAACTGTTTCTAAGTGCACTTGATTTTATTCCTGTAGACACAGAAAAGATTCGAAATGTTTTCGTCAGATCTATCGATCCATTTCTTCATTCCTTTTTATTTTGGTTTCTTTTGTTACTTTTCCTCTGACGTCCTCCCTGAGCCCACCCCACACAGTCGCCTTCACCTCCCCTCGTGTGGCAAGGACGCGGCACGGCCAGTGCCCACGTGCAGTGCCACGGTGGATGCGCAAGTCTAGAGAGAGCTCTGGCAACGGCCTCCAGACTCGGGATCGTTCGCTCGTGCAGCCGGCCTAACCGGCCCTCGGGAGACCCAGGAAAAGCCCTTCAACCCAGGAATGTGAGTTTGTTTGGAAGAAGGGCTTTGCAGAGCTGACGAACTAAGGCTCTTTGGTGAGGGGATAACCCTGGGCTTTCTGAGGGGGCCCTGACCACCCTCACATGTGTCCTGCAGGATAGATCTGAGATAGATGGAAGGGGAGACCCGGGAGAAGAGGAGGAGGCCACGTGGAGACAGAGAAGCAGGCTGGAGCGATGAGGCCACAAGCCAGGATGCCTGGAGCATCAGAAGCCAGGAGAGGAGGGACCCGCCCGCGCCTCTGGAGGGAGCAGGCCCAGGATGCCTGGGCTCCAGGCTTCCAGCCTCCAGGACCCAGGGCGCACTCTACCTTTTCAGGCACCCGATCTGTGGTAACTTGCTACAGCAGCCCCTAGGAAACTAAACACACACATTAATCAATAATTCTGTTCCTAGGAATTGACTGGAGAAAAGAAAGATCTACATTTTCAGAAAATATTCAAAAAAATACATTAACCACAGAACAATGGCCAAACATTTTTGTAAGTGACTTAAATGTCAAACAATAGTGGAAAGTTTCAATCACATTCCATACAGGAACGTTACACATCGATTAAAATTAAATTATAAAAGGATGTTTTGAATATATGGGCAAATTCTTAGAAAAGAATATAAAGTGAAAAAAAACAAGGTAGTTTCCAATTCTGATTTTTAAAATAATTAGAAGAAGGCTGGAAAGAAACACACCAATAAACTACAATCATTTCTAGGTCATGGAATTATTGCTGACTTGTAATATATTGATTAGCTCCTAAATACTTAGCAGATAAAATGACCAGAAATAAAAGAAAAGAAGGCCAGGTGCAATGGCTGACACCTATAATCCCAGCACTTTGGGAGGCCAAGGCAAGAGGATTGCTTGAACCCAGGAGTTTGAGATCAGACTGGGCAATATAGCCAAACCCCAGCTTTACTGAAAATATAAAAAGTTAGCTGGGTGTGGTGGCATGCACCTGTAGTCCCAGCTACTCAGGGGCTGAGGCAGGAAAATCACTTGAGCCCAGGAAGTCAAGGCGGCAGTGAGCTATGATGATGCCACTGCATTCCAGCCTGGGCAACAAGCAAGGCCCTGTCTCAAATAAAGAAAAAAGAAAAGAAAATGTACAAAAGTAGCCTAACTCACCTCCCATGATACCCTTAGATACAGAGAGAGCAAAATGAATTGTAGGTGAGAAGAATCTCAAGAGCTACAACAAATATAGTAAAAGTTGTCAGAAAGCAAAGATCTGGTAGCCAAGGAAAGGTCTCCATGACACACGACAAAGCAGTAACCCCGGGGTTTCGCCTGTCCTTGTCCACTGGGAAGCCACTGGCTGCTTTCTGAGCATGTCCCAGCCCACCACAGAGGAGGGCTCTAAGGAACGGGCAGGTGCTGATGGGCAGTGCTGAACACCTGTGTGCCGCCACTCACTCCTCAGTGAGGCTGTTCGCAAATTCACAGCACTGCGGGGCTGGATGTCACCCAATATGCATAAGCACTTTTTAAAAAGCTAAAGTGAGTGGTAAATGATACGAGATATTCTATCTCGCAGCTCCTCTATGGTTTAGACTCTAGTGCTTTTCTGGGAGAAAACAAACGCCAGGTAAGGGCTTCCTCCACGGGTCACAGCATGGGATATGCTGACCCACCAACGCCCACGAGGACCACTCTGTCCCCACCCAGGGGTCATGCACCCCTGCGGCTATGTGGAGCATGCAGCCGCGCTGAGCTGGCTCTGTGGACCTCAGTCTTAGAGGAGCGAGGCAGAGACAGAAAGCACCAGAGTCCGCCCATCCCACCACGGAGCCCCCCAAAGAGTCCACCACAGAGCCCACCCATCCCACCACAGAGGCAGCCCATCCTGCCACAGACACATTCGTTCCACCACAGAGCCTGCCACAGAGTTCCCTGCCATCCCACCACAGACCCACTCATCCCACCACAGAGCCCACTGTCCCACCACGGAGGCCCCCACCCTGCCTCATCCTGGAGCCCCCTGACCTGATCCTGCCACAGAGCCCGCCCATCCCGTCATGGAGCCCCCCCGCATACTGCTGCAGAGCCCCCACCCCTGCCCTGCACCCCATCCCACCTCAGAGCTCACCCTCTGGCTGCCTGTGTCCTCCGCGTTCCCCTAGGCTGGAACATGGCCTGTCCTCCCGGTCTCTCCGCCTTGCTTTTCGTCAGTCAGAGCTCATTTCTGGAACTCGGGACCAAAGATGCCTAAGCAAGGCCTGGCGGTGAAGCCCATCACGTGACTGGCGCAGGGCACGGTAAATGGTGCACTTGTCACTATGGCTCGATGGCTTTCAGAGGAGGTTTCTCCTTCCCTGTCTGCTTTATGATATCTTGCAGTCTTTTTATTGAACAAAAACATAAAGACGTCCCGTAAGACTCAGAAGTATGATGCACTGTGGGTAGTGTACACACTCAGAAGAGCAGTCAGAGGCGGGGCAGTGCCAGGCAGCCCCTCACCCTCTAGAGCCTCCTGGTCTCTAGGACAGGCCGGCTTTCCCGTGTCGCTCTCCCTGGCCCCCGGAGAACCAGGACAGCTCAGCCCGGGAGGGCGAGTGTGACCACCCCAGGCCCAGCACAAGGGCCCCACTGCCCTTCCCGGCTGCTGGCTTGGACATGATGAGATGTGAGGGGAGGTCTTCTGGAGAACTCACAGTAAGGTTTCCTTACTGCAAAAGTGTCCCCCATCACGCCTGCAGGGCTGACGTCACCAACAGGGGCACCGTCCCCACATCATGCCTTTAGGGCCAGTGTCGGCAGCCAGCAGGGGCTACGCCGGGATGCTGAAGGCCACAGAGCAGGCAGCGGGAACCTGGTTGCTGAGGATGACACGCTGTGGTGCTCTGTGGTAAGAACTCACAAATCCTCAGTTTCAGTTGTTTTTTGTGGGACTTTCTATTATATGCAGCCAAAAGTATTCTGATACAGCAAAAAAACAAAAACAAAACAAAAAAACCCAGAAAATCAGAACCACCGTCCACCTCAGCACCTGCAGGTGTGCAGCTGGCATTCTGATCCACATTCATTCAGCAAATGAGGGGCTCATGCCCAGCAAGGTGTCAGGTGTGGGGGACACTGCCATGACCACAGTGGGTGGCCCTCTATCCCACAGATCTCTCCCAGCCCGTGGCACTGGACGGTGGCAGCTGCGTCCCCAGCTCTGGAGCCCCCCTGCCAATGTGGCCTGCGGCTCTGTGTGACCCCACACGGGATCCGATGCGCCATCTGACCCCTCTACCCCAGTTTCCTCATCCGCAGCCTTCAGACAACGCCAGCACTGACCTCACAGGGCTAGCATGAGAATTACATGAGTTAATGTGAGTAACTCGCCCAGCAGTGCCAGGCACACAGCAAGCACTCAACAGATGCCAGATATGATCAGAAAACATCAAAAATAAATAAGTTGCATGGGGCATGAGAAGGCAAGGGAGCCGGAAGCACCAGAGGGATGGCACCCACTTTCGCCTGGCCTCTCTGAGAAGCCCTACATGTGGGAAGGCTTGGAGGAAGGAGAGATACGCCCCATCCTTCCTGCAGGGCATACAGGCCCCGAACCAGGACAATCACTGAAGTTCAGGCACCAGCAAGGAGGCCTGGGTGATGGGGGCAGAGTGTTGAGGGGATGAACTTGGCTGGCCTGGGCAGGCTGTGAGGGGTGGTGCGGACCCCCATAAGCAGGTGGCCTGGAGCTGAGGGAGATGGAGATGTGATCGGGCTTCTAGGGTTCCTCATTCTGGAGTCGGTATCCTTCCAGTCTGGTCTTTATGCTCCAAACTCAGTGGCTTTAGGGAAATGGATGAACACATTCACACTGTCTTATAATCCGTTCTCTTTACTTAATATGGTATGAACACCTTCTTATAGAATTAAGTACTTAACTTCCATCTTTTTGTGGATGTGTATTTTTATAACATTGCTGTGTCACCATGAATTTACCCAATCTTGTTGCTGCTGTTTTCCAGTATTATACTACGAAACACAACTGGAGGGGACATCCACTTACCTAACTTGCTGTAAATTCATGATTATTTCCTTAGAAAAAGTTTCCAGAAGTGAAATTGCTGGGATAGTTACATGCAAAGAAGAGTTTTTTTTAATTGAGTGCTCTGACTCTTAAGAAAATATCATTAGAGAAGCAAGTAGCAGGAAAAATTGAAGACTGAGAAATACTGTTTGGTTGCTTTAAAGAACTACAGAATTCAAGTTTCACCAACAAAAATAAAACTTTGAATCTAATTATAGCAACAACCTAGAACATTTTGTTTCGGGCCCAGTAGTGTTACATTCTAAAATGGCCACAACAAAAGGTTGAAACTACAACTCTCAATTGTTTACACAAATTTCTAAATTATATATAGTAAAGATAGTCAGAAAACAGATGTTTGGAAGTTTGTTCAGAATGTCAAAATATTACGAAGAATGTTACACAATGGAAATTATTTTTAAAGAGCTAAAGGTTTCATATTAAAGACCAAGAAAAAAGGTAAAGAACCTGCTGCTGTGCTTGTCTCTAGCACCCGCAACTCGGAAGTAGCAGCTGAAACGTGGAGAAGGGACGGCGGCGTAACGAGGCGTCAACTGTGTGTATTTACGAGGTCATGCAACTGTTTATCCAGTGACATGGCCTAAAACCCTGCAGCAGGTGTAGAGATGGCCTGGGCCACCCCTTCCTGCCATCTCTGCTGCACTGAGGACAGCATGTGGACAGACTGGGGGAGGTGGAGGCTGGGACCCAGCCCCAGCGAGGAATTCGGAGGCTGGGAGCATGACCTCACTCGGATATTGGGGCCGGGGAAGCAGCACTCCAACTAGGTTCGAGAGAAAAGACATGAGGAAAAGGCAGAATGAAAAGCACTGTCAAGTGTGGGTGAAGCCAGAGTCTTGCTGGGGCACAGCCCAGGCAGGGAACAGAGAGTGACCATGGGGAGCAGACAGCCAGCACCCCGGGAGGGTGATGTGGCCGGAGAAGAGGCAGGGACGCAGGTCGGGCTGGGGAATCTGTACCTCGAGGAGGCGTCAGCCCTCTGCTGCACCTTCACCCATTCAGATCACTAGATGAGACCAGGGGCCAGGGTTCAAGGGTGATCAAGACCCTTCTCACAGAGTGGCTATTCCAAAACATCAAAGACAAGGAAAGTGGGAATTACAAGGTGGTGAGAGGCGTCACCCTAACAGTCAGAGCACAGAGAAACCTGCCCAACCCAATCTCGTGGGTCAGGGAGGATGTGCGGAGAGGAGATGCTGCCTCTAAGCTTGCTGAGCGAACGAGCACTTCTTCCCAAAGCGCAAGACAAGGGAGAGAAGAGGGAAGTGGCAACGGGTCTGAGAGAACCATTATGACGGCTCCATCCACAGACTGCCACGGCCACCAGAACAACACTTACCTTCAGCTAAAACAGGGTTCTGGGCTGTTTTGCATCTACATGCAAAGACTCAGATGAAATGTGAAGGCACACGAAACTTGAGAAATTGCTGTTGTCTGCAGGACACACAACGTGAATCCACGTGTCTTCAGCCCTAAACCACAGTAGCTTAGTGAGTGATGCAGACACGAAGACCTGGCCATGGAAATCACATGCAAATACCAGCAAAAGGCCTGGCGCAGTGGCTCACGCCCATAATTGCAACATTTTGGGAGGCTGAGGTAGGCTGATGGCTACAGCACAGGAGTCAGAGTCTAGCCTGAGCAACATGGTGAAACACCATCTCTACTAAAAATACAAAAAATTAGCTGGGTGTGGTGGCGCATGACTGTAGTCCCAGCTACTTGGGAGGCTGAGGTGGGAGGATCGCTTGAGCCCAGGAGGTCGAGGCTGCAGTGAGCTGTGATTATGCCACTCCAACCTGATAGACAGGAGTGAGACCATCTCTAAATAAATAAGTAAATAAATACCAAGAAGAGATCATCAGTGCTGAGTGTAGGCTGTGCATGTGAGTTTTTCTGGTTTATTTCAAAGAAACCAAATCAAGACACAATCATTAAAAAATACTTCTGTGGCCG
The DNA here is from genome assembly GCF_003255815.1 of Theropithecus gelada. NCBI lineage: Eukaryota > Metazoa > Chordata > Mammalia > Primates > Cercopithecidae > Theropithecus > Theropithecus gelada. The sequence continues at coordinate 11,024,792 of NC_037676.1, forward strand.
GGCGCGGTGGCTCAAGCCTGTAATCCCAGCACTTTGGGAGGCCGAGATGGGCGATCACGAGGTCAGGAGATCGAGACCATCCTGGTGAACACGGTAAAACCCCGTCTCTACTAAAAAAAAAAAAACACAAAAAACTAGCTGGGCGAGGTGGCGGGCACCTGTAGTCCCAGTTACTCAGGAGGCTGAGGCAGGAGAATGGCATAAACCCGGGAAGTGGAGCTTGCAGTGAGCTGAGATCGGGCCACTGCACTCCAGCCTGGGCGACAGAGCCAGACTCCGTCTCAAAAAAAAAAAAAAAAAAAAAAAAACAAACAAACAAAAAAACACAAAACTTCTGTATTTGTAACTGTTATATGTTATACAACCCCAGCCCCTGAATATAAGATCTACCCTCAGAACATCTCTTACAAGTTAGTGCCAGAGAAAATTCATCTTCATCAAAAAATGAGTATCCAATGTCCACCCTGATAGCACGATCAAGTGAGGTCGAACATGGCTTTGTGGTTTTGGGTTTTTGTTGACTTGACTCCCTGGAAGCTCAGAGTCAAATGTGATGCTGAAGAATTACATCCATCCTCATGGTTATCACGTTTGTTTCCTCTAATTTTCTACTTCTATTTTCTAATTAACTTTTTTGCCCTTGTCCTTTTGTGGTTAAGTTCAGTCAAAAACTTTTTGGAAAGTGGCAAGAGAGATACAAAAAAATAAAACAAGACCAGAAATAATAAGTAAAAGAGTTTTGGGAGAAATCAAAGAGTGGCTTGCTAATTTCCATTGTGGATTGGCTCAAAGTAGGCCTCAATTATATTTTTTCATGATAAAAATAGTCAAGACTAATCCAGCATTTACTACGTGCACCATTCTTATCACTTTACAGTCATCAATTCATTTAATCCTCCTAAACCCTATCAAGTTAATATTGCATTAGCCCCACTCTTAGTGATGAGAAAACTAAAATATGGTGAGGTCAAATAAAGGGCCAAATGCAGCCGGGAAAAGTGACTCACTCCTTTAATCCCGGCACTTGGGGAAGTCAGGGCAGGAGGATTCCTTAAGGCCAGGAATCCAAGCCCAGCCTGGGCAACACCGCAAGACTTCCTTCTCTACAAAAAAAAAGTAAAAATTAGTTGGGTGTGGTGGCATACACCAACTACTAGACAGGCTGAGGTGGGAGGATCACTTGTGCCCAGGAGGTCAAGACTGCAGTTAGCTACAATCATGCCACAGAACTCCCGCCTGGATGACAGAGGGAGTCTCTAGAAATAGAGATACCCTGTCTCTAGAAAGCCACTTGCAACGCTGTGCAAAAATCACAGGACAAACATTCATTACACACAGGAGGATATTTTTTAATACAGCCTAACTTAAAATACATACTCTATGGACCCTTGGGGATCATTTCCATTTTTCTTCTTTTGTGCAGAGTGTGAAACATTTCAAAGACAATGATCAGTCAGATTCGCAGGTTACTTTGAAAATTTTTAACACAAGTTTACAGATGGGCTGGTTCCAAATGTTTATTCATTGTTTAAAATGGTTTATTTAAATTTTTTTCTTCTTTTCCTGCCGATACACACAATGTACCATATAAAAAACAGTACCTGAAGATGAACAAGCCTTTCCTTGCAACAAGAGCTTTAACATGGAAATGTTTGGAGAAACTAAAAACCCAAACATCCCACTTGCTTGTCAGGGACAGAAAAGTCAATTCAAAGCAAGAATATCCTGGTTTACATAACTGAAAATCACGGGGTAACGATAGTTCAGGCATAAAACTTAGTTCACAGCTTCCAACAGCATCCTCAGGACCAAGCTCTCTGCATAACGGCCGCCCTTCTCCACAGACAGATGATGAAGGTGGCGTTTCCAGACAGGCCATCCCCACAAGACTGTGCACTGAGGCCACAGCTCCAGGCCTTACACCTTTCCCGCCGTTTTTCCTAAAGCTTTCCCTTCCTAGAAAGTTCCCGCTCTTCACTGATCCAGGTGCTCTTGAGAGGGAGCTAGGGCTCCAACCAGTCAGGAGCCACCTCTGCCGGGAAGAGGGGTCCACCAAGCCAACCCCATGAGGGGGCAGGTGTTCTCCAAGGGGAGCTTTCTGCTGCCTGGAAACGTAAGTCTACCCTGAACTGCGAATACACCAGAGTCTGCAGTAACGGGTCTGGAAAGTTCAACTCCTGAAGACCCACCAACAAATACAGACAGGACAGTTCCAGAACTAAGGCAACTAACATGCCACATGAAGACACTGCCAGCAAGTCAGGAGAGGTGCACGCCTTAGAGCAGCTGCAGCGGACACCTATCACGGGGATGCCAGAACAGCCAGGCACCTCTCCTGGAGCTGAAGTTAAGGGACTGCAGGTCAAGGCCCACGACCTGAGGATTGGGAGAAGATTTTCATAGGCAGATGAAGTCAGTGCACAGAAGAATGACATGAAAAAAGAAAAACAGAGGTTTACAGATGAGCTTCTACTGCCTTTGCTGAGGAGATTAATGTGTTACTGCTATTAAGCCCTGGAGGGGAAAGGTGGCTACCAGCAGATGCAGGATTTAAACTAGAGTTTGCACACCCTACGACCCCATGCCTGGTCAACGCCAAAGCCCATCTGCTTAGCTTCCCTAGAAATTACAGTCTTTTGTCATGAACACACATGAAATCACCATGCTCAGTTTTTGTACACACAGGTACCTAGGAAACAACAAAACATATTTAAAAAGTTGGTGGTACTAGGAAGCCTCGTATGATGAAAACTACTTGGTAAAACTACGGTTGATTAAGAATAATTTTCAACTGCATAGAAAGTGAGCCCACTAACTTCCTGTATGGCAGCCTATAATTCTTTTATAACCAACATGCTGGCAATGCTCTAAATATGACTCCCATCTGGCCAAAATGATGAATCATAGCTATTTTTATTATATCCAATGAATGACCATGGAGCATCTGTCCTGAGGGTCAATAAATAGAATATTTAATTAACTTCATTTTAAAATCTATAATCAAAGTATATATCATTCAGTTCCTTGGATAACTGAGGAGTCATGAAGTTTTTCCTCAAATACGGCTATATAATAAAAAAAATTTATAGCATTCCTTCAATTTTGACATTATGGAAGATAATGTCTTCAAAACAAAACAAAACAAAATCCTCTCACCCTTAAAAAGATATTAGAGCACTTTAGTTTCAGAATTAGTTGAGTTCCGGGTACACAGAATCCAATGTAATTTAAATTCCATGAAGCTTATTTTTGCTTTTATATTTAATTTGGAATTTCTACCAATTTCAAAACCGAAATAAGTAGACAAAAATAAGAGAAGCAATAGATTGCCACAGAAGGGCATGTACGTCACTGGGGAGAAATAATGTAATGTGATCTGAATTCTATAAAAATAAAAATCGAACTAACCCATTTAAATCACAAGTAACAAAAGGCATACAAAAAGTTGGTAAATAAATACATGTTTATTTCTGTCTCAAGCTGTACCACTTCGGACTATATCGTAAGTGCAAAGTGCTTTCGAAGGATAACAAATACACATTGAATACTATGAAAAGTTGACTTAGAATGCTTATCTGAGAAAACAGCTCTGTGTTGAGAAAACTTTACTTTTAATTACTTCATTCCTTTGAATTATTTGACATAGTACTCATTTTGCTTACAACGTTTATCCTTTAACCTGAAAATACAACACACAGATTTGACGTGGTAGCTCAACAGAGGAAGCCCTTCCGTACCTCTCCGCTTTTACCCAAGAACAGGGGCGATCACCAAGGAGTGACAGCGAAGGGGCAGGAATGGCGCACAGAGGCAGGACGCGCCCCAGGTCATCACTGAGAGCAGATCCCACGCCCCTGAGCTGCCGCGGTGAAGATGCCTCAGATGACCCGAGAGAGAACCCAGGACAGGGCCGGCTCTGTGTCACCTCTGTCCCTCCGCGGCCTCCCCGCCCAGATTGTGCTTGGACAGAATATTGCCTACAGCCTGCTGCCCATGCTGCCAGATGTAGGGGATAAAATATTCTAATGTGTTCTCTTCCAAGCAATGAAAAAGTCACACCATCCAGAAGGAAATGGTACGCACACTCTACAATTACTATTGGAGCCAAATCTGTGAGTCACCCAGCTGCCGGCACAAGACAATTTGGCTACTGGAAAATCCTGATTAATGACATTTTTTTAAACCCAGAGTAACAACTTGACCTGCCAAGAATTACCATTTTTTCATCATTTCGCCATTTTTGGCCTTGGTTATCTATTACCTTTCTCAGAGAAAAGGAAGGAAGTAAAAGGAAAATGGTGTAAGGTGCGTTCATCTCAGGCCAAAATGTGCTTTCCAAGGTGCGCTGGGGCCGGGGTTTAGCGCAGCCTCGCGACCTGGGGGAAGGGTCCTTGGAGAGCCTCCCGGACTTCCTCGGGCTACGCCGAGGTGCTGGGTTATTTCCCAACTGCAAACACAATTAATTCACCGGCTGTTGATAAGAGTCCTCCTGACAGCGCGGATCGCTGGGCTCCGCCAGGCGCTGGGACCGGGTCTCTGTCCGGGGGGTCCTCGCCTTCGCGTCACCGGAGCTGCCTCCAGCCTCGAGTCCGGGATGATGGGAGAAGCGGCGGCGCTTTGGAGGATATTTCCAGCTCCCAAACCCCCCACAGCCCGGGCTGGCCGAGTTCATCCACACGAAGGATAAATTCACTGCTGATCGCTTTATCTTTAATCGATACAAGACCGGCGCCGCCGATAAGTCACGAATTCCCAATTCCAAGCCGTGGCAGGGATCGCCATTCACCAGCGGCGGCGGCGGCGGCGTCGCGCAGGGGCGGGAAGGACCCGGGCTCCAAGCGCGTAGGGCCGGGACCGGGGGCCGCGAGTTTCCGACACGCATCGCAGACCCGCCGCGCGCCCTCGCCCCCGCGCCCGCTCTGCACCTGAGAACCTCCGCTGTCCCGGGGCTCCGCCTTCTCGCCGGCGCCCACCTCGCCCAACTATCTTTCCTTGAGGCCCCTCCCCGGGTTCCCAGGTCCAGCCTGCTCCGAAGCCTCCGGCACCACACACGCCGCGCGCGGAGGGAGGGCCGGGCGGGGAGAGGTGTCCAGCCCAGCCCAGCCCAGCCCAGCCCCACCTGGGCGCGCAGGCAGAGGAGCCGGCGCCCGCCGCCTCCCAGCCCTCCGCGCAGGGCTGTAATAATTACATCCTCATTATTTCTCCTGCAATCGTTAGCGAAGGAGCCGGAGAACAGCAACAGCCGCTGCCGGGGGAGGCTTAGTTACAAAACCCTGCGCTGGGTAGCGCCTCGCTTAGCAACCACCCCTAAAAAAGCCCCCGTGCTCCTCGCTCGCACTTGGAGAGCCGGGCGGCGGCCACCCCCTCGCTGCGCGCACCCTCCACCCCGCCTGGTCTCGGCAGCCGCGGCCGCCCGGCACAAGGGGCCCCTCCTGGCTGCCGCTGCCCCCGCCCCCGCGAGCCCCCGCGCGCGCAGCCCAGCCTGACACCCTTCATTCATTCCCGGTCCCCGTCGGCGTTTCCACCCGGGCTTGGGGGGAGGGGGATGCAGTCTGCTGCCCGCCGCCCCCACTCGCTCGCAGCTGTCCCACCGGAGGTAGGCGCGTAGCCCCTGGCCCGCCGGCGCTTCCCAGGCTGTGCCCCCTCCACGAACGGAGAATTTCACACCTCCGCGGCCCCGTGGGCTCCCGCACCCCCGGAGCCCAGGGTCCCGGCACCCCCGAGCGCGGCCAGAGATGCGCGGAGCCCGGCGAGGAGCGCAACGCGCGACCCTCGAGCACAGGCAGTCCCTGGGGTCGCCGGCGCTCCGGCCCTGGCGGGCGGCACGACCCCCGCTCGCCCCCGCCCCCAACCCTGACGCCCTCGCTGCGTCCCCGCGGTTCCAACACGCCGCCCCCTCCCCGCCTCGACGGCTCTCGCAGCCCCGCGCCCGGCTCCTCGCGCCCAGCTCCCTGCGGCCCCCGGTGGCTCGCACCTTCCTCAGCGCGGACATCCTCGGACGCTCCGAGCTCAGCAGGTGCGGGGCGACATGGCGAAGCGGCCCCTCCTCAGGCCGGCGGCTCCCGGGGCTCGCGGGTCGGGGTCCGTGCGTCCGTCCGCGGTCCGTCTGTCCGTCCACCGCCGCCGCCGCGCGCTCAGACAGCGCTCGAGCCCGGCGCACGGTCGGTCCTCACGGCCGGCGCCTGCGCACTCGGCGCCCGGGGAGGCACCGGCGCACTGGGGGGCGGCCGGCGCGCGGCTGCATCTGGGGAAGGGCCCGGCTCGGGGAGCGCGCGGACAGCCCGGCCCCAACTGTTGCGCGGGGCGCGCGGGTCACCTGGGGACGGCGCGGGGCTCCCGGCGGGAAAGCAGCGGCCTCCACCGCGGCGCGCGCGGGCGACGCTCACCGCGCCCGAAAGTTAGCGGGGGACCCGGTCACACCCGTCGCCCCCGGGCAGGGTCAGCCCTTCTGGACCGCGGTTAGGGACGCGCCGGCGTTTTGTGCAAGGGACTCGCGCTCCGGTTCGAGTCGGCTCGGCTCCCAGGGGGGCTCGCGGGGCAGAGGGGACGTGGGGCGAGGGAGGCGCGGGCGCTTGCGAGGATCTCACTGCGAGGTGCGGCCGCCGCGTGGGTGCTGGAGGCGGAACCTCCCCCGGTTTCCACAGGCGGGCTCCGCTGAGGTGGGTGTGCGGCGGCGGCGGCTTCACGGGGACCCACCGGGGGCGCCCCGAGAACCTGGGTCCGGACGCAGGGAGCGCCCTTGGAGGGGGCCCGCCGCCTGGGTGTGCTGTGAGCGGCGTATGGACAACAGAGCCGAGGAAAAGGGAAAATCGACCCGGAGAAGTGGTGTTGACAACCACAGCAGCCGGGAAGATCAGCCACCCTGGCCACGTGTGGACGGACCCTCGCCAGGGTCATGGGTTTGCCCTTCCAGGAGCGGAACGCGGGAGCGAGACGCGCTGGCATGGGGGTCCCCGGGCGGTCACCGACCCTGGGCAAGTCTCGCAGTCCCAGTTTAACGTAAATGCAGAAATGAATTTCTGCTTTCCACCTGCGTGGCTATGGCATTTAAATGAGATAAAAGATGCGAAAACAAACCGCATAGAAAGACGGATGGGAGTTAGAATGAAATCAGGTCATCCAAAATATTTGGAATGGACAAACCCATCTTTTCCAGAAATTCCAAGATCTTTAAACCAGGCTCTGTAAGAATTTCCCGTATAGTTGATCACCCAAATATTCATCAGTTGCAGTTTATTTTCAAGGCAGAGTGCTAAACGATGAGGGGGTAGCAAGGTGAATGGAAGAAAGAAGTACAGCCGCTGTCCATTTCTCCTAAATGTTTCCCGAATCCATCAGTGGTCTCCACTGGATTCAGAGCCCAAACCTCAACCGGGGAGAGATTCCAGGTCAATTTATTTTCATTTCACAATTTACTTTCCCTTTGCTTTCCTCCCCCGCATTTCGTCCCCATCCCTTCACATTTTTTAAAAGAATCTATTCTTTCATGCAACAGCAACAAGAAAATCACACAAATCTACTGACGGCCTCTCCTGTGTTCTTAGTGTGTGAGCAGTACAGAAAGCCACGGTCGCCGGCCCCACGAAGCCTTCTGTCTAGAGAGGGGTCCACCCAGAAGTTACCCAAGGAACAATTACACAAGTTATAATTACTTCTCTGAAGGAAACATATGGAGTGTTATTGGTGAATGTGAAAACGGCAACGAATATGGTTTGTGACATCAGGAAAGAACTTTTTGAGGATGTCGTTACTAAATCTTCCCCTGGGTTCTCCCACAAGCAGGTTTTGAGATGTGGATTTGGGTGCAGGTAGTTCATTTTGGAGATCGATCCCAGGAAACTAGAGGAAGTCGGGAGAGAGAGGCAGGGCAGGAGGGGACGTCCTGGAGGCTGCGGTGACACCAGGCTGCTCCTGTTGGCACTGGGGCCCCGTCCTGCTGGGGGTGCTCTAAGAGGAGCAGCTTGGAGTGCACGTCAGCATAGGAAGGTTGGACAGCTTTTCAGCTTCTAGGTACCAGTGACTGAGGGCTGCTCCTCACCCACACACCCTGCTCCCCCAGCTGAGCACCTCCCAAAGCTTCAGAGAAAGTCCAGAGGCCAACCAGCAAGGAAGTGCACGGGAACCTGAGAGCACAGTGAGGGTGGCGTCAGAGGTAGCCTCTGCCATGGCCCTGGGAACAGGATTTAGGGAGATAAGTGCAGGCCTGAAGACCTGGGGAGATAGAAGGACTTGCTGTTTTTGTTTGTTTGTTTGTTTTTTCAGACGGAGTCTCACTCTGTCACCAGGCTGGAGTGCAATGGCACGATCTCAGCTCACTGAAACCTCTACTTCCTGGTTCAAGCGATTCTCCTGCCTCAACCTCCTGAGTAACTGGATTACAGGTGTGCACCATCACGCCCAGCAATTTTTTTTTTTTTTTTTTGTATTTTTAGTAGAGACGGGGTTTCATCATGTTGGCCAGGATTGTCTCGATCTCCTGACCTCGTGATCCACCCACCTTGGCCTCCCAAAGTACAGGCGTGAGCCACTGTGCCTGGCCTTTTTTTTTTTTTTTTTTTCCAAGACAGGGTCTCACCACTCCTGTTGTCCAGGCTGGAATACAGTGGTGCTGTCATGGCTCACTGCAGCCTCAACTTCCCTCACTCAGGTGATTCTCCCACCTCAGCCTTCTGAGTAGCTGAGACTACAGGTGTGCACCACCATGCCTGGCTAACTTTTAGTATTTTTAGTAGACACGGGGGCTTGTTACGTTGCCCAGACTGGTCTCTAACTCTTGGGCTCAAGTGATTCTCCTGCCTCCGCCTCCCAAAGTGCTAGGATGACAGGCATGAGCCACCATGCCTGGCCACATTTTCCTTTAACTGAACAGTCAGAATAATTGAAACTGAGGGAGAAAAGAAGGACAACATGATCGTGACTGGAGAAAAACTCAAGGTTGTCTTTCAGGACATTTTAAGGGCTTTGATTTGTATCCTCTATACAATGAATTATGATGTAGGATTTTGAGCAGGGCAGAGATTTTCTTCATAGACAATCATGTCATTTGCAGACAAAACTTTTATTTCTCCCTTCCCAATCTGTATACCTTGTTTACTTTTCTTGTCTCATTGCATTGGCCAGGACTTCTAGTGTGACAGTGAGAAGCAGTGGTGAGAGGGGGAGCCTTGCCTTCTTCCTGATCTTAGGGGGAAAAGCTTCTAGTTTCTCACTGTTTAGTATGCTGTGAGCTCTACGGTTTTTGTAGGTGTCCCTTATCAAACTGAAGAAGTTACCCTCTAATCATAGTTGGCTGAAGGTGTTTGGGTTTTTTTGTTTTTTTTTTTTTCGAGACGGAGTCTTGCTCTGTCGCCCAGGCTGGAGTGCAGTGGCCGGATCTCAGCTCACTGCAAGCTCTGCCTCCCGGGTTTATGCCATTCTCCTGCCTCAGCCTCCCGAGTAGCTGGGACTATGGGCGCCCGCCACCTCGCCCGGCTAGTTTTTTGTATTTTTTAGTAGGGACGGGGTTTCACCAGGTTAGCCAGGATGGTCTCGATATCCTGACCTCGTGATCGCCCGTCTCGGCCTCCCAAAGTGCTGGGATTACAGGCTTGAGCCACCGCGCCCGGCCTGGTGTTTGGGTTTTAAATCATGAATGGGTGTTGGATTTTGTCAAATGCTTTGTCTGCATCTATTGATGTGATTGTGCGGTTTTTCTTCCCTATCCTGTTGCTGCAATGGCCCACATGCAGTGGCTTTTAAATGGCAGTGAGATTTTAAAATGACCATTTTGGCTGCCATAAGAAGAGATGGCAGTAGGGTGGGAGTGAGGAACTAGAGTGGAATTGGGGAGATCAATTTAAAAATGCTCGGAGAAATCCTGGGATTGCGGAGATCAACCTAAAAAAGGCTGGAGAAATCCTAGTGACAAATGATGAAGACACCAACTCAGCAGTGGAAGTAAGACGCGTTGCAAGCAGAATGCGCTTCATGTGATTTTTCTGGATAGGTTATTCAGGACGAGAGGAAGAGGAGAGTCACCAGTGACTCCCAAGTTTGGCCCAGCAATTGGATGACACTTCTGGGAGGCCTTAGCGTGTTACATGCTTACTGAGAACTGTGTGTTGGGGCTGGGGACATGGATGCCTTGGGGACTTTCACAGGAGCAGGTGCAGTGGAATGGTGGAGAGAAAAGATGGATGGGGTCACAGAGTCCATGGAAGACTTCAAAGTGGAGACTGGCTTTGTGGTCAACGATTTCAGCCAGTTTGGGTGTGGGAGAGATTGAAGAAACAGGGCTGGAGAAAAATACAGATTTCCTGGGAGGATTTTGTTATGGGGGAGTCCACAGTGGGCTTGAGTGCTGTTGAGAATGATGAAGTGGAGAACAAGTTCAAGATGCAGCCTCATTACAGGGATTATTTCCCCTCCTGCATCACCCATTTTCAATGGCAACTTGATCAGGTCAAATTCTCTCATTCTCTCTCTCTCACTCTCGCTCTGTGTGTGTGTGTGTGTGTGTGTGTATGTGTATGTGTGTGTTCTGTCTTCAGAAACCCTCCAGCTATTGCCTTATTTGCATGATCCCACCAGAGAATGGTGTACAGTCAATGTCTAACTTTTCCTTGAAATTCTGTGAATTTCCATCAAGCTTCTGCTTCTACCACTTCAACAAAATTCCTGTAGCCAAGATCACTGATGGCCCCTGCCCTTGACAAATGCAACCGTCCTGCTCTTGCTTCATCCACATCATTGGAGACAAATGGTTTGTTCTTTGACTTGGCTTCAGGACCTTCCTTTTCTCCCTGGCCACCCTTCATGTGCCACAGCTGGGGCCCCTCATCTCCCCACCTCTCAAAGGCCAGAGCCCCTCGGGGCTTATTCCTTGAACCACTTTCTAAAGTTCATGCCTGCTCGTTTCATGACCTCATATGCTTACTCATCTTATGAGCACCTCAAACTTGACCTGTCTAAAACTGCACACTACCACCAAACGAAGATCCCCCAGAAAGCTCTCCACCTCCTCAGTACAACTCCAGCCTTCCAGCTTCCAAATGAAAAACTTACAGCCATTCTACATTTCTCCTTTTCTGTCATAGCTCAATTTGATCCATCGGAAAATCTCTAATCTCTTTGGCTTTACCTTAAAACACATCCACAATCCAACTAGCGCCCCCGACCTAGAACCTCCAGTGCCACCATTTGGACATGAGCTGTCAGCATCTCTTATTGCAGCAGATGAAATCTCCACGCTTCCTTCCATGCAACTCTGTTCCTACCACAAGGCTAAATGACTTCTTTAAAGTGTACATCAGGCTGAACACAGTGGCTCAGGCATGTAATCCCAGCACATTGGGAGGCTGAAGTGGGAGGGTTGCTGGAGGCCGGGAGCTGGAGGCTGTAGTGAGCTGTGATGGCACCACTGCACTCCAGCCTGGGCCAGAGTGAGACACTGTCTACCCCAAAAAGAAAGAAAGTGCATCAGATCATTTCACCCCTTTGCTCTATATCGTGTAACAGCTTTCCACCCTGCTTCTCAGAACATGCCAAGTTATCAGGCTCCCTGCAGACCCTGCTCGGGCCTAGGTCTCCTTTCCTCCTGTTCTGAGCTCCCCTTATCCTGGCCTTGCTTCTGGTCCCCAAACTCAAACAGGGCAACCGTTCTCCTGGGACATCATTTCCCTCCTGTGGGCTCTCTTTCCCTGGGTACCCCTGGTCTTGCTCCCTCACCTACCTCAAGCCCACGCCCATCACTCTCCAGTTAGGCCCTACCAGCTTCATTTTCCTCCAAAACACTCATCTCCGTGGGTTTCTCTCCTGAGACAGCCCACATGAGGAACAGCACCTGGCACACACTTGGGAAATGTTTTGGAAGAAATGAATTCAAGGAAGAGGATCCTGAGGGGGTGGAGCAGGAGTGCAGAGGCCCTCAAAGCTGGACAGGGAGCCAAGACGGGGTCGGGCAAGTCGGGGTGACGTGGGGGCCGCTGCTCTGGCCACTCCCTGTGTCCCACAGGTGCCTGGGGACCAGGTCACTGCCCTGGCCACTCCCCATGTCCGCAGGTGCCTGGGGCCCGGGGGCACCATCCTGACCACTCCCTGTGTTCTGCAGGTGCCTGCGGGTTGGGGTCACCGCCCTGGCCACTCCTGTGTCCAGCAGGTGTCTCGGGGCCGGGGGCATTACCCTGGCCATTCTCTGCATCCTGCAGGTGCCTGAGGTCCGGGGACACCGCCCTGGCCATTCCTTGTATCTTGCAGGTGCCTGGGGGCCGGGGTCACCGCCCTGGCCACTCCTGTGTCCAGCAGGTGTCTGGGGGCCAGGGACACCGCCCTGACCACTCCTTGTGTCCAGCAGGTGCCTGGGGGCTGAAAGTCACCGCCCTGGCCACTCCCTGTATCCTCCAGGTGCCTGGGGGCTGGGGTTACAGCCCTGGCCACTCCCCGTGTCTCGCAGGTGCCTGGAGACCGGCGACACCGCCCTAGCCACTCCCTGTATCCTGCAGGTGCCTTGGGGCCGGGGGCACTGCCCTGGCCACTCCCGTGTCCGTCAGGCGCCTAGGGGCGAAGCGGGGACTGCGGATCCGCAGGTGCACGCGTGGGGCTGGGGGTGGGCGCGTCTCCTCTGGGGCTCTCCGCTCCCCTCTTCTCCACAGCGTCCTTCCTAGCGTTCGCCCCCAGAATTCCGCCACCGCGTAGAGCAGGCGCAACCAGCGCCCCCACAGCGTCCTCAGGCTCCCCAGAGCCCGCGCCGACGCCCCCGCAGCCCTCCCTCCGCGCACGCTCCGCAGCGAGGCTCCCAGAGGCGGGTCTGGAGCCTCGCGACACGCCCACAGACTCGATATTAGCCAATCCACGGCCGTGTTGTAGTTGACTGACAGCCCGTGGCAGGGTCCCGTATTCGGATTGGGCATTCCTGCTGTTGTGGGCGGGCCCAGGAGGGCGGAACCCGGAAGGCAGGGCGCTTAGGTCGGGCCCGAGAGCGGTGGATTGAGGTCCGCGGCCGGGTCATGGCGGCGCACAGGAAGCACGGTAGGTGGGGGCGGCGCGGAGGCTTTCTGCCCGGACGCCAGACCCGGCTCTCGGCTCAGACCGCAGTATTGACTCGGGACCCCGACCTCGGCCCCTCTGCAGGCCCCACCCCAAACCTGGACCAACTCTCCACCTCCACCCCAGTCCCTACCCATCCCCCGCTCTTACCCCAGACCCCGACCCCGGACCGCGGCCGACCCCTCGCCCATGTTGTTCCTTGTATGGCTGCTGGTCGGGCCGGCCTTGCCAGGCCCCATCTGGTGTCTGGGGACTTGGGCGGGGGCGAGCCCAGCCAGGGCTTCGTGTTCTTAGCAGAGCCCCTGTCGGTGAGTGAGTAGGGGCCGCTCAGCTCTTCAGAGGGGTCCTAGCCCGGGGCTCCGGCATGGAGCCGCAGCCGGCTCCGGCAGCCTCACCAAAAAGTACAGCGGAACTTCCCTGAGCCACTGTGTCCTCATCTGAGAGAGGTAGGTCGTGGCGTTTACCTTCAGTGGACCTAAGGTGTGGGGCGCATCCTAGTGCTTATGAAATTCTGTGATAGTATTAGGCAGTACCAAAGCAGGAGCAGACTAATGCAATTGGTCAACCTGGCCATGCCTTAGAACGGAAGTGTTAGAAAATAAAGCGTGCTCCTTCCTCCTGCAGACCCCAGCTCATTACCCTCACCCTGTAATCATCATTATAATGAAAAGAGTGGCGGTTTTTGACATGAATCTCGTGTTACTTGGATTAATTCAGACGCTGATGAATTTTTTTCCTTCTCTATGTTTAAAACTGATATTTTTCTCTTTTAAATGAAAAGATAGTGGCAAACGGTAGTACGAAACAATTGCTTACAAAGAAAAAATTTCTCAGTGAGGCAGAATGTGGAGGAAAATATGGTCTCAAGTCTTCCTTTTTAGGGAAACACTGCCCTTGGGCTTCCCCCTCTCCTTCAGGGCCAGGGAGTTGTCACCTCATCAGCTCACAGGTTAAAAATGACCTAACAGTTTTTAAGCAGTCAGATGTTAGGCTCTAAAATGGACATTCACATATGTTAATGAGCACCAGAACTACCTTATTCATGACCCTCTCCTGGAAGCAGGGCTGGCAGGCTGTGAATTCAGTGTCGAGGTTCTTAGGAGCAGACCTGACGGTGAACTGCCTGCAAAGCTGTCCCTGCCTTCGTGGTGGGGGGCTTCTTGCTACTGCGGGTTTTCTTCTCGTTTTAAACCATAGCACGTTCTTCTCTTACATTCTTTCAAATGTTTGCAACTCTTCTAAGCTTGCAATAAATGTTTTTGTCTATTCAAGAAATTATAGCATCTGTAATGTACCTAATCAACTTAAAAAAAACCTTTCTCCACTCACTAAATTAAAGTGAATGGAAGTTAATTGTTTTAGTCATTCACTAATCATCTTCCCTTGAAACGGCCTTTTTTTCAAACTATTGGATATGTGACAGAATGGTCAAGTAAATTTAGGTTGTTTAAGGACATTGTGGTTGGAAGGATGGGTTAATAAATCCCAAAAGTATAAAATGTAGCTGGGAGAGAAAATATTAGTTTTCTGTGTGTCTTCCTCGAGATCGTCTGAATAGCCCATCGGCTGAGTGGCACTTAGGCTCTGAGAGGCACTGAAGGGAGGATTTAGCTGGAATAAAACTTCCCAGCATTTGTGATCTGATGGAGCAGGAAACTGGGGTGTGCTTGCGCCGAGTGTGCCTCGGGAGGAGGGGATGGAGACACCCGCTTGCAGGAATGTCTCTTTTCCTGTGGTCCAGCTCAGGGTCGTGGGGTGGTTGCAGATGGGGGTTGGGCACCATTGTTGATGGTGGGAGAGAAGGCAGGTGCCACGAGGCGCAGGTGTGCCTTCCTGGAGCGGACCCCACACAGAACTCTGACTTGGCGTCGTTTATTCACCGAAGGGTGTTGGCCGAGCGTCTGCTGAGTGTGGCAGAGCCCCTCAGGCCCTGGCTGCAGCAGCGAATGAGGCACGGTATCCTTCCCTCCGCGAGCTAAGTGAAGCTCTGCTGTGCTTTGAGGCTGTGCTTGGGGTTAGGGCAGTGCTTGCTGACAGAGGACACATCCAGGGGCCCATACTTTCCCCTGCTTGGCTCTGGCACAGACCAAGAAACATGAGGTGGAAAGGTTGGCGGTCAGGCTAAACGGTGATTCTAAGCATTATTTTTTTCCTGGAAGTAGATTGTTTTTGCTAGGCAATGTAACCTGTTAATGAGACAGTTTCCCTGTAACAACGTGTAGCAAAACTCCGCAGGATTAATGGGAAGAATGTGTTGCCTTTGAAGCAGCACCACTTGAGTACAAATTTGTCAAATGTGCTCTATGTTATGCTGGTGTAAGTATAGCACTAGAGGATGTTTCTTGGGCCTACTTTGCAAGCCTGAGAGGTGCTGTGCAGCTCCGACCATGAACCGCTCTCTTAACTGAAAAGGATCCCAGGAAGGGGAAGGGCACTGTGGCCTCCATTCTACCCAGGGAGATTGGGTGTATATCTGGCATGTAATTAAGTGCTAGCTCAGGTCGCGCTGTTTCTGCACATAGGGTGGCCAGCGGTCAGGGGTGCCTGGCGTGGGGTTGCAGTGGACTGGGGAGGTCCCCAGTGTCACAGATCCCCCAGGGGCTGCGTGCTCCTCGAGGAAGGGGCCTGCTGCGGTGGGTGAGGACCTTAGGAGCTGCGCAGGTGACTCCTGGCAGGAGTGACTGCGTCTGCTGTTGGCCGGGTTGAGCCTTGGCTGCCTCCTCCTCCCTGGATGGCTCCCAGTGCCTGTCAGGGCATCTTGTGTTGGTGAGCAGAGCCATGCGGGACCTTGCTCCTTGCTTCCTTCTCGAGATGCTGACTGTGTGCCTGCTCCCTGGGCGGAGTCTTGCTGTCCGGCTCACGGAGCCTCCTCCCTGGTGGTTGGTCATTGTGAGGGGTTTGGCTCTGGTCCTCTCCCTGACTCCGTGTGTGCTTCAGGGACGTTTCCGGAGGAGGCAAAGCTTGCGTGGGGTTTGCTGGGCAGAGGCGATCCTCAGATGCTGGGGTGAGGCCACAGCCTCGTGAAGGTGGGAGCCCCATCCCAGGGCCCAGCCCTGAGCAGGCAGAGGAGTGCCAGGCGGTCATGCCACTCCCTCTCTCCCTGCACCAGACCTGTCCTCACCACCTGCTGCTGTGTGTGTGGTGGGGGGGATGTGCCAGTGGATTTAAGCAGAGTCCCTGCCCCGAGGGCCCCCTGCATTTGACTCACTGCACCGAGGCAAGTCCTTTGACTCCTTGTCCTGCAGTTTCCCATCAAGGTAGTTCAGTGGTGCCAGCCACCCGCATCAAGGAGAGAGCTCCGAGGGCACCATGCTGCTGGCACGGCCTTGCTGGCCTGGCTGGGCCTTCTGTAGGGAAGGCCACAGAGCCCCATCCCAGAGGCCTCCTCCTGGGTGGCACCCAGCCTGCTGTCAGCCTGGGGAACGTGTGCTGGAGTGCGGGATGCTTGGCTGCTTTTTAATAAGAATTCATTCTTGCTATGACTGCTGCGCGCACAGGACAGCTTCACTCGCCCTTGCAGGTGCGTCCTCCAGGGCCAAGGAGTCTGGAGCAGGTGAGCAGCCTCTGTCTTCCTGAGACTCCTCAGATGAAGTTGGAGCTGCCAGCGCCTTGCTGTGAGCAGTCACACTTCCTGTTGGCCACCTCCCTGTCGTCTTCTGGTTTCTCCTGCACCTCTGGGAGTGGATTGCCCCAACTTCACACACCAGGAATCTTTGGCGCTGTCCACGGTGCTGGCCTGGTGCCAGAGTTCCTGCAGCTCTGGTAGTTGGGGAGAGGTGTCTGCGTGTAGGCGTGGGTCTGTGAGCTTGTATGTGCATATTGTCAATGTGCATGCATGTGTGTGTGCCGCTATTCCTGTGTGTGCATGTGTCTGTGTATGCCTTTGTGTGTGCACACGTGTCTGGTGTTTGTATGCATGTCTGTGTGCATTCCTGTGTGTGCACCTGTGCAGGTGTGTGTGGTGTGTATCTGTGCACGCATGTGTGTGCCTTTGTGGTGTGCGTGTATATGTGTACATGTGTGCATGTGTATATGCCTGAGTGGTGTGCGTATGTGTGTGTGCATATCTGTGCCTGTGTGGTGTGTATGTCTGTGTGTAGTGTGTATGTGTGCCTGTGTGGTGTGTATATGTGTGTTTTGCATGTGGTGTGTATGTACATGTATGTCTTCTTGTGATGTGTATGTACGTGTGTGTGTATGTGTACTTATGTACATATGTATTGCCTGTATGGTGTCTGTGCATGTGTGGTGTGTGTACATGTGTGTCAGTGTTCATGTGGGTGTGTGTGCCGGTGTGTGTGCACATGTGTCTGTGTGTGGTGTGTGTGCCTGTGTATGGTGTGCCTGTGTACATGTGTCTGTGTGTGGCATGTGTGTACATGTGTGTCTGGGTGTTCACCTGTGTATATGTGCATGCATGTGTGCCTGTGTGTTTTGTGCCTGTGTACGTGTGTCTGCATGTGGCGTGTGTGTGCATGCGCATCTGGGTGTTCACCTGTGTATATGTGCATGCATGTGTGCCTGTGTATGTGTGTGCGCCTGTGTGTCGTGTGCCTGCGTACACGTGTCTGCGTGTGGTGTGTGTGTACATGCGTGTCTGGATGTGTCCCTGTGTGGTGTGTGCATCTCCCAGCCGTACCCTGCAACTTGCCTGTGATACCTGCCTCTCCTTTGGAGTCCCAGAGCTGAAGGTGCCAGTTTGGATTTGTTTCCATTGGAAAGAGGCTCCTTTTCCTTCTTGCGGCGTGGCCTTGGTCTGGCTGGGTGCCTGACGCCTCTGTTGGGGCCGACCTTCATTCTGGCCCCGTGTGTGGGACTCTGTGCAGAGCTGGACGGAGTCATCGCTGTCCTGCAGGAGAAGTGGGGCTGTGTTCATTGACCCGTGTGGCTTTGACATTCTCAGATGCGGTAGAGCCCTTCCTCCGGAACAGGAGTTGGCACCTCTTTCCCCATCTTCAAGGAAGGACAACGCGCTCAGGAGCGCTTCCCAAGTGAATAACTGAGTGAATGAGGGAAGGAAGGAAGGGAGGAAGGGAGGGAGGGAGGGAGGGAGGAAGGAAGGAACCTCATGGAACAGGGGGGAAGGAAGGAAGGGGGGGGGAGGGAGGGAAGGAAGGAACCTACCTCATGGAACAGGGAGATTTAGAGAATCCCGGCAGGCAAAGCAAGAGGCGCCGTGCCAGCCAGGCCCTGCAGGAGTGTTGGTGTGTGGTGAGGTTGGGGTGTAGAGGTTTGCCCCAGCAGGGAAGGGCAGGTGCAGTGGTGGGAAGGCCAGCGCACGTGGGGACGAGGAGATGCGGTACTGCGGTGGCTGGAGGAGGGCTGCAAGAGCTGCCCGGACATGGGGGCCACTGCAGTCTCGGCTCCTTGCAGGTTGGGAGAGAGTTGTGCTTGGTGTGCGGCTGGAGAGGGAAGTGGGCCGAGGAGGTGGTGGGTGCCGAATGCGCCCATCCCTGGTGGCCGGCGCCCCAGCGCGCAGCAGGCCTCGGTCTCGATGGGGACGGCCACCAAGGTCGTCCTGCTGGACTGCTGCCTCAGAGCTCACTCTGCTAATGCCCAGGTGGCTCATCTGTAAAGTGGGCGGCAGCACCGTGAGGACCCAGCCAGGTGACTCATCACATGCAAGGTTCTGTTGGAGTCACGAGCTGGTCACTGCCGCTGGTTCTGTCCCTTGGGTGCAGGAGACATGGAGGTGGGGGACCCATGTGCCTGTGAGAACAGAGCAGACGGGAAGCCGGAGGGGACAGCAGGTTTGGAAGCCTGAGGGGGGAGCAGGTACGGAAGCCGGAGGGTACAGCAGGTACGGAAGCCTGAGGGGGGGAGCAGGTACGGAAGCCGGAGGGGGGAGCCGGTACGGAAGCCTGAAGGGGGAGCAGGTACGGAAGCCGGAGGGGACAGTAAATTAGGAGGCGTCACTGCATCAGGGCGTGGGATGAGAAACCATAGCACCCAAAAAGGACCACATGGACCTTCTTGGCTGGCGCAGGGAAGAAGTGGGGTCTAGGAGGCCACAATGGGGCAGCCGTGGCTCACTCGTGCTCCAGGCAAGGCGGCGTGGGTGCAGCAGGTACAGCTGCTTCCCGGGTTCTGGATTCCACATCCTTGATAGCGTTCCTCAGTGAGCGCAACCTGCCCGTGCGAACAACACGGGGCTTGTCGGTGTGGAATTCCTCAGGGGTTGCAAGTTCTTTGGGCTGAATTCAAGACCTATCTGATGAAAAAACCAATGTGTAATTAAACTGAAAAAAATAAAAATGTTGGAGTAAAAGGTATAGTTTATCTGGTGTCTCCTGATTTTCGTCAAGCAGCTTCATGAATTGCCTTCCCAGTGACCTCTCAGCGTGTTTTAGCCCAGCCTTGTTTCGGTGAGAAAACAACTCCGAGAACTGAGTGGGCTGCCAGAGGGTCGTGCCCTGTCGGGGCAGTGCCAGCCTCTCCGGAAGCCCCTGGGCTGCTCTGCACCCCGCTGGGTGTGTTTGCCAGTTGCTGAATGAAAACTGTTGCAGCCGCCCGTGAAGGTAAAAGATGTTTGTGAACGCTTCATGATATGACAGATGCTGGTTAAAAAACTACAAGGAAAACTCTGGACAAAGTTTGCGTGGAATATTTCCTTTCTTCTCCTTTTTTATTTGTAGAGATCGGATCTCACTATGTTGTCCAGGCTAGTTCTCAAGTCATTCTCCTGATGCAGCGTCCTGAGTAGCTGGCCTACAGGTGCCCGGCTTTCTTCTTTGTTCAAAGGCTAGAGTTTACGTAGAAAATGATGATCTGCTGTATTTTCACCTCCTCCGTGAGAAGCCCACGTCAGATCGGTCATGGCGTGAGGTTCTAGTGACGTCCCATTCAAGGGTTCTTTCTGGTTTGATGTCGAGCGCTTGTTTTTGTTCTTTCTTTTTGATATTTCAGAGCTTGCCCGCTTCTGCTTAAATAGTAGCCAGTTATTTTTCCATTTGTGATTCTGTTATGAAACTTCTCAAGAATCTACTACTCATTGAATTAACATACTGAATTTTTCTTTCTTGTGAAGTGATGTAATTGTATTACTAGTTTATTTCTTTATTTCTAGATTATAGTCAAAGGCTAAATACCTTGCCTCATTACAGGGATAAAATGAAAAAAAAAAATCCCACAGGGATTATTGTTTTAAAGAAAGCTGTGACCGGGCCAGCATATTTTCAGCAGGCATTTAAACATAGTTTTTACTGAAAAAAAGAAAATTCAAACTGTCAGATTTTCAAAAAATGCAATAGTCCTGATAACTGTTAAATTTAAAATGCTTATTACAATGAGACAGGTAGATGTAGAAGGAAAAAGATCAGCTAGAGCTGCCGTTCACTGAGAGCAGAATTTTTCTATTTTCTCTAAACTGATGAAATAATGTGGTTTGTGTGTGTGTTGTGGTTTTAGTGGAAATGTTTTGGGAGATTTCTGTAATATGACAGGTGAAGGAGGCAGGCAGCAAGCACCTCCAAGCCGGCCATGGTGGAAATTTCTACAATGATTATCTCCAGTCTTGTTTTCTGTAGCAGTTTTTCATTTAAATATGATGTTAGAAGCCTGCCAACTCTTGTTTGAAAATCTAATCACTTTTCTGTTTGTAAATCTATTAAGTGGAAACTAAAAAGGAATGTTATAAACCGATTTTGTTCTCTAGGAGTATTAGTCTGTTCTGCATTGCTGTAAAGGAATGCCTGAGGCTGAGTAATTTATAAAGAAAAGAGGTTTACTGGGCTCATGGCTCTGCAGGCTGTACAGGGAGCATGGCGCCAGCACCCACTTCTGGTGAGGCCTCCTGGTGAAGCTGCAGCTCTTGGGGAAGGCAGAGGGGAGCCAGCGTCCTATGGTGAGAGAAGGAGAGCAGGAGAAGGCGGAGGTCCCAGCCTCTTAAGCAGCCAGATCTCCAAGAGCTCATCACCACGAGGTGGGCACCAAGCCATTCTCACGGGATCTGCCCCCATGGCCCAGACACCTCCCAGCAGGCCCCCCGTCAACACTGGAGCTCACATGTCACGTGGGATTTGGAGGGGACACGGCCAGACCACGTCAGTGCGTTTTCTCCTCCAGTGACTTCACATCGTAAAGTCACTCATGAATATTTGTGGGCTCTCTTATTTTAGCGAATCCCTGTAAGCGTGTGGTCCTGTCAGTTTTGCAGCTTCTCCTGAGCATCCACATTTTGAAATAGGTCCTTTCGAACTGATCTCATTCTTCACATCCCCAAATAAGCTGTGCACGTATTTTCTCTGAAAGTCACACTTTCCCAAGAGACACCAGTTCATAAGGGTGATAGCAAAAGTTTTGAAATTTTAGAGAATCACGAATGATCATTATTTCTAATATCTTCCAGCACCAAGAGTTTCATACCCAACTGTTAGATTTTAAATTCAGCAACTGCGTTTAGGAAGAGTTTAGAATTGAATAGGTTCACTTCCAGGGTCAAACTGTTTTTCTTTGTGAGATACATATATTTACGGTTTTTCCTAAGTGTCTAATTTCCAAAGAACACTTTAGTGAAAGATTTTATTGGTATTTGGCTACGTCTTTGACTTGAAATAGCAAGTGTAGGCAGCAGTCCTTTCTGAGGATTATACCAAAGTGACTTAATTCCCCCGTGAAAGGGGCTCATTTCTACTGGGTGTTGCGGCATGTGAATTTCTGGTGGGGTGTTTTTCTGGGCCTTGGCCTTTTGTTGTTGTGTCTCTCATTTCTCAGCGCTGATTGCTTGGCCTTCTTGGTAATTTATTTGTTTTCCTGCAGGTTATTTTTTTCGATTGGCATTAAACACTCAGTCCTCTGCCTTTCTATTTTCCGGTGATTGCTTTTTGATGGGCACTAGAGTTTCAAGTTAAAACTTGCTCTTGCTGCTGGAAGCAGAGCACGTGGATGAGGTGTGGGAAGGCGAACAGAACCAGCCTCAGGCTTCTGGCAGACAGAAGTCGTTGTGACCACCAGGCACTTTCGTTTGGGCCACACAGCGTCGGGGGCTCCGGGAGCTCCTGCCGCACCAGCTGGTCCAGTGCTGTTTTTGTGGGTTCTTTTGTGTTCAACACATTGTAAATTAAACAGAAAAGAGGCTTTTAACCTCTAACTTGATTTTTTTCAGTCTCCATCTGTAGCTCATAGACGTACACACACTTAGGTAAAAACACATTAGATCAAAAAGGAGCATTTCAACAAACCAAAAATGACAAATGCTTCACTGTGTTCTGGTTATTCTGGAGGGAAAAAGCCTTTTATTTATGTTCTGCTTTTGGTGTTAGTCACCAAGTAGAGCTGGCCCGTTGGAAGACAGGCTGTGTTTACAAAATCAGGTCCAGATCTGCAGGAAACCACCAGCAGTTCATGGGGTCCTCATGTCATTCCTCTGACGATTCCAAGAACCAGCAAGGGCATCAGTGCCATGTAATGTGGTTTTGGTCTAAAACAGCTGATGATTTCTGTGTAAATAAACAGTGTGAGCACTGGTGTTAAAGGCCCTGAGTGCCTGGGCCAGGTGTGACACTCGGCGCTTGTCAGCTCAGACGCTAAACCCAAAGTGGCACCGTGTCTGTGAGGTCTCTCCCAGCCCCAGCCTCCATCCTCTCCTCTCCGGGGCTGGGAGGAAGTGACACTCATCTATGCATCTGCCAGCAATATTAGCTGGTGGAAAATAATTATTAATATTTAATTTTGCTTTTTAAACTTTGCTCTTTTAAAAACTGATTTTAAAAAGTTAAAAGTATTTTTTTAAAAATACTTTATGATTTATATTTTAGCAGCTGCAAATATTTAGACATATATATTTGTCAGCAAAGTTATTTTTAGATACCGGGATATTTGTTTTAAACTGGGTTAAGATTTATTAAAATTCTTGTTGAAGACAAAATCTCCCACTTTATAATGAGATACCCATTTTGACATCTATTTGAGATCATCTGTTTTTGTGCCTGTTTACAGGACGCTTTATGAATAATTCATTGGTCATGCATAATATGACACAAAACCGGTCTTTGCCAATATTTAATATCAAAATCATGCTGTAACTCCTGTCGGTGAAGCATTGTGCGGGACGCACTCGCCTTTTCTATAACGAGGCTTTTACCAGAAGTAGTGGGGGCCAGCGTGGGTTCAGGCTCATTCCAGCGATGGAGCAGACACGGTGACCTCCAGGAGTGTGTGGGCCGCCGGGAAAGGTGTTTTCCTTCATGAGGTTCTAGAACACCCATGCAAGATGGAGGCCCTTCAGCCACAGGTTTCATGAGATACTTAAACCAGTTTAGCTTAGGCTACCGAAAGGTGTTCTTTTTGCTTTAGTTGTTTTGGACGACCATGCTCAAGTTTGAATTTGAAAAGGGACGTTGTCTTTCCCATGGCTGTAAACCGTATGGACCTTTCTGTGTTGACCGTCGTGAATTAGCACATCCAGATCCCTACGGCCGACTTCCCACTCCCCTCTCCATGTGAAAACTCAGGATTTAAATGTTAAGGACTAAACTTCTATATTTAAATTGTATTATTTGCTTAAGATTTTAAGCAGCCTGTTTTCCTGCATTCTTAAGTAGTTGCATGCTCTTCCTGGCATCCTGATTTATTATCCCAGATATCAGCTTTGTCTTCCTGTGTGTCCGTGGCTGACACTGGCACGGTGCGAGCATGCATCCTCACCCTTCCTCGTGGGCACCTCGGCGTTCCGCCTTCGGTCATGTCCGTGGGTGACGCTGGCACGGTGCGGGTGCGTGTCCTCGCCCTTCCTCGTGGGCACCTCGGCGTCCTGCCGTTGGTCGTGTCCGTGGGTGACGCTGGCACGGTGCGGGTGCGCATCCTCATCCTTCCTCGTGGGCACCTCGGCGTCCTGCCGTTGGTCGTGTCTGTGTGGCCTGCATTTACCTCTCGGACATCTCATTTGTCTTTGAGGGTGTCCAGGACATTCCTCTTCCTCCAAGGCCTCATTTGTACAGAGTAGTCGGTGATTTTCAAGGACTGGCGTGATGAGATTTTGTGTTCAGAAGACAAGAGGAGCAAGGTGCACGCCTAGGGCCCCATCCTGCTTTCTAAATATTGGGCTCCTTGGAGAAGAGGCTGGTTCCAGGCCTAGGCAGAGGAAACACAAGATGAGCCTGCGGTACCTTGAAGGGCCTTGTGTGCTCATGGGAGGGCCAGGTGGGCTGGAGGGCACCGGGTCCACGCTGGAGGGTGCCGGGTCCACGCTGCGGCAGACCTTGTGGCCAGTGCCGGGACTGTTTGAGCAACAAAGTATATGTGGGCAGTACAGGGTGATGGTCTTTGGAACAAATGAAATATCTGCGAGTCTTTAAGGTATTATATAACACAAAGGTAATAATTCAATACATGTGCAAGTGCGGGCAGTTCTTCAGTACAGAATTCCATGTGATAAACACGGAAGGAGTGAGGAAAGGAAGCCACTGAGGAGCCCACAGCCATGTCTTTTGCCGGCAGGACCCACCAGCAGATGCCAGAATTAGTGGTGAGATTGAGGAGGAAAAGGATCTAGTCCCGAGGTGTCTCCTCCACGGTGTCTGTTGGTTATAAAGGAAAGAGAGTCGCTTGGCCAGGAGAAATCCAGCAGACCTCACAGCACCTGCGGGCGACGGAGGGCGTCAGCGGAGAGAAGCGTCCCAGCCGGATGTGGGCGCCAGGGCCCATCTGCAGTTCTGCAGAAGTGAATGACCTCAGTGTCACCCTGAGAACGCTGGACCCAAGTTACAGCAATTCCAAAAAATAACTGCTGCAAGAGATGTCACAACGGTGGAGGACGAGGAAAATGGGAGGAAAGTGAGGCCTCGAGGGTGGATGGGGCAGGATCAGAGTCTGGTCGATGCGGGAGCCCGCTGTTGGATGAGGGCTCACACAGCCAGGGCTGGGTTGGGGCAGAAACCCAAGTTTTCACGTTGAAACGGCCTCCCTGAGCCTCGCCAGGCCTGGGGCTTTCATGTGGCAAAGCCCCGAGGGTCAGGCTGTCAGCCCTGGCAGTGGCCCCAGGCCCTGGGCTCCCAGTGAGAAGTGAGTCCAGGACCTGCCTAGGTGGTCTGTGGGGAAGCTCCTTAGGAGGGTGTTGCGGCCTCAGCATGTGGCCTGGACCCCCTGGTCTGCATGGTTCTGGGAACCACCCTTCCTGAATCTGCGCGTGCGGGGCCTCAGCAGGCTTGCAGGGGAATTGCAGAAATCCTAGAGGCTGAAGACCCAGAGGCCTTGGGGTTCTGTGGGCCCTACACGCTGCGCCAGCAGATTGATTCCTGGCATTCAGGTCATGAGGCTGGGATCATGTCTCTTCCGAGAGAAATGGCCCTGTTACAGAAGGCGGAGCCTGTGACTCCCAGGGTGGCCTCTGCCCTGTCAGTTATCCCAGAGAAACCCCTGCCAGCTGTCAGTCTGAATTTAAAGCCAGCTGACTTTAGATTGTTCCCGCCTTCTACTTCCGTTTTGGAATTTTTATAAAAATTCTGAATGTACTGTACACCTATATCAGATGTTTTCATTTGAAACATGAAATTTAACAGTATTGTTAGAGAACCACTGTTACTTAGGCTATAAATGTAATTTATTGCAGGCACTGGATGGAATTCAGTGAAAATGCTCCCTACGTATCTTTTTTCTTTAGGCACATTCTTATGTTGCTTTTAGCTCGGAAATCTGCCTCAGGAAGCCTTGAAAGACTGTTACCTGGGGCCCGACTCAGTGCGCTCTGACCTGTGCCCTGGTGTGTTCTGCGGTGTCTCAGTACGCTCTGACCCGTGCCCTGGTGTGTTGTGCGGTGTCTCAGTGCGCTCCAATCCGTGCCCTGGTGTGATCTGCGGTGTCTCAGTGCGCTCCGACCCATTCCCTGGTGTGTTGTGCGGTGTCTCAGTGCGCTCCGATCCGTGCGCTATTGTGTTCTGCGGTGTCTCAGTGCGCTCCGACCCGCGCCCTGGTGTGCTGTGCGGTGTCTCAGTGCGCTCGGATCCGCGCCCTGGTGTGTTGTGTGGTGTCTCAGTGCGCTCCAATCCGTGCCCTGGTGTGATCTGCGGTGTCTCAGTGCGTTCCGACCCATTCCCTGGTGTGTTGTGCGGTGTCTCAGTGCGCTCCAACCCGCGCCCTGGTGTGTTGTGCGGCGTCTCAGTGCGCTCCGACCCGCGCCCTGGTGTGTTGTGCGGCGTCTCAGTGCGCTCGGATCCGCGCCCTGGTGTGTTGTGTGGTGTCTCAGTGCGCTCCGACCCGTGCCCTGGTGTGTTCTGCCATTTTCTTTGGGATCAGCTGCCGTGTTTCCGCAAACTCTGTCATCCGATGCTGGGTTGGGCCCAGCGTCTCCTGGCGGTGGCTGTTTAGTCAGGGCCTGCCCAACTCCCTGGGACTGTCTTGTGCCTGCCCAGCTTCAGGCGTTCTGCCGCATTGCCTGGCTCTGACCATCGCCTGGGATTTCTCCGTAGCACTTTCCTAGCTCCAGACACTGGCAGGCAGCTGGGCCTAGGAAGACGACTTCAGCCACATGTCCGCGTTGGCTGCCCCAGGCCCAGCAAGGCTTTAGCTCTGAGCGCCCTGTCCTTGTTTGCAGAATTGGGTGGCTGGTTACGGTTTTGTCTTCGAATTTGTTCTGGTTTGTGAAGATGTTGGATAAAGCTCATCTTATCTGCCCACCATCTCCTCTGCTCATCACCAGGTCGGTCATCTGCACAGGATATTTTCTTCTTTGACATTTAAAGGAAATGTGACAATTGGATTTGTATCTGAAGTCTTGGAACCTTGTTTTGAACATACCTGGGAACACTGCAGTACATTTTTAGAAGCATTTCACAGACCGCCTGTTGCTCCCTGAGAGCCAAGGTGTCTCCTCCAGGCAGGAGTGCTTGAGGCAAACCCTTTCTGTAGGGGTGAGACCCGCTCACCACGGCCAGCAGCAGCTTTTGAGGGGTCCTGTGCTAGAGCACTTGTGCATCATATTCAAAAATTAGCGTATGGGGACCCTCTCATTGCCAGGACCTCGTGAAGACCCCAGGGTCTTAGGGATCACATCGTTTCAGTTCAGGTTTTCCACTTAACTGGAGATCATTTCCTCCCAGCAAAAGGAGCCTTTGCGCTCACTTGTTGGGAGCTGTGGAGGTGCAGAGTTTCAGGTGAGAGCCCCCGTGTTCGTGATCACACTGCACCCCGCTTCCACTGAGCTCTGTGCTCAGGGTTTTCACGGTCCATCCACGGAGGACACGGGGAGCTTTGCGTGGAAACCCACACAGTGTTCTTAACAGCGGGGCCTGTAGGAGGGTTATTTCTACCACGTGTTTGTCCGAGAGGCCAGAATTAGGAAGGGTTTGTGCCTTCGGCTACAGTGTCCCCATGTAGGGCCATGGAGCCTCCCTGCCTCGCCCAGAAGCCACCCCCAGCGTTTCCTCTCAGGGAGCCCATGACAGATCCCTGCACGCCTCCAGTCAGGCCAAGTCCCCGCCTCCCTGTTCCTAAAGGCACCAATTACTTGTGTCAGGAGTGCTGATTCCTGCTGTGCGACTTTTGGTTATTCCAGAGCAGCTTTTTTCTAAATTTTATGAGGTTAAAAGAATTCATTTCA
Organism: Theropithecus gelada; assembly: GCF_003255815.1. Lineage (NCBI taxonomy): Eukaryota > Metazoa > Chordata > Mammalia > Primates > Cercopithecidae > Theropithecus > Theropithecus gelada. Next base: position 11,052,348 of record NC_037676.1, read on the forward strand.
TTAACTTTTTCCCACACCTTATCCACTATGCTATTTTGAGATCAATGGCTGTTCATTAACCACACTTAACTCAGGGCAGAAATATTTGTTCATTATGACAGTTTGTCCCCACAGTTTAAACAGTGTAAACAAAAAGTAAAGAATCTCTATTTAGTGGCTAAACCACGTCAGGTGCACGGAATTCTCCCCAGTTGCAGTTGTTGACACGTTCAGTTTAAGGGAGAGAGTGCAGACCACGGGTTCCCAGAGGGCGCGGGGTGGTGCCTGCCCTGCCTGAGGGCCCCCCAGACCTGCTCCATTCACACACCTGGCTCCAGGCGCTGTGGGCCACTGACACCATCCACCCAGGACCACAGCCCCACTGACGGGTCACGGCCTGCGTGTGCCTCAACCTCACAGGGAGGAACCAAGCGACCTAGAGCCAGAGGTAGCACCTGCCGGCAGTGCACAGCCTACTGGATGCAGGGTGATGCCCTGGGGAGAGGGTCCGTTGATGGCAGGATGGTGGGGGGTCCTCTAGGGCCGGCCTCAGGGGTTTCTCTAAGGGGCAGAGTCTGGGGGATCCTGGTGTGCAGTGCCCAGAGTGGGAGGACGGGGGACTTGGGTCTCCATTGGTGCTTTCAGGATGTGTTTGTTTGTGTGGAGTAAAAGGCATGTGTGATTCAGATAAACTGCATAACTGGTTCCTTTTCTTCCTTTTCTTTTCGTCGGTTGTCCATACAGTGTTTGTTGAGAAGGTGCTGCAGAGACTTTTTCCTCGTGTTCCAAGTGGCCAAGGAAAGAGGGAACCCCAGACGCTGGCTGTCCAAGATCCACCAAAGAAAGTGACCTCTGAGAAAGTGAGTCGGAAACATGCTCAGCCTTTGACAGGTGAGGTTGTCTGCAGATGTGGGTGGGTCTCAGGGACTGAAGTTAACCTCTGTCATCATCACTTGCCCTGGAGAATGTGTCTTCTGGGCCTCGGGCTTCTGTCTGCAGGTCTGCACAGGGCTTGCAGCAGGTGGGCAGGGCAGGCATCACTGTCCACACAAGCTCTGCCAAGGCCCCTGTGGACTCCCCAGCCAAGGCCAGGTCAGGGTGCTGCCTTTTTGGGGTCATTTACTCGTGTGCTCTGAAGATGCCAATTGGACTATAACTCGGGTTTGGCCCAGCCTTCCTGTCCTCTGAGGAAAACAGGCGCCTTCCCCACCACAACACCGTGTCCCCAATCACTGTGGTGGCCTCCTTGACCCCATTAGCTTATACCCACTCAGGGACAGGCTTCTGATGTTCTTGTCCCGTGGTCTTTGGCAGACGTCTGTCCCATGACAGTCCCACGTAAGCTCTTGGTGGCTGCAGGATCATCAGCCATGAGGGTCCCATCAGCTCCGATCCCTGCAGTGCAGCTCCACTCACTTGTGAGACTGTGAGAGACCCCCGCTGAGAGACACGGGAAGAGACCACCTGTGTGCGGCATGCCCTACTGAAAGACGCGGGAAGAGACCACCTGGGTGGAGCACATCCCACTGAGAGACATGGGAGTAGACCGCTTGTGTGTGGCACATCCCACTGAGAAATGCGGGAAGAGACCACCTGGGTGCAGCACATCCCACTAAGAGACACGGGAATAGACCACCTGGGTGCAGCACATCCCACCGAGAGACACGGGAATAGACCGCTTGTGTGCAGCACATCCCACTGAGAGATACAGGAGGAGACTACCTGCGTGCAGCACATATGGGCGGGTCCATTCTGTTCCGCCGTAAACACATAAGTCCATAAAGCCAGACGTGGGTTCCTGGGTGCCATTTCTGGGGATCTCATTCGTGTTTCTTTAGCGGTGGTCTCTCACTGGGCATTTGTTCGCCATGCATTTGTGTTCCTGAGAGCTGCACGGTCTCTGGTTTTCACACACCTTATAATGGAGCCGCTCAATGGGATCGCAACAGGCAGTCCTTGTCATCCCACAGATCACCTTCCAGCCCCACAGGTCAGATCTCCGTTGACTGTGAACACATTTTCCCACAGACGTAATATTCTGTGTGGTGATTCCGTTTCCAGGCCCCCTCAGAAATCCTGTCTAACCTGCGATGTGACGAGTGCGACGGACACCATTCTGGTCCAGGGTTGAAGACAAGTGAGAAGGAAAAAGTTTCCTTCGCGTCTCCTAGACACGGGGTTACACTAAGCATGCTTTTCCTATGAGACAAATCCATGTATTCCATGTTCCTTTCTGCATTTTTCCCATATGGCGTAATGTTTTCAAATGGTACAAGCTCCCAGTGTAGTAGGATAACATTCCAATTAAGGAGTAAGTGACTGCTGCTGGGCATATTTTTACCTTTTAAAGAATATACCTGTTAAAGGCTGAATTGCCCCTCCCCACAACCGCCACCAGCAAATTTGTAAGTTGAAGCCCTAACCCCCCATACTTCAGAATGTGACTGTATTTGGAGATGGGGTCCTGAAGTTGATTAAGGGTCAATGAAGTCGTCAGGGTGCGCCCTAATCCAATATTACTGGTGTCCATATTAGAAGATGAGATCAGGACACGCATACGTACAGAGGCTTGACCCTGTGACAGCAGAGAAAACAGCATTTGCAAGCCAAGGTCCAAAACCAGCCCTGCAGAGACCATGACCTTGGCCTTCCAGTCTTCCGGGCTGTGAGGGAACACCTATAATCCCAGCTGCTCGGGAGCCTGAGGCAGGAGAATCACTTGAATCCGGGAGGCAGAGTTTGCAGTCTGCTGAGATTGCGCTACTGCACTCCAGCCTGGGCGACAGAGCAAGACTGTCAAAAAAACAAAACAAAACACAGTATCATTTATATTACCATCACCCCCCCATAATATATTTTGGTGTAAATCTAACAAATGTGTACAACATATATATGAAGAAACTATAGAATTCTGATGAAAGAAATCAAAGAAGACTAAAAATTGAGGCGATATTCCATGTTCCTGGATAGGAAGACTCAATATTATAGAGATATTCATTCTTCCTAACTTGATATACACATTCAATACAATCCTGATTAATATCCCAGCAAGTTATTTTGTGGATATTGATAAACTGATTCTAAAGTTTAGATGGAGAAGCAAAAGACTAAAAATAGCCAGCAGAATATTAAAGGAGAAAAATAAAATCAAAGGACTGGCATTACCTGACTTCAAGACTGACTTACGATAAATCTACAGTAATCAAGACAGTGTATTGTTGGCAAAAGAGTGGACACATAGATTAATGGGACAGAATAGAGAGTACAGAAATAGACCCACATAAATACTACTGACTTAAGTCATTTGATAAAGAAGCAAAGGCTATTCAGTGAATGGTCTTTTCAACAAATAGTGCTGGCACAACTAGACATCCATATGCATAAAAATATAGACGCAGACCTTAAATCTTTTACAAAAAAATCTTGTTAAAAATGGATCTGGGCCGGGTGTGGTGGCTCACATCTATAATTCCAGCGCTTTGGGAGGCCAAGGCAGGCAGATCACGAGGTGAGGAGATCAAGACCATCCTCGCTAACACGTTGAAACCCCATCTCTACTAAAAATACAAAAATTAGCTGGGTGGGGTGGCACGCACCTGTAGTCCCAGCTACTCGGGAGGCTGAGGCAGAAGAATCGCTTGAACCCAGGAGGCAGAGGTTGCAGTGAGCTGAGATGGTGCCACTGCACTCTAGCCTGGGCTACAGAGCAAGACTTCATCTCTTAAAAAAAAAAAAAAAAAAGGATCTTAGACCGAAGTATAAAATGCAAAACTATAAACTCTTAGAAGATAATATGGGAGGCAATCTAGGTGCCCTTGGGGTCAGCAGTGACTTTTTAGCTACAACACCAAAGGCTTGATCAGTCAAAGAAAGAATTGATTAGTAGATGTCCAGTTGATAACTTGGACATCATTAAAATTAAAATTTTCTGCTCTGCAAATGACACTGTCAAGAGAGTGAAGAGACAGGCCACAGACTTAGAGAAAATATTTTCAAAAGACATATCTGACAAAGGACTGTTATTCAAAATGTTTCAAGAATTCTTAAAACTTAAGAAAATGGGCCAAAGATGTGGACCTCACCAAGGAAAATATGGTGCAAATAACCCTATGTAAAGATGTTTCACATCATATGTCATCAGAGAAATGCATATTAAGATGATGAGACACCATCACACACCCACTAGAGTGGACAGAATCTAGAACTGACACCACCAAATGCTGGAGGCACAGGAACTCATCACTGCAGGTGGGAATACAAAACAGGGCAGCCGCTTTGGAAGACAGTTTGGTAGTTTCTTACACAACTAAACATACCTGTATGATCCAGCAGTTATGCTGCTTTTCATTTATCCAAATAGATGGAAAACGTCAATAAACCTGCACATGGATGTCGATAGCAGCTTTATTCATAACCGCCAAAACTTGGAAGCAACGAAGATGTCCTTCAGGAAGTGAATGAATAAGCACATTGTGGTGCATCCAGACAACGGAAAATTATTCAGGGCTAAAAACAAATGAACCATCAAGCCATGAAAAACATGACGGGACCTTAAACGCTTACTGCTGAGTGACAGAAGCCAATCTGCAAAGGCCACACGCTGTGATTCCAGCTCTGTAACGCTGTGGAAAAGCAGAGCCGAGGAGACCCTGAGAAGATCAGTGGCTGCCGGGGGCTGGGAGGAACAGGTGGAGCGCAGAGGACTTGCAGGACGGCGAAACCGCCCTGTACGATGCCGTCATGGCGGGCGCATCTCATTCTGCATTTGCTCCAACTCAGGATGTACGAGAGTGAACCGCAATGTAAACTGCAGACTGGGGTGGCAGCAGTGTGTCAGCGTCAGTTTATTGATTATAACAACATACGACTCTCATGGTGATGGTAATGGGGAGCATGTGCACTGTCATGCCTTACAAGGAGCAGGCCGTCCCTAACATTTCCTGTTTTTCTCTGAATTTTACTGAACCAACATTTTTAATCTTTTCTAAAATTGTATTTTTAGGGTCGATTTGCTTTTTCTCTGCTCTAACCTAACGAAAGTTTTAAAGGTGATCGTTCACCAATAACATATCTGGTGGTAGGAAGATGAAATTAGGTGGGGCAGTTGAAGCTGTATGCATGGATGGATGATGGATCGTTTCTAAGTGAAAAAATAATATCTGTAAATTCCAGGCCAGTTTCCTTCTAGAAGATTTATGTGTTTTCTTGCCTAAAGTGATTGGCTTTTCACTTTTAAAATCACTATTTAAAAATAAACACTTCAAGACCTCCTTTTCTCTCTGAAATTGTCAGGAGACAATTCTTCGCATCACTATTCCTGTTTTATTTTACTAAGTTATGCACTCATGCAGCAGTGGCATATGGGAAGCTTACAATGTCAGGATGATCATTTCAAGTTGGTGTTGAAGGAGTTCTGATTTTTAACTGGCTGGTCCATTGTGATTCTGACAAAGCACTTGGCCTTTGAAGTTGTTGGTGATCCTTTGGGTGACATCTTTTCACAGAGCTTCAGCATTCAGCCACTTCATTTCAGTGGCATTTGTAAGATACTGTTTAATATGCAGATGTTGAATTAAAAGTCAGAATACTGATGTGAGTTGACCTAGTCTCACAGGGTAAAAAATTGTTTTTCCAGGGAGCAAATGAGGTCGGGTGCACAAGCCTTTTGCTGAACCATTGGAGCCATGTCCAGGTGGAGGTGCCAGCGCAGAGTCAGGACGGGTGGGCACACCCCAGAGAAACAGACTATGGCCCTCGAGGGAGGACCCCGCCAGGGTGAGCGTGCAGACGCTGCCCCTGCTTCAGTTCCCTTGGTGACATGGTCTCCCGTGTGATTTCGGAGGGTTCAGACTCTGGTCTATCAAGTCTAATGTCCTTGGGTGAGTTACCTGGACAGTTTAGACCCTTAAATTACAAGCAACCAAAACCACTTGGCCCTGGCTTGAAAGGGAATTTGTGATGATGAGGTCGTGTCACAAGGACAAGATAGATAAGGCTGCACCCCAGAAAGGTAACCTAAAATTTACCATTTCAAATTAACCAATTCAAAGTATACAATTTAGTGCTTTTTAGTATATTGACACTGTTGTACAGCCATTCCATTACCACCTTCTAATTCCAGAATATTCTTACCACACCAGAAAGAAACACCTTGGCCGGGCACAGTGGTTCACCCTGTTATCCCAGCACTTTGGGAGGCCGAGGTGGGTGCCTAGGAGTTGGAGACCAACCTGGGCAACATGGCGAGTCCCCTGTCTCTACCAAGAAGTACAAAAATTAGCCAGGTATGGTGATGTGCATCTATAGTCCCAGCTACTCATGAGGCTGAGGTGGGAGGGTCACTGGAGCCTGAGAAGTCAAGACTTCAGTGAGCCAAGATTGTGCCACTGCACTCCAGCTTAGGAACACGGTGAGACCCTGTCTCAGAAAAAAAAAAAACAAAAAAACAAAAAAAAACTCCTCATCCCTTAACCACTCAGCCCCCATGCCCCACTCCCTCTGGCCTCTGGAAACCACTAATCTGTTTTCTTTATAGATTTGTCTGTTCTGAACATGTCATATAAATGGAATCATACAACGTATGACCCTGTGTGTCTAGCATAATTTCTTAAAGGGTCACTCCTGTTGTAGCGTGGGTCAGAACTCACTTGCTTTTTTAAGGCTAATACTCCATTGTGTGGATGGGCCACATTGTGTTTCTCCATTCGTCAGCTGATGAACGTTCGGTTGCTTCTCCTGTTAGCTATTGTCAGTAATGTTGCTGTGAGAATCCATGCACATGTTTTTGTGTGGCCTGGCGTGGACGTATGTTTTCGATTCTCTTGAGTTTATACTTAGGAGTGGAAATGCAGGGTCAAATGGTAACTCCAAGTTTATTTTTTTCAGAAACTGCTGGACTCTTTTCCACAGCAGCTGAACCATGTTACATGCCCACCAGTGTTGTACAAAGGTTCTCATTTCTCTACATTACATGCTCACTAACACTCCTTTTTTTTTTTTAATAGCCACCCTTGTAGGTGTGAAGTGGTATCTCATTGTGGTTTTGCATTTTTCCGATGACTGAGGATGTTGAGCATCTTTTCCTGCGTGTTGTCCTTTTGTATATCTTCTTTAGAGAGCCATCTGTTTACATCCTTTGCCCAGTTTTAATTGGATTGTCTTTCTGTTGCTGAGTTGTAGGAGTTGGTTGTACATTCTCCATACTGAGTCCTCATCAGATACCTGATTTGCAGATATTTTCTTCCATACCATGAGTTAGCTTCTCATTTTCTTAATGGGGTCTTTTAAAACCCCAAAGTTTTTAATTTTGATAAAGTTCAATTTATCAATTTTTCCTTTTGTTGCCTGTGTTTTTTATATCATATTTAAGACATCATTGCCTAATCAAAGGTCACAAAGATTTATGCCTAGGTTTTCTTCTAAGAGTTTTATAGTTTTAGCACTTATGTGTAGGTCTTTGATCCATTTTCAGCTGATGTTTGTGTATGATGTGAGGTAGAGCTCCACCTTCATTCCTTTGCATGTGGGTATCCAATTGTCATAACACCATTTGTGGAAGACGACATTTCCCCATCAAGTGGACTTAGCACTCTTTGGAAATCAGTTGGCAGCTGGGTGCGGTGGCTCACACCTGTAATCCCAGCACTTTGGGAGGCTGAGGTGGGTGGATCACTTGAGGTCAGGAGTTCGAGACCAGCCTTGGCCAACGTGGTGAAAACGCGTCTCTACTAAAAATACAAAAATTAGTCAAGCGTGGTGGCGGGAGCCTGTAGTCCCAGCTACTCGGGAGGCTGAGGCAGGAGAATCACTTGAACCCCGGAGGCAGAGGTTTCAGTGAGTCGAGATCACACCACTGCACTCCAGCCTGAGTGACAGAGTAAGACTCTGTCTTAAAAAAAAAATCAGTTGGCCACAGATGTGGGGTTTATTTCTGGACTCTCAATTCTGTTCCATTGATTTATGTCCATCCCGTGTCTGTACCATCCACCATCTTGTTTTGACTGCTGTAGCTGTGTACTAAGTTTTGACTTGAGAAGTGTGGGTCCCTCTACTTTGTTCTTTTTCAAGACTCAGGGTCTCTTGCAATTCCATATTAATTTTAGGATCAGCATGTCAATTTCTGCCAAAAAAAAATCATTTGAAGTTTTGATGGGTATCGCACGAGTTTATAGAACACTGGGCAGTATTGTCTTCTTAACAATATTACGTTGTCCAGTTCCCTAACTTTAGGATGTCTTTTTATTCAATTAAGTCCTCTTTAATTTCTCTCAACCGTATTTTGTAGTTTTCAGACTGCAGTTTCATCTTTTTTTTTTTTTTTTTTTTTTTGAGACGGAGTTTCACTCGTTGCCCAGGCTGCAGTACAATGGCATGATCTTGGCTCACCACAACCTCCACCTCCCGGGTTCAAGTGATTCTCCAGCCTCAGCCTCCTGAGTAGCTGGGATTACAGGCGTGTGCCACCACGCCCCGCTAAATTTTTTTTTGTATTTTTTTAGTAGAGATGGAGTTTCTCCGTGTTGGTCAGGCTGGTCTCAAACTCCCAACCTCAGGTGATCTGCCTGCCTCGGCCTTCCAAAGTGCTGGGATTACAGGTGTGAGCCACTGCGCCTGGCCTTATCTTTTTTTATATTTTTCCTTCCAGTACTTCCAGGACGTAGAAAAGTTTTACCCTTTTTTAAAAAGTTTATTCCAAAGTATTTTATTCTTTTTAGTGCTGTTGTTAAGTGGAATTGCTTTCTTTTTTGTTTGTTTTCTTTTGGGAACGTTCGGTGTTTGTCTGTGAAAATGCAAGGGATTTTGTGCATTGACTTAGTATCCTGCAGTTTTGCCGAACTAGTTTATTAGCGCTTACGATTTTGTTGTGGATTCCTTAGGGTTTTCTATATACAGTCACACATCACTTAACAATGATAATGCATTCCAACAAGTGCATCCTTAGAGGATTCCATTGTTGTGTGAGCGAAGTCTGCTTGCACACAGGAGGCGGTGGGGCCGGCTGCGGGCCGGGGCTGTGTGGTACAGCCTGTTGCTCCCAGGCTGCTCGCCCTGTCAGTACATGCCTATGCTGTAACACGATGGTGAGTGTTCATGTATCCAAACATTAAAGAGGTATGGGAAGTGCAGAGTTACCATCTTCAGGGTCCGCGTTATCTTGAGGCTCTGTCATCCCACATGCAGCCAGCCCTTGACCAGCGTCTTGCGTGGTGCATCACTGTGCAAGATGCTGTCATCTGTGATTTCAGGTAGTTTTACTTTTTCCTTTGTGAGTAAAGATAGTTGTACTTTTCCCTGTCTAGTCTGGATGCCCTTTGCTTCCTTTTGTTGTTGTTGTTGACTAATTGCCCTGGCTAGAAGTTGTACTATGATGTTGACAAAAAGTGCCGCGAGTGGGAATCCTGGTCTCATCATCCTGTGTGATGTTAGCTGTGGGTTTCATACGTGGCCTTTATCATGTTGAAGAAGTTCCCTTCTATGCCCAGTTTATTGATTTTTTTTTTTTTAATCATGAAAGAGCAGCATATTTTCGAAGTGCTATGCCTTGGAAATGTTAAAGGAAAAATGTTATAATTTACTTGCACCTAGAATAAAAAGTCTTGGCCAGGGGCAAAATGATGAAATCACAATAAAAAAGGTAAGAACCGTGGGTCCCTTCTGCACGGGCCGTCGCGCAGGGTCCATTGAGATGCGTGTCCAGGAGGAGGCCTGCTGGACATCAGGGCTGGGCCGAGTGGTGCCCTGTGAGGGGCAGGAGGCAGCCGGATGAGGATCAGTGCCCACATCCATCTTCGGACATGAGACGGAGGAAAATGTTCTTGTACAGTTAGGACAAAGCATGGTAATTATGGCAATGATTTAACCAGTGGATTGATATTTGTTCACTTTACACGATCTGTTTCTTTGGTTCTAGAAGAGTGTCGATAATCCCATTTGTCCCAAAGAAAGACTAATTTGTCAACAACCAAAATAACCAGGGTGTGCGCATTTCGGTAAATTTCTTTCACTGAAGAGCCCATGTTGAACTTTATTTTTAAGTTGTCAGTTATATGTTGCATATATTTTAGATTCAAATAATTCTCCAGGAATTATTAAAAACAGCAGTGTTCTGCCCCTCACTCCAGTCACAGACCCTCCAGCTCTGCAGCGGCTGCTCTGGGGTAAACCACCCCCCGTTTCGGAGTCACACACTTACACTGTTGCTTCCTGTCTTCTTCTTCTTCTTTTTTGGCAGGGAAGGAGGGGATTAAATGTTATGTATTGACTTTGGAAACTAAGGATTTCCTTTTTTTTTTTAGCACCTTCCCCCACCATGGATGCATATTTTTTACAACCCCTGTCCTTCCAATATAATTTTTTCAAAATGTTTGTACATCAGTATTGTTTACATGTTCATGTCTCCGTAAATACAGTTTCTTGCTGAGTCACGTAACACATGATTATTCCATTTTGTGAAAACTTTAGTGGAGCGAGCGGAGCTTTAGTAGAGTTAATAGTTTTCTTGGATTTTTACATTTTCTCCTGAATACTTAATAGTACTAATTTCTCCCCGCACCTCCCTGTCTTTGTTCTATGGTCAGACACATTCAGGGCTCAATGAGCTTCATCTTTCGTGGCCTCTTCCAGACCGTTCCACCCCCAAGCGTGGGCCGCCCCCAAGTCCTTGCTGTAACTCCCCGTCTCGCCTCTCCCAGGGGCTTCCTTTGCTATCCTGGGCCTCAGTCTTTTCATTTCTTGGGTTTGCTTCCATTTTGTTGAAACACATTCCCTAGTAACTTCCTGAAAAATGGTTTTTGGGAGATAAATATTTTGGAGATCTTGAAGGTCAAGTGTACCTTAATTCTTGTACTTAAAATTTGTTTTTTGGGGTGTAGAATTCTGGGCTAAATAATTGTCTCTCACACTTTAAGACTTTTAACATCCCGTGTCGCTGTGAGAAGGCAGTCGCCATTCTAGTCTCGATTCCTTTGGCTACGAGCAGTTTTCCTCCCTCGCGGCAGTTTGAGGTTTTGCTTCTGGCCTTCGTGTGGTGGGTTTGATGCTGAGGTCTTGAGCGTGGTCTGTTTTTATCTGTCGTGGCCTCCGTAGTCTGGGAACGTGTGCCGCTCTCTTGTTTCCTTGATCATTTCCTCCTCTTTGCTTTCAATCTTCAGTTTACAGAATTCCTGTCATTCAGACATTGAGTCTCCCAATAGATTCCCTTTTTTTCTTACATCTTCTCTCTGATTCTTTATGGTTTAGTGGTTTAAGGCCACTTTCTGGGAGATTTTCTCAAACTTCATCTTCCACCCTTCCTGCTGCAGCCTTCTCTTCTGTTAGTGCATCTCAGAGTTGGAGCGGGAAGGAGGAGAAGGGTCTCCCACGCTCTCTGTGGACAGGCTCTCCCTCCCTGTTTATCTTACGGGGTCTTCGCCTTCCGTCGTGGTGTCTGAGGCCCCCGGGGGCCAGACCTGGCCTTTGCAGAGAGTGACTTCTGATCTCCCTCCGGTGGTGGGGAAGCTTCCACAGCCTGCCTGCACCCCTTTTCCCCTTTTCCGCCCCACTTCAGGCTCCCTGGCAGCCCCACTGGCACAGGTCTCGTGTCTGGTGTGTTTCGGCTGCCATTGTAGGATTCAGTATCCTGTCTACTTTTCACCTTCCAACACTGTATGTTTTCCTCTGTCCTTCCTTTGTCCTCCGTGTGTTGCAAACCCACTTACTCTCATTTTGGTGAGGCCTTGGGAGGAGGGTGGGGTGTGTGCATTTGTTCTGTCCTGCACCTTCATCTGTATCTTACTGACGTGCCATTAACAGATAGGATGGGTTCATTTCTGTCCCCTTGGCTGTGCTGAACTGCGGTTCCCACAGTTCCCTCCCCGAATGTTTCTGGTTACAGGGGGCCACGGGAGGCCCTTCTGCCTGAAACTCGGAAGGTGGATGTAAGCCCTTTTAGTTTCCAGCTCCTGGGGGTGGAAGCTCACGCAGCTCACGTGCACTGTTGCAGACTTGCTGCCTGCCTGGGTGCTGTGGGCAGTTCTGGGCCTCCAGCTCTCTGCAGCTTCTTGGGCCCTCCTTCAGCTGACCCCAGGCCTGTGGGGTACCTGGCCTGGGTAGGACACCCGCTGCTACTGTCAGCAGCAAGGACTGAGATAGGCTTCCGCCTGGTTCCCTGGGCGTCCAGCTCTCGCTCCTGCCTTCTGGCTTCCGCCCTGCCCCCCTGCATCCATCACCAAGGCTGTGCGGGCCGAAAGGGTCCACTTTGGCGGGTCTTGGCCGTTAGCTGCGAGCACCAATGTTACTCCCACACAAGATGCAAACCCTCCTGCCGAGTTGTGACCGTCCCCTGTCATGGAACCTGGTGCTGAGTGTGGTGAGAGTGAATCCTGCAGCACGGACTGCACCGTCCGGCCTCTTTCATGTTTTGCTTTCGATTGTGCTTATTGTCCATTTGCATTTCTTCTTCTAAGTGTCTGTTCAAGTCTTTTCCGTCTTGGCTGGAAGTGGGAGGTGCCTGCTCCTGTGGTTTCTGGCATCTTTCTCTGTCTTCGTGGGTCTGCACTTGGGCAGTTTCCCTGGGGTGTGTGCCTAGAGAGGTGTTGGTTGTACATTTCAATGGAGGGACAGATTCCCAGCTTGTCTTTGAAGCAGCTATGCCACTGTGTGTCTGCTTGACTCACCCGGCGTTCTTGTTTCTCCAGAGCCCGGTTAATCCAGGTGTTTGCAGTCTCACTAATCAAGTGTGAGGTTTCTGTTTCTTATTCAATGCACGTTACCCAGCTAACGAAACTGGACAGCCTTTCATGCCTCCTGACCATCTGCCTTTGCCCGTGTTTCTGCAGGGCTTGTCTTACCAATTTCTGGGGTTCTTTAGATGCTCCAAAGCCCAGCAAACACCTTCTCTCATGGATTACCTTTTCTTTTTTTTTTTTTTTTTGAGACGGAGTCCTGCTCTGTCGCCCAGGCTGGAGTGCAGTGGTGTGATCTCAGCTCACTGCAAGCTCCGCCTCCTGGGTTCAAGCGATTCTCATGCCTCAGCCTCCTGAGTAGCTGGGATTTCAGGCACCTGCCACCACGCTCAGCTAATTTTTGTATTTTTAGTAGAGACGGGGTTTCACCATGTTGGTGAGGCTGGTCTTGAACTCCTGACCTCTTGATCCGCCCACCTCAGCCTCCCAAAGTGCTGGGATTACAGGTGTGGGCCACTGCGCCTGGCTGCCTTTTCATTTTTAAAAACGTCAGTGTCTTCCATTGTTTAGAAGTTGATATAATGTGACTTCATTTTTAATTTCATAGTTTTTGTGTTTTAAGAAATCTTTATCTAAAATCTACCTCAATAGCAAAAATATTTTATACTTTTTTGCAAAAAAACACACGTATCATAGTTAGTGTTTGCCCTTGCAGTTGTTGTCTGGTGTGAGTTGGTGGTCCGACTCTGCGCTGCTCACCTGGGGCTGCAGTTTCCTCAGCCCTCTGTGCTGGGCCAGCCCCTGTGGCAGCGGCTCTGTCCCGGGCCCGCGCCTGTGCCTCAGCTTCCCAGCTGCTCTGGGGTACAGCATGCTCCCATCCTACGGCGTGCTCCCATCCAGCAGGGCAGACCCACGGGTACTGCGTGCTCCCATCCTACGGCGTGCTACCATCCGGCAGGGCAGACCCACCCGTGGGTACGGCGTGCTCCCATCCGGCAAGGCAGACCTGTCCACCTCATTATTCTTCAGCCCTTGGTCTGCCCTTCTTGGCCCTTGGCTTTTCCATGTGTATTTTAAAATCAGGTCAAGTTGCAGCATTTGTGTCACTGGTAGATGGTTTGGGGACATTTCACATTGTCCATGATACTGCATGCAGTGTGGTTGGCACCTGCACTTCCTCTCCACTGCTTTTCCTCCTTCATTTTTGGGCCAGATTGCCCTTGTCTTGAGAGCTGGGCTGTGCATATAAGGAAGGTTTGCTGTGTTTTATCTGGCATTGTTAAGTATTTTTTAGGAGAGTTTTTCCTATTATCTGCCATGTGGAAGCCTCTGATAAAGGAATATTTTACCAAGACTGTGATTAGCTGGTTAAGAGTCTGTGAAAGACGGCAAACCACATCTGCACGGAGGAGCCCATCCGATGGGGCCAGGACCTCCAGGGCTGAGCACCTTCTGGGAGCAGCCACGAGGCAGTGGAACCTTTTATGGCCCAGGAAACAGCTGTAAGGAGTTGTAGCTTGGAAGCAGGGTAGTGAGGACTGAGTGGAGCTTTCGGGCGTGAGCATGTGTGTGGGTCTGTGCGTGTGTGCGGGTGTGTGTGTACAGGTCTGTGCACCTGTGTGGGTCTGTGCACCTGTGTGGGCCTATGCGTGTGGGCGGATCTGTGCGCATGTTTGGATCTGTGTGCATGTGCGGGTCTGTGCGCTTGTGGGGGTCTGTGCGCGGGTGCGGGTCTGTGCACTTTTGCAGGTCTGTGCGCGTGTGTGGGTCTGTGCGTTGTGCCGGTCTGTGCCCGTGTGCGCGTCTGTGCGCGCGTGTGGGTCTGTGTGCCTGTGCGGGTTTGTGCACGTGTGCGGGCCTGTGCGCCTCTGTGGGTCTGAGTGTCTACCTGCTCGTGTGTGTGCATTCGCGTGTGTGCTGAGATCTTGGATGCTGGAGCTTGTTTAAATATGATGAAAATAGGAGGGAAATGAAGCCGCCCTCCTCCAGAACGCCCGCTTTTGTGAGTCGCCATCTCCCGGAGAGGTGGAGAGGGTCTGGGTGCCGCGTGCGGCAGAGATACCGGGCAGCATTGTGGTGCTTGTCCTCGGGTTTTACACTGATTTCAGTTGATGTAGATCTAATTCCTTGAAATGTCGTGGTACCAGGAGAGAAGAAGGCCGTCAGGACAGCGATCGGGGTGGCCTCCACTCTTCTGTCCAGCCGTCTCGTCGGGCTAGCGCTCCCTGCCTTAGCATTTTGCCAGTTATCCTTGCTGGTGGGAAATACCGTTTTCTTTCGTTCCTGATAATAACCAACCTTACACATCTCATTTCAGAGTAACTGTGACCATATTGTAGAATGGAGCCAAATGCGCGGGGAGTTTCTGAGCTGAAATTTAGTGGGCTTGGGGGTTTTTTTTATAGGGTTTCCCTGTGTTGCACAGGCTGGAGTGCGGTGCCTCTTCCCAGGCATGGCCCTGGCACCCATGGCCTGAGCTCCTGGACTCAACTGAGCCTCCCACTAAGGCTGAGCTGAGACTTGGGAGCACGCACAGCAGCTGTGCTTGGCACTTGCAGTTTCCCTGCAAGATGATCCTGGAGACCCTCCCTGGTTAAAAAAAACCCACAGAGACTGCTTAGTGCTACTTGGTGGCATCCTATGTGAGGAGGACAGAGGTGCACCATGCGCCCTGGTTTTGCCTCCAGCACTTTTTCCAGCAAAATGGACAAAAGACTTTTCAGGCCAAACACAGTGGCTCACGCCTATAATCCTAGCACTTTAGGAGGCCAAGGAGGGAGGATTGCTTGAGCCCAGGGGCTCAAGGAGACGGCGAGCCCTAACCACACCACTGCCTTCAGGCCTGTGCAGCAAAGTGAGACCCCGACTCTAAAATACTTTTTAAAAAATATTTTTCAAAAGTGTGTACTTTTTCAATGACCACCTTGTCATCGAGAATTCACGAAAATGGATACTCATCAATTGCTGACAGAAATGTAATTCAGGGCCGGACGTGGCGGCTCACACCCGTAATCCCAGCACTTGAGGCTGAGGCAGGAGAATCATTTGAGGTCAGGAGTTCATGGCAAAACCCCGTCTCTACAAAAATTATCTGGGTATGGTGGTGCACCTGTAGTCCCAGGTACTTGGGAGGCTGAGGAATGAGAATCACTTGAACCCGGGAGGCAGAAGTTGCAGTGAGCTGAGATCGAGCCACTGCACTCCAGCCTGGGCAACAGAGCGAGACTCCATCTCAAAAGTTAAAAAAAAGGAATATGATTTAGGATGGCCTTTCTTAGGGTAGTTTATAGGATGCATTAAAATATTAAAGTGTTCTGTCTTTGGCTGAATAATTCCCTTCTGCATGTTACGTTGACTTATATCCACAACCCCTGCACGTGGAGGGGCCCAGAGCTCATGCCTCCAACTCCTGTCCACACCCACTTCCAGGTCCGATGGCTCCTGCGTCACAAGTGCACATGTCTGTGGCCCCCGTGAGCTCTCCAACCTGGGCCCAACCCCAAACGCAGGGATTTTTGTCCCTTGTAGCCCATCAGGCAGCTGCCTTATTCCCCAAAACAAAGCTCCTGGTCCCTACACTCCTCATCTTGGGGACGGCCTCTCCCAGGGGCTCAAGCCTAGGTCACCCCACACCCGTCACCCACTCTGCTCTGTCTCTCAGACCCACGTGCTGCTGCTGCATGTCCTGAATCTGCTCAGGGAAAACCTGCTGTGCTGACCGCTGAAGTCCCTCTCCTCCTGAGAGGGCGCCTGTGTGGGTGACTGAGGGTGGCAGGAGGGGGTGGGCACTGTGTGGCTTCCACAAGGGCTGCGCGGGGTGGGTGGGGGCAGGGAGACCAAAATGGCAAAGAGCTGGTAGAAGCTGCCCTGACCCCTCACCCGCCCTTAGACCTCTGGCTCCGTGCCAGGCGAGGGGATGATTTGACAAGGGAGGCAGGAGGAGGGGTCGCCTGGGGCTGGGCACCTGCAGGCCTGTCACTGGGAGTCTGAGCCAAGCTTCTCTCCAGGCACCCCCGAGGTGTGGGCATGCAGCAGGAGGCACCGTGGGCCCTGGTTTTGCCTCCAGCACTTTTTCCTGCTGATTCAGTTGGCCCGTGTGGGGTCAGCGCTGCACAGGCTTCTCCATCGCTGTTCAGAGAAGAGACAAGGCCGAGCCTGCGCCTGCGCCAGCAGCAGCCTGGAGAGTGAGTGGTGTCCGCCTCGTCCCCTGGGGCCATTCACAGCTGTCAGGAGGGATGGGAGCCTCGGCACCAAGACAGGCCATGGGTGAAGAAGCAAGAGGCCGTGAGAGTTCGCTGCTGAATTCATTTAAAAGACAGAGGAAAGAACAATATGTGTGCATCTGTGTATACACAGGGAGCCCTGCTAGCACATGCAGCAAGTGGTAACGCCAGCCGCCTCCTGGGAGGGAAGTCACGGCGAGGACAGGAGAGCCCCATGGAGGTCTCCAAAAGGAAGGAGACGAGTGGAGGGTGAAAGGAAAGAGCACAGGTGCAGGCTGATGGGGAGGAAGGAGAGGGAGGGAGGGTGAGAGGAAAGAGCACAGGTGCAGGCTGATGGGGAGGAAGGAGAGGGAGGGAGGTGGGAGCTGCCGCGCTCTCAGAGGCAGGATGGCTGGCCTCTGCCAGGTGCGCGGCATAAGGATCTATGTCAGATGTGGGTTCTGCTCACAGCCAGCGTGGTGGGCAGGTGTCCGTGGCAGTCTTCTCTGATTTCTTTATTTTCCTGGTGAAGCAAGGGCAAGGGCTGTGGGGAGAGGGAGGAGGAGCTTTGAAAGATGGTGGGAGAGCCAGGAGGGAACGGATGAGGGTCTCTTCCGCACAGGGCTGGGTGGTACCCGGCGGTCACCTAAAGTGGGCCAGGGGCTGGCCTTGAGCCCCTCCATAACTGATGGCTGCCAGGAGCAGCCCAGAGGAGCCGAAGAGAACATGACGGGAAGAAAGGAGCCAGGTTCAATGACACCTGCGAAGGGGTGACACTGGTGGAACCCGCAGGACACCCAACCGCCTGTCACCCCGGGCTCTGAGCCACCACACTCCTCTGCCTTTCCTGAGGGAGGCTGGGGCCTGTGACTTGTCCAGCAGGGAGGTGGGGTTCTGTCTGCCCCTCTCTGACCTGACTCTTAGATGCCAGGTCCGGGGGAGCTATGCTTCACAGATGCCGCATTCTCTGTGCGTCCGGCGGAGGAGACGATGGGACGGGGAATCTTCTCGCTGTCGCCCACCCCATAAAGTGTAACCAGTCTCTTCCTTACACCTGATCAAGACATGTAACATCCAACTTGTGCAAGGCATAAATGTCCTCACAGTAAACCATAAGTTACCCAAAAGAATATAAAATGTCAGAACCAGAAGAAGGTACTATGGATTACAAGGTCACCGTGATTCACAGATGGGCCAGCCTTGAGGCCCCTCGTGGTGCTCCTGTCTGCCTGGTGCCTGTGACTGTGGCAGGAGGTGCCATTTACGGCTTAGAAGCGCAGCCCGGCCCGCGATCACCCACAGACCGGAACCATCTCCCTGGCGCGGTACATTTTGGACCCATCCTCTTAGCCGCGTCCTTGTTTTCTTGTTTTCTCTGCATGAGTCATTGAGTGTTCCCTGATCCCTCCCGTGTCCATCCTAATGATTAAGTGAACAGTGACATTTCTAAGTTCTGTTTAACTTTCTTATTAAGAAAGATTTAGCTGATTAAAAGCTTCCAAAAATATTCTGTGAAAAATGATCAAATGTTGATTTACCCAATAAGGGACAGTGTACTTAGAAGCCATCTCCATCCGCCCTTGGCTCTGGCAGGGAATGACATAGGAATTAATCAGCTGCGGTGAATCCGATTAGTTTAAGAACTAGGATTCTGGCACCCTGCCTTCAAGACAGCAAAGCATGTTAACGACAGTGGAACCTGAAAAGGCTTCAAGGTTTTTACAGTTACATTCTATTATATGTGTTAGTGATTTTGCTCAATAGCTGTCATTGTTGTTTTCAAAATCAAATGCACATCATTTGGTGAAAGCCCAGCTGGGATGTCCACTTGTGTTTGTCACCTGCAAGAGCATCACTGCCATATTCTGCATGAAAAAAGGAAGACTAAACCGACAGAGGCTGCCTAGTGTCCAACAGTTTGAGAGGAAGTGGCCCTGCTGCCTTCCAGACAGTGTGCGTGAAAAGCCGGCAAAAGCATCTGCCCCTAAACCAGCAGATCCCTGTGCAGGAACCAAACAGCCACGTACGCAGAGGGGCACACAGCAGGGAGGTCCCAGCAGCCGTCCACGGTGGTGATGACCTCTGGTAGAGGGGCACACAGCAGGGGAGGTCCCAGCAGCTGTCTGCAGTGGCGACCTCTGGTCAGCTCCACGTGGCCATTGAGGAAAGTGGTTAAGTCCTGGTTATAATTCCATCGCATGGGATATGATGTAGCCATTAAAAGTATGCAGATTTAAGTTGCAATATGTCATTTTAACATGCTGTATTCACTCTAAATGATGTTATACATGTAAGATACAAATGTATAACTTATATGAGTGTATAATAATAAAGTGTGTGACACGATCCCGTGAAGATGTATGTGTGTGTGTGCTTGTGTATTTGTGTATCTCTCTGTGTCTCTGTACATGTCTGTGTCTGTGTATGTTTGTTGTCCCTGTGTGTGTGGTCTATATCTGTGTGTGTGGCTGTGTATGTTGTCTCTGTGTCTGTGTGCCTCTGTGTGAGTTGTCCGTGTATTTGTGTGTGTATCTGTGTGTGTGTCTGTTATCTCTGTGTGTTATCTCTGTGTGTGTTTTTTGGATGTTGATGTGTCTGCACATGTGTGTCTGTTGTGTGTATCTGTGTGCTGTCTCTGTTGTCTCTGTGTGTGTATCTGTGTGTGTTGTCTCTGTTTTCTGGATGTTTGTGCGTCTGTTGTGTGTGTGTCTATGTGTGCACACAGCCACAGTGTATACATGTTGTTAGCACGTGTGGAGAAAAAGACCCAGAAGTCTGTGCACTAAAATCCCCAGAGACTCCTGGTGTGATGATAAAGGGTGTGTCGTGCGATGCTCATGAATTAGTTATGTTTTTATATTGTATTACAAAACTTATTATGTATTACATAATAAGTAATTTAATGTGAATTCAAATAATCATGGACAGTTCCTTTTTCTTGGCTGGATGTGTAGCTGACTTGCTTTTCTGGCACAATACTTGACATATTAAAATCAGTATTTATGACAGTGGTTAGGTTTTATTGAGCTATTTGATTTCACATCTTGAATGAATTTAGAGAAACAATGATGATGTAATCAAGGCAAATAAATGTATGACTGCGTTTTGTGACATTTACCAGTTCCTGCTGTTTTCCTCCTGTGTTGCAGACGCTAGCTCTGAGACCCCAACTGCCAGACGGCTCTACACCGCCAGTGGGCCTCCCGAGGGCTATGTCCCCTGTTGGCCCGAGCCCAGCAGCTGTGGGAGCCCCGAGCACGCCTCCAGCGGGGACGACACAGAAGGTAAAATGCTGGGTGGGAGGAAAGGTGGACATCTTTGCAGATAAGCTCTTATTTCCCAGTTTTGAAGTATTGTAATACCTTTATCTAAGTTTGTACCTGGGGGTTAGGTGAGCATGTTCTTACACTGTATAGTGAACCACATGGTGTACGTATGTATTCTATAGCCATTAAAAGTGATGCTTAAAAACTTGTAATGACAGGAAAAAAGACTTCATATGGGGGAGATTGAAAGTGGGAATATGACTATAGCCCATGTTTGTTAATGCTTTAGGAGTACTCTGGAACTAAATACATATTAAATGCCATTAAATAATTGTTAACAGTACTTGTCTTGGTTTAGTAAAACATTATTTTCTTGAATTTCCAAGTTTCTCAAAATGTCTGAGATTGTACATCAAATTTGTAATCAAGGAAATAACTTATTTCGAATCTCTTTTGGAAAAAATCATTATAATTGCTGTTGTTGCATGTCGTATGAATGAAAGAACATACAATATTCTCTTAATACAGTTTACTGTTGAGCATGGAAAAGCTGGAGTTGCCCAGATACTTTTTACCTTAAGAGGGATATGGTTCTTTTCGCTTTACGTTGATCTTTTTTAAGGTGCACAAGAGGAATTTAGAATTTTCAAATACAAGTTGTACCTAGATGATTTGTAGCAATATATAAACTAAGAAACTCTGTACTACAAACATTAATTAATTTGAATGTCAACAAAATGTGGTTTTTGACTGGTTTTGTCTTTCTGGCTTCCTAAAAGATCAGAAACCATCCAAACAAAAATGAGATAACTAGGGAATAATGTTCATCCTTTCAAGCCCTGTTGAAAATCTTTGAAACACAATTACTAGATAAATAGATTATTTAACTAGAAAATTTAATTGTGTTCTTACGAAGATAAATACTCTGGGTGAATATGCTCCATTGCGTACTTAATCCGTTCAAGAAGGAAGCGCGTCGGCCTTCGCTCACGCCCTTCCTGTTGTCCGCGGCTGGCTTTCACGCCCTGTTGTACCCCGTTGTCCATGCTGCTCACGTTCCCAGGGCAGGCCTGTGCTGGACCCCAGTGTAGAAGGCTCACTTGGCCATGAGCCATCACTGCTTCCCAGACAGGCTGTGTCAGGACCGGGCTAGCCAGTGTTCTTACAGGAAGTGGAAAGATACTTGCACCAGGTAGACAGGCATTCCTCTTCACAAGCTGCTTCTTGAGGACGTGTGTCCAGGAGCCCTTGAGGAGTCACTCCTTTCCTGTTGCCCGGGCCCCCTTGCCACCTCCTCCAGGCAGGCTGTCAGGATGGCCTGGTGCCAGTGACTTGAAATGGTAAAGTTGGGTAAAAGGCAGCAATGCCCACCCTGTAATCGTGTTTCCTACCTTTGTTCTTCAAAATGAAAGAGAAAATGGCCAGAGCAAGCCCCAAGCACAGCCTTGCAGCTGCGGAGCTGATGGAGCCTCCAGGGCCTTCAGGAGCCAGAGGCCGGGAGAAGCAAGGACAGGACCCCTCTGTCTCTGACCCTCCGAGGTCAGTGTGGGAACACGGCACACAAGAAGCAAGAGCCTTTGAGCTTTTTCTGTTGCGGTTTTAAGCACAGAGGTGAGAACTGGAGCTGGAAAAGCAATGGCCAGGGTTGTTGGAAGCACTCAGGTCGCTGGCTTTCATTTTGAACAGGTGGGGCCCACACCTCAACTCCTAGGAAGCTGCAGAGGCAAGTGCTGTTTGTTTTTGCCTTTGCTGTGCCTGGCACTGGGCCCTCTGGGCATTCGCACTCAGGACCTTGAGCAGCCCTGCCCTGTGCCGGGCGGCCCCGCAGCGGCTTGGATCGGCTGCCCATGGCCCTGTCACCCAGGCATGGGTGTCACACCTGGTGCTTAGCCCTCAGCCTGGCCCCTCCTGGCTGCCTGGCCTCTGAGACTTAGTTTCCATCCTCCCAAAGGCCGTCTGGACCCCCGCAGCAGCACTTGCTGCGCCTTTGGGTCTGCCGGTCCCGGTTCCATCAGGCTGAGGCCCTGCCCCTGGTCTCGGGTCTGCTGGTCCCGGTTCCGTCAGGCTGAGGCCCTGCCCTTGGTCTTATCCTGGGTACCTGGCCACTGCCTTGGGATAAGTGGAGATTTAGTGCTCATTAACCATATCAGTTAGGGCCTGTATGTATTTGTTATGATGACAGGCAGGCCTGTGCCCAGAAGCCAGGACAGGAAGACCCAAGTACCAGCCATTTGTCTCTGTCTTGTCTGTGTTCTGTGGGTAATCTCTGAATGTGACAAGCACAGACTCTGGGTGCTTTTGGGCTCACAGCTCGTCAGGAACAGGTGGAAGGAGACGGGCTGTGGGAAGTCTTGAGTGGTGTTGTGTTGGATGTGGTTCTGGGACCTCCCACCTGGGTTGATGGGTCTCGGCTCTAGACAGAAACATGCGCATACTCCTTCTCTTGTTGATGTGGGGTTGTGTCTTGCTCTCCAGAAGCTGGTGAGCCCCTGGCCTGTCAGTGACAGAACAACCCACTATAGATTATGCCAGAAGAAAGCTGTCCTTTTTGGCAGATTCTCCATGGAAAATGCTACACAGCCGCATTTAGCAGGTGAACTCACTTATCTGGCAGGACACTCTTCTGCTCGTGGTCCTTGCGTGTCATAGGAACACTGCCCTACCTGAAGTTACAGAGTCTATTAAATACAATGATGTGAACATTCTTCCGGGCAGCTGGGGTAAGCACGTTGTCCTCAAAATATCCCTCACGTCCATCTTCTCCTGTGTAGACCACATTACAGGACTCGGGGCCCAGCTGACCACTGTGGGGACACTGGTTACCTTCCCAGCGGCATGAGAGTGTGTCCCTATGCCACTGTGCTGGAAACAAGTCCAGCCAGGTAACTTTTAGAAGAAAATGTCTACAGTGCCCCCAACATGCCTCTCTTCCCTGGGTTTTCCAGTGGCACACAGTGGCTGGCAACTTCCATGGTGGTGACCTTCTCGCTCCTGCCAGACACCTCCAGGAGGAGACAAGGGGTGTGGGGGCACCGCCAGCATCTCAGAGCCTCATTCAGGGGACACAGGAATTGGTCAGTCCATTAGGTTTTGGAAATGCTTGCCTTACATCCAGTCAGGATCATAGGTGAGGCCAGGCACAGTGGGTCACGCCTGTAATCCCAGCACTTTGGGAGGCCAAGGTGGGCGGATCACCTGAGGTCAGGAGTTTGAGAACAGCCTGGCTAACGTGGCGAAACCCTGTCTCTACTAAAAATAAATTAGCCAGGTGTGGTGGCACGTACCTGTAATCCCAACTACTTGAGAGGCTGAGGCATGAGAATTGCTTGAACTGGGGAGGCGGAGGCCATGGTGAGCTGAGATCACACCACTGCACTCCAGCCTGGGCAACAGAGTGAGACTCCGTCTCAAAAAAAAAAAAAAAAAATCATACAGGAGCTCTTCACCTAGTTTATATGAGTCTACCTCTCTGGGAAAATATCATCTTGGAGTTTCACTTTTTATATTCATCTTTTATTGCAGATTAATCGAAAGACATGGAGAGTGTTGGCCTTCTTTCCTTGTTTTTGTAAAACTGTCCTTTAAAATCTTGTTCCTCATTCACTGTGCAGTCACTAGCAGTTCTGCAGAAATCCAGGTGAAAGGTGCTCCCTTTAAAGTTCAGCGCCAGAAAAATGTTTTGTTCTTATGAACTCGTATACTTCTTGTTGGATAAGAGAGTGATTTCCCATGGATACCCTTTTTGCTTTTGCTGCCAGGAAGCCCAGATTTCAGCTGTTCATTGTTTTTATTCAGTAGCAGTTGTTTCCCTTGACCTCCATTTTCTGGTAGTTACCACTTTTCCCCACTTCTCAGCTGCTTAACTCATTCTTCTTAGATTAAGTTAATAAAACAGGGCTTGTTTTCTGAGCTACATTTTTTCCTTTTTGGAAGTACACTGAGTAATCAGGGTTTACCAAGTAATTCACTGTATCAAATGCTTTTTAAACGCTTTTGTTGGGCGGTGTGCTCAGGCCCTAAGACTAGGAAGAGCTCCAGGAGGGCGCTGTAGAAGCTGATCCTACGTGGGGGGGCTCCTATGTGAGCCTGACCTACAGAATGGGCGCAGCGCTAAGGAAGCCCAGAGGGAAGCGAGCGTGTGCCCCTGCGGAGGGGCCGGGGGCGCGACCGAGGTTGGGGGGTAGGGGGGAGGGGGCGGGACCGGAGGGCGTGGCCGAGGGGCGTGGCCGAAGTGGACGGGTGGGGCGGGGGAGAGGGGGTCGGGGGTGGGGCGGGGGAGAGGGGGGCGGAGGTGCGCGGGTTGGAGCTGGGGCGGGGGTCCTGCTTTGCGGGTTCTGCGAGAACGTCGGGGAAACGTGCGTGGACGGCTCAGGAGCCTCGCCCCGTCCTGCGCCCCGCTCGCCACGGCCTTGAAGGCGCCCTTGCCCCACCTGGGTTGCAGACCCTCGCTCCTCTCCTGTCTCGCGTGTTTTTGCAGCCGGGAACTGCATGCGGTGCCTGAGGAATTTAACCGCGGGCCGCCCCGCGTCTCCCCCGCCTTTTCAGAGCCTCCTGCGGTCGGGGATCGGGGCCAGGCGGGTCTCTCGGCGCCTTCCCGCCGTCCAGGATGTCCTTGGAGCCTCAGACCCTGCTCGGGAAACCCGGGTCCCGTCTCGGCTGGAAGCCTCGGAGGCCTGAGCCGGTTCCGCGCGCGCTCCGTTCTCGGGGCGGGGCCGCTGCACCCGGGGCCGCTCCGCACCTCGACCCCGATTCCTCCGTGGCCGCCCCAAAGTCCACCTGCTCCGGCCTCGGCTCGGGTCCCTCTGGCCACGCCCCGAGGCTGCCCCGCGGGCCTGGCGCCCTCCCCCTGGCGCCGCGGGCACTGGCCCGGGTTCCGCTGACTTCAGCCCTGGGTCGGGTGGGCGCCGCCTCCTGCCTCGCCTGGGCCGCCGGGGCGCTTCCTGCGCTGCCACCTCCCTCCTGCCGCGCTCCACAGGGACCCGCCTCCCTCCAGTCGCGCTCCCCGCGCCGCCGCCTCCGTCTAGGGGTTCCCGCCTCTCCCCTGCGCGCCCTCAGCGCGTGCTGTTAGCGGGGCCCCTTCCCTGCCCAGGGGGTGATAGTCGACCCACACGCTTAGCGTTTGTTGTGCCAGACCGTCTGGGCTTATTGCAAAGCTTGTGCAAACGTGAGCATTGCCGGCTTTTTATTCCCTGAGGCGCCTTAGCCTGGCGCCTGGTGGAATTCTTAAGTCAATATTTGGTGAACTGCGTTGAATGATTTTGTATAAAAATAGCCCATAAGGCAAGTGTCAGTATTTCCCCGGTTCGTAATCACAAGCGGTGTTTGAGGCATTGACTCAGATTCTGTGCTCAGATCCAGCGGCAGAATCATGAACATAAGTCATTTCTGTGGAGAGCTATTGTGATGATTATTCTAGCAGCAAGCACGAGTTGAACTAGCTACTAACGTCACGGCTTCTGGAAGCATGGAGTAAATGCGCAGTTCTAATGTGGATTCCGTGTGAGTTAAACATCCGTCCATGCTCTGACAGAATCGTGGCTCTCTCCGCTTTTTGCCTTTGCTGAAGGAGCCCTAGCCTGACCTCTCTTAGGCCTTCCAGAGTGGTGGCTCGTGGGTGCGGGGGGCGGGTGGTGGGGCTGCCCCCGCTCCGCAGTCGTCGCATCTCGCCCTCTCAAGGGCCTGTCAAAGTCAGAGCTAGCAGTGTTTCATTCTTGTCGTGCTGGTTTATTGAAATGAGACTTCACACATTCAGCTGTGTCCAAGCTTGCCTGGTCCTAGAAGAAGGGAGGGGCGCCTTGCTGTGCGCGCACTCTCGCTCTCTCACTCTGGGTGTCCTGCGAGGGACATGTTACTCGGCTGCCTTTACCTATGCACAAGTGAGATGAGAGCCTGGACCTGGAGGGCTCGTGCATCCTGGGCCATCAGAAAAGGCTGTGATGGTTTCTAAAAGGCTGGCACTGTGTATGGTCATGTTTTTGTATCTTTGGCATCTCCTAGATTCTTCCCGGACTTAAGCCAGTGAGCATAGCATTGGCTGTTTGATTAAAGACTGTGGTTGCAGGGTGTCAGGCATTAACTTTGAAGTAACTCACCTGTGAGATCTACACTTCTTGTTTTGTTTTGTTTTGTTTTGCTTGCCTAGGAAGAAATAAAAGAAAAGAATGCATTTGTTCTCATTGCCATTTGTTTTCTTAAAACATAGTTACTTGATTTCCAAGCTGTTGTTGGCACATATGCCTAGGCAATTTGGACTAGAGAAATGTCTAGATATTGGTATATCTTACCACTACTTTTAGCTTGAAGTGAATGTGTTACAAAAATAGAGTGATTATGAGCATTTTACTAGATACTAATATTTAATTAATTGAAGTTAAAGAATAACTGAGAAAAAAGGTAGAAAATGATGATTATCATTATTATTTTGAGATGGAGTCTTGCTCTGTCACCCAGGCAACCTCTGCCCCCTGGGTTTAAGCCACCCTCCTGCCTCAGCCTCCCGAGAAGCTGGGACTACAGGTGTGCGCCACTGCACCCAGGTAATTTTTTTTTTTTTTGGTATTTTTAGGAGAGAAGGGGCTTCACCTTGTTGGCCAGGCTGGTCTCAAACCCCTGGGGCCAAGTGATCTGCTTGCCTTGGCCTCCCAGATTGCTGGGATTGCAGGCCTGAGCCACTGTGGCCAGCCAATGACTGAAGAAATAATACATGAATTGCCCAAAGCTGAAGAGACCCTCAGGAACAGAAAGATGGCTGAAAGTCCCTGCCACGATAGTGAAGAAAGACCCTCGAGATGCCAGACACAGGCCTCGGAAGAAGATGCTAAAATATCCCCAGGAGGAAAACAGATGTCTTGACAGAAATTGGAATTAAGCTGCAGGCTTCAGAGCCTCCCTCTTCTCTGTGGTACCACTGAAAACCCGTGAAGTAAATGAGCGTTTTAGTTAAGTTTTCAACGCAGAAAGTCACGAGTCCAAGTCAGTGAAGAATATTTACAAAACACTTCATAGTTTCAGAGCCTCCCACAAATATAACCTCATTTTAACATTTTTTGAGGATACATTTACTCTATTTAAATTTACTATTTAAATTTTTTATTTACTATGGGTTTATATTTATTGAATAGTTCAATGTCTTTTCTTCATTTGTACTGTTTTAATTACTTTCTTATTATTTAAATTTTAAAAATTTTCCTTCATCTAATTTTAATTTAATGACTTGCCTCATGGTTCTGGCAGTTTTATTTAAGGGAATTTAGCACTTTTTTGCCCTATTTTAAGCCTTTTATTGCTTATAAAGTTTTTATCATTTTGTTGGCCGTTTTATGGAAAGTTATAGAAAATGACTAAATGTGAATTGTTTTTAAAACTGTCAAAGTGTTTTATGGTGAGACACTACTCACTCTTCCACTATGTCAGTTTTTAAGACTCAAACATGTAAACATGAAACATAACATTTTCTTGAGTGTGTATAATTCAAGCCTATTCAAAACTAACCTAGAAAATTTGAACATTATTTCGGTATCAAAGTCTGTCTCAGGGAAGAATTCAGGAACTAATCTTGTTGAAGATTATGAAATAATGTGTATTTGACCACATGTTTAGTAAGTATTCATAAGGCAGACATTTAGCTTAGCAGCAGATCACATCTAGAGGAAAACTAATCTTTCCTTTGGTGGTTCCTGATCACTGCCAGGCATCCAAATACAAAATCACAAAAACTTCAGCATCTAGATTGTTGTGTTTTAGCCCAACTCAGTTTTTGATAACATTGAGGTCGCGTATGTTCTTTCAGTGCCATTTGAAATCAAAAGCTAAATATGTCCTGCAGCTGGCTTGGAGTCGGGGGAGGAAGCCACATTTCCAGCTGTGAGGCTGCACCTCCCTTGCTGTCTTTGGAAATTACTGCTCCAGATTCAGATCCATTAAGAGAAGAGAGAGCGAGAATCCATTTTTTTAAAGTGACAGGAAACTCTTCAAGTCCTCTTTATTCGGAGGGTGTTCGGGCACCTGCTGACCCTCATGGCTGACCCTGGAGGGGTGCTCCCCGTCTCACAGGCAGTCCTTGGTGGCCGAGGCCCTGGGGAGAAGTCTCTGTCCCAGGAGCCGTGTGAGCCACCTTCGTTCCCTGATGAAGCCCTGGCTGCTGGGTCTGAATTTTATCCTCAAAGGCCAAATCGAACATGAATTCCTCTCTGTGTGGCAGGTCTTCTACATGGAAAGCAACTGCCATGGTCCACCGCAGCCACAGCCACCACTCGTCCATCCCTGAGTCCCCAGGGGTCTCACACCACCCTGCCTGGAGCAGGACATGCTTCTCAGCAGGCCTCAGTGTTTCCTTGGCTACATGAGTACAATCCATGTGTGTTATTACAAAATATTGTTCTGGATTTTAGGCAAACAACACGCTCAGCAATTGGAAGATTTCATGTTACTACATTTGAAAGGTCTGCTTTCACAGATAGGGGATAGATCTGCTTGGTAAGAAGTTTACTACTTTTTATTTAGCACCTAGTGGACATGGGGAGCTTGACGGTAATTATCAGATGCAATTTGTAGCCTGGCTTTGAATCTAGAATAACATTCATATTTCCTTTAAAATGCCTAGCCTACTTTCCTGTAAGAAGGTGCGGCTGTGAGAATTAGAATAAGCTGAAGTCTGGTTATTTTTGGTGTCTAACTGTCTCTACTCCAGCAGTTCATCAGAAGGTAGGTGCCCGATAGTAGCGGAGGGATTTCTGACACACTGGGACTCTTTCTGAAGTGAGTGTGTCTGAAAGGTATGTTTTGGGGATGGCAGCTTTTCAAAGTGTGCTGCGCTCTGACTATAGCCAGGCGTCTTGTTCCCTCACATTGCGTTCAGCTGCTGCGTGTGAAGGGCGTGGACTGTGGGCCTTTGACACCCTGGAGATGTGGACATTCTGGAGTCTGTGGAGTGGTTCTGAAAAGTCACATGGAAGGTGCAGCATGAGTGGAGAAGTCGCAGTGCATCAGGGTAAAAGGGCCTGTGTCAGAGCCACCGGGACTCCAGAGCAGAGAGAGCACGCTCAGGGCTTCAGAGCTGTTTGGATAAAGCCTCAGTTGTTTTCCCCTTGACCTGCTGAGCCACTGTCTTATTTTGGGTAATGTTCCTTAGGGTCTTGTGTTCCTCACTAGACCTAAGAAGGGAATGCTGGTCAGACCCCTCAGATGAGACTGTGGAGCTGGGAGGTTGTGACTGTAATTGTGTCACGGCAGTCAAGACGCCTGTCGGACCACAGTGAGGAAGCCTTCGTTCAGGACATCGCCACAGGTGCAGGGACCATCAC
This sequence comes from Theropithecus gelada, assembly GCF_003255815.1. Lineage (NCBI taxonomy): Eukaryota > Metazoa > Chordata > Mammalia > Primates > Cercopithecidae > Theropithecus > Theropithecus gelada. The sequence goes on from NC_037676.1 coordinate 11,081,759, forward strand.
AACAGGGGTTTGCACTGGGGGAGGGGGCCTGGGCTCAAGAACAAACACAACAAGGAAAAGTGGGAATCTGGAGCCAAGGAGCAGGGTGGGGGTGGATGGAAAACTTCTGAGAGGAGACCTCAAAGGTGAGGGAGATTCTGGCTAAACCACCCCACCAGGAGTCTTAGTGAAGGCAGACAGGGCGCTCAGAGGTCACCGAGGGGCGGTGGGGTGAGGAACCCAATCAGGTGTCAGGCTTAGCAGGGTTGTTGCTGAGACGGGATTTTGCAGGGAAGTGCACACACAGGTGGGCCTCAGAGGAGGTTCCGTCCAGAGCCTGACGAAGTCTCGGCCGCGAAGAGGCTCTTCTGGCCATCTTTCCACCCAAACCTAAATGCGGCTTCTGCTTGAGCAATGGTTTCCAGCTTGGCAGGAAACCTGACAGCATAATGAAAGCATCATTACAAAGAAACAGGTCTGTCTGAATGAACCGAAGCTCAACAATTGCAAAACGATGGGTTCTGTGGCTTGTGGTGGCGAGACCTGTGGAGGGCCTCTGTCTAAGCGGAGGACACTGCTTTGCAATCCTGTTTGCATTTTCTTCCTCCAAGTTCTGATTACTCTTGCATTCTTTGCATTAGACTCCAATCCCCAAGGAAGCTTTTCTCCATCTCGTATGTGAAAGTCATTCATAAACATCTTTTTTTCCTCAGTTGCCAAATTCGTGTGCCCCCTGCTGGGTATGTCTCACCACAAACGCAGGCACATGTTTTAAATAAGACAGAGTTAAAGGGTGTTGTTTTTTCTGCGAGCTAGATTGTCAGCTATTTTGTACAGTGCTCCCTTGTCTAGAAGCATCAAGAACTTTGAGATCTGGGATGGAGCAGCCACTGTGGACTCAGCCTCCTCGGGCCGGGCAGCACTGCAGCACTCTGGGCATGGGGATTCGCATGACCCTGGAGCTGCTCTCTCACCCCCAGTTGACAGCAGGGGAAGCGGGATGCAGAGGCCACAAGCTGGTGCGGCAGAGCCTGCCAGACGCATCCAATCTTTCTCTTTGGGATACGATGTTTTTTAATGGCCTTGGGCAGCATCACCGACGTTCAGAGTGTGCAGTTTCATGAGTCTGCATGTAGCATGACCCCAAGACCACTGTCGCAGTTGAAATAATGAATATGTCCGTCACCACCAGGTCTCCTTGTGCCCTGAGAGGGCCCCTTCCTCCCCTCTGCCCTGTCCAGGAAGCTCCAGTGGATCAGCTCACGGACCCCAGGACTCACAGAAGTGGGGCCAGGTGGTGTGTGCAGCTGGGGATGCGGGGCGGTCTGGGCTCTCACACTGTCAGGATGTTGCAGCTCACGATGTGCGTGTTGGTGGCGCGTTCCTTCTTCTCCTGGGTAGTGACCGCTGCGTTTGTAACATACTCGCCTGTTGATGGGGTGGAGTCTGTGGATTCTCTTGGATTTTCTGTGTTTACAGGGGTGGCAGCTGTATTTCTTCCTTCCAGCTCTTGTACACTTTGTCTCCCTCTTGCCCTGCCCAGAGCCCTGGTGTGGAGGTGGCCACAGGGATGTCCCAGGACCTGTCGGAGGAAAGGTTTTCGGCATTTCACCATCACGTATGACCTTGGCTGTGGGTGCTTGTAGGTACCGTGTATCCGATTTAGATTTCTTCTTTTGACGCCGTTTGATTCAAGGTTTTATCATACAATTTACATGACTGGAGTCTCGTGAATATTTTGCGTGGAATATTTGTAGCAACATCAGTGGGAGAGATGGGCCTGTGTCGCTCCCTTCTTGCAATGCCTTTGTCAGGGGAGTGAAGATGCTGGGGGCTTCACAGAGGTGTGAGGGGTGGGAGCTGTGAGGGGCCGGAGCTGGGAGGGGCCGGAGCTGGGAGGGGCCGGAGCTGGGAGGGGCCGAAGCTGGGAGGGGCCGAAGCTGTGAGGGGTGGGAGTTGGGAGGGGTCCGAGCTGAGAAGGGTGGGAGCTAGAAGGGGTGGCAGCTGTGAGAGGCCGAAGCTGTGAGGGGTCAGGGCTGTGAGGGGTGGGAGTTGTGAGTGGCTGGATCTGGGAGGGCCCAGAGCTGTGAGGGGTCACTCTCTCTGAGGGGCAGGAGCTGGGAAGGGTCAGGGCTGGGAGGGGCAGGAGCTGGGAGGGGTCAGGGCTGGGAGGGGCAGGAGCTGGGAGGGGTCAGGGCTGGGAGGGGCAGGGGCTGGGAGGGACAGGGGCTGGGAGGGACAGGGGCTGGGAGGGGTCGGAGGTGGGAGGGGTCAGGGCTGGGAGGGGTTGGAGCTGGGAGGGATCAAAGCCGTGAGAGGCCAGAACCCTAAGAGGCCAGAGCTGTGATGGACGTCGGGGCCATGAGGGCCCAGAGCCGTGAGGGCCTTTGGAGTCATCAGGGGTCATTATCTTTTCTGCTCTCTGGAAACGGGTAAGACATGTATTGGCTTTTTCTTTTCTTTTGAGATGGAGTCTCGCTCTGTCGCCCAGGCTGGAGTGCAGTGGTGCAATCTCGGATCACTACAACCTCTGCCCCCGCCGGGTTCAAACGATTCTCCTGCCTCAGCCTCCCAAGTGGCTGGGACCACAGGCGCCGGCCACCACGCCTAATTTTTGTATTTTTAGTAGAGACGGGGTTTCACCGTGTTAGCCAGGATGGTCTCGATCTCCTGACCTCGTGATCCGGCCACCTCAGCCTCCTAAGACTTTTTCTTTAAATGTTTAGTAAAAGTCACGGGTGAACCTATCTAAGCCTGAAGTTCTTTTGTGGGATTATTTTTAACTAGACTCATTTTTAAAGACAGATACAGGAGTTTTGTGATTTTCTGTTTCTTTGTGTGTCCATTGGATAAATTGTACTTTTCTCAGGAATCTGTTTCTAACGGATTAACTGATTTGCGTGGAGTTACATGCAGTATCCTTTCATTACCTTCTTAACACCAACAAGACCTATCAGCACCTCTGTGTTCTCAATGCTGGTCGTTCAAGCCTCCTTTCTTAAACTAGACTTGGAAATCAGAAAAACACAGTGGGGGAAAAAAAAGCAGCCTATAGTTAGACCACCCAAGGAGCAACCGCAGGGAGCATCCTGAGAAATGGATGTCCAGTCTCTCTTTTTAATGTATATTAAGTTTTCCTTTTCAAAAGCACATGCACACACATGTATGTGAAAAAATAGGATAAACTTACCATTTTATGGCCTTTTTGCCTCCTTCACCTTTTTAAATTACTGTTTTATAGTCTTATAAAAATAGAGCAATAGCATAATCGATCTCAATAGGGCAACCATTTGTTTCTCTTGTAGTCTTAGGAGGGGAAGCCGACCCCGGGGTAGGACACTGGTGAGGAGCTGCACTGACTGAGAGCTGGCGGAGAAGGACGCACCAGGAGGAACCTGGAGGTTGATAAGCCCCCACGCAGTGTTCTTGCTGGGTGATGAGGGTCTCCCCTGTGACCTGTCACGCCCCAGATGGGCTTCCTCTGGGTGGGGAAATGCTCTGTGTTACTTATCTCCAAATTAATGAAGGCAAGCATATTTTTTAATAGACACCTAAGAGGAGAGGCTTAATTTCATCTGTTTTTAACAGAACCTGGGAAATTAAAATGGATTACCTAGCCGTGGTTGGTTTTTAAACATCAGTGTTTTCAGAGCGGATCTAGGGGCTGCCATTCAAAGACGTCTGGGCCAGGCTGGTTGGTCAGACCTGCACAGTAGACCCCAGTAGCAACACACACTCACAGATGAAATTATTCAAACACCCGCTGGTGAGTGAGGAGCAAGACGAAGGTGTTGAGGAGACTCAGGCTGGGCGGCCTTCACCTTGCGACTGTGCGCTGAGCTGCTTCAGCCCGTGCCACGCTGTGGCGGCGGAGGCTGTGCAGAAGCTCATCACATGAAGACACGGTGGGAGCTCTCTTCCACAAAGCGGCAGCGGCCTCTTCTCACAGTTCCACAGCGGCGTTCCATTTCACCGAGAACAGAGCTGGGGGTGTCTACATCCTATGAAGACGGGAGGCTGGTGCTTGGTAAAATACTTCTGTATTTTCAGGGTGAGAGAAACCAATGCGACTGCTTCATCCAGTCGTGCGGTGGGACCGAATCACAGCTCCTGGTGTCCGCGGCTGGGAAGGAGCCCGGAGCTTGCCCTCTGCAGGGTTCCTGTCTGGCTCGAGGGCGGGCCCTGGGCTTTGAGGGCAGTGTGCTCAAGGCTGTTGAGACAGAGGGGAATAGGAGGCCACTGTGAAGAGATGCAGTGTGGAAGAGGAACTCATGTACTCTATCTCATTTCGGAGGTGAAGGGAGAGCGCCTGAGTGGAAATTATAGGGAACCTGCCTTTACGAGTGTCTCACAAACTTCACTCACGTCATTTCATCTTGATTCCTCACAATCTGTGATGGGGTGGACAGCCCAGAAAACTCACACAGGCACTTCCTAAAAATCAGAACTGTCTGAACCCCCGCCCCTGGCGTGGTGCAGCCGCAAGCCTTGTAGTTCTAGATCTGCTCGGGCAGCGCCTGGGAGCCGTGTGCCGGCCGTGGCACAGACATCTGTGGTATAGACTTTACCCATCAGTGTCTGGACGTGGCTTGGGTGTGGGGCAGGGCATGTGTGCCATGTGCTGTCTGTTCTTGGCCTGCACACATCCTCTGTTCCCCCTGCCTGGTGCCAGTTACTCATCTGAGACCCTTCTGTCAGGGAGCAGCAGCATGGGCACCGCGCCTCCGCCCTCACCGACGGGGCACCGCGCCTCCGCCCTCACCGAGGGGGCCCCGCGCCTCCGCCCTCACCGAGGGGGCCCCGCGCCTCCGCCCTCACCGAGGGGGCCCCGCGCCTCCGCCCTCACCGAGGGGGCACCGCGCCTCTGTCCTCACTGAGGTGTTGGGACTGCCGTGGTTTATCCACGGTGCTTTCTACTCACCCTCTCCCCAGTCACCCGTTTCCACCCCGGCTGCCCCTCCCCCTCTCAGCCCGCGAGAATCCGTTGTGCTGCCTCTTCTGTTCCGCATGTTCCGCGTCACCAGAGTGTAGTTTGAAATCGGCCGTGGGGAAGTATTTACACCAGGGAAATTAGTAGATGGGAGGACTCAGGACTTTTCGGGGAGCTGGTTGTTAGCCATTTACCAGCACACCACCAACCGATGCTGTCTATAAACCACCTTCTGCCAACCTGGAGTCCAGCTTAGCCTTCGTGTCAAAATGCACGAAGATGGGCAAGTCATCATTACTTTTTATTCTCACACACAAGTAACTTTAGAAAGGACCTAATTGTAAAATAAAATTTAAAAAAAATAAGAAATAAGGGTTTCCCGTCCCTCCCCCCCACCCCAAGGCCCATAGAAATGAAATTTTACTCTAAAAATGCAATAACTGGCCAGGTGCAATGGCTCATTCCTGTAATCCCAGCACTTTGGGAGGCCGAGGCAGGTGGATCACTTGAAGCCAAGAGTTTGAGACCACCCTGGCCAACATGGCGAAACCCCATCTCTACTGAAAATACAAAAATTAGCCAGGCGTGGTGGTGCGTGCCTGTTATCCCAGCTACTCGAGAGGCTGAGGCAGGGGAATCGCATGAACCTGGGGGCAGGGGTTGCAGTGAGCCGAGATTGTGCCATTGCACTCCAGCCTGGGCAACAAACTAAGACTCTGTCTCAGGAAAAAAAAAAAGCAACACCTTGTACATCCTTCAAAACACACCATTTATTATGATCGTAGCATCTGTGAGTGTATATACATCTAAATGAGTCTTTTATGGGGAAAAAAAAAAGTAGGCTGCTAATTACATTATTGTTAATTGCAGGATCTTTGATGGTAAAGTTGAGAATCACCGAAGTAAATAGTGTAAACTCTTTTTCTACTAAAACTACAAGATCCTGATGGAAAATTTATTTAGCCTCATACGTTTGTTATGGTTTCATTGTACTGAAAATTGTTATATTTGATTTTTTTAACAGATCAGGATCCTCATGACCAGCCAAAGAGAAGAAGAATTAGGAAGCATAAGTCAAAGAAAAAATTAAAAAATCCCAACAGTGTTCTTGTAGAACAAGCAGAATTAGAGAAACAGCAGAGTCTGTTACAGGAGAAATTTCAGCGACAGCACACAGATGGGCCCACGATAAGCAAAAATAAAAAAAGGAAACTGAAAAAGAAACAGCAAATTAAAAGGAAGAAAGCAGCCGGCTTGGCAACAAAGGCTGCTGGTGTCAGCTTCATGTACCAGCCGGAGGACAGCAGCAGTGAAGGGGAAGGCATGGGAGAGGCTGGTGAGGGGGGAGGTGCAGACGCCAGCGAGGAAGACCCGACACCAGCCAGGGAGGAAGACATTAAAGACGCCGGGGAGGAGGGAGGTGCGGACTCCTGGGAGGAAGACCCAACACTGGCCGGGGAGGAAGATGTAAAAGACGCCGGGGAGGAGGACTGTGCGGACTCTGGGAAGGAAGACCCAACACTGGCCAGGGAGGAGGACGGTGCCGACGCCAGCGAGGAGGACCCGATACCGGCCGGGGGGGACGATGGTGCGGACGCCGGGGAGGAAGATGATACAGTTACCAATGAAAAGGCAGATAGTGTTCTAAATTTTTTGAAGTCAACACAGGAAATGTATTTTTATGACGGTATGTTTTTTACTGTTTTGCATAGAGACATCCACTTAAAAGTTTATTAAAAGAAAGAAATATAATGCTTAAATGTGAAAACATACATTAAAAATATTCAATGTAAATGGTTATAAGGCAAAGATCAGAGTATTTACGTGCTTTCCACTGATGATGTGGACGGGCACGTGCCCCTGGCATATCCAGAGAAGCAGTGTGGCAGCCTTGGCCTGCGCCAAGAACAGGCTGGCCCCATGTCCTCCATGCCTCAGGTCAGGTTTTGGAGTGTGTTGGCATCCAGGCTGTTTTTCTAAACAAGAGATAAATCGAAATTAGAGGTTTTGATGAGCTGAGCTCACCTTCATAAGCAGACTGAGAGGTGAAGGAAACACAGCTTGTGCCTTTAGGACAGGTTTCATTTTCTCTTCCACGTGGAATGGATGCGTGATTTCTCAGCAAACATTTTTGTGCAGTTGTTTGTATTGACATAAGGAAAGTAAGCACAGGCTTAATGTCACAGATGGCGCTTGCTTACATCTGCACTCTGCTGTGTTGACAGCTGACCTGGGGACACGTGGTTGCCCCAGACAAAGATGATCACCAGGGGCTTCCTGGCTTTTTTCTCTTTAATTTTTTTTTAATAGTTTTTAATTTTTGTGGGTATAGGTGTCTTTTTAATGATGTCACCAGCAGGTTCAGGTTAATGTGGGTTTAGCAGATCCAGATTTAAGCAGGGCATTTGACAGTGTTGTTATGAACAAGATTAAGAAGTATCAGCTATGTAATAATTTGGGAATTAAGTAACTGATTTTTAACAGTGATGCAGAAGTACCATTTTTAATAGATTGATTTCAGTACGAAGAGCACTCGAGCCTCTTCCTCTTTAGCATGTTTCTCAGCAGATTATATTAACAAACTGAAAACACATCCAGATGGCACATCAGGAAGACGTGGCTAAGACACTGCAAAGTGGAGTAGAATTCGGAAAGATCTCAGTAAACTTTCTATTCTGTGTGTGATCGAGCACCTTGGGGCAGACCAACAGTCATGCCAGGAGTAACCAAAAAGCCAGGTTGAGAAATACCTATTGAAGGAATCAGCAAGCTCCTCAGGAAATCGGCTCATAGAAAGATGAAACTCCTGGAACCCGCACGGGGAGATTATCGTGGAGACATCCGCAGCCACTTGTCTTCAGGAATCTGCCAGTCCTGAGTGTGGGCGTTGGGTGAGGGTCTGGGGAAAGGACCTGGTGAAGCCCAGAGAGGCAGAAAAACCAGCCTCACAGGTGGAGAGACCAAAAGCAGAGCCTGGAGCCTGGTGAGCACGGACATTAGAGCCGGGGCCAGCGGGCTCGGAGGTCGGAGCCGGGACCGGTGGGCTCAGAGGTCGGAGCCAGGGCCGGCGGGCTCGGAGGTCGGAGCCTGGGGACCAGTGGGCTCGGAGTTCGGAGCCAGGACCAGTGGGCTCAGAGGTCGGAGCCAGGACCAGTGGGCTCAGAGGTCGGAGCCGGGGCCGGTGGGCTCAGAGGTCGCAGCCGGGGCCGGTGGGCTCAGAGGTCGCAGCCGGGGCCGGTGGGCTCAGAGGTCGGAGCCGGGGCCGGTGGGCTCAGAGGTCGGAGCCGGGGCCGGTGGGCTCAGAGGTCGGAGCCGGGGCCGGTGGGCTCAGAGGTCGGAGCCGGGACCGGTGGGCTCAGAGGTCGGAGCCGGGACCGGTGGGCTCAGAGGTCGGAGCCGGGGCCGGTGGGCTCAGAGGTCGGAGCCGGGACCGGTGGGCTCGGAGTTCGGAGCCAGGACCAGTGGGCTCGGAGTTCGGAGCCAGGACCAGTGGGCTCAGAGGTCGGAGCCGGGGCCGGTGGGCTCGGAGGTCGGAGCCGGGGCGGGTGGGCTCGGAGGTCGGAGCTGGGGCAGGTGGTCTCGGAGGTCACAGCCGGGGCCGGTGGGCTCAGAGGTCGGAGAACAGAACTCAACACTCTGCATGGCTTCCCTTAGAGCCTTTGCCCAATTCTGAAGCTGTGGGTGGAAGATGAGAAGCCACACAGAGCCTCCGAATAACGTAGGGGCCTCTTGGCCATCTTGAGGTGCTGATCAGATGAGGACTGGCCTGACTCTGGAGCCCAGCAGAAAAGGGCAGCCCAGAGGCAGACAACCCTGTCCCAAATGTGTGGCCACCCTGGAGTCAGCTCAGTCCCTGCACAGTCCAGGGGATCCACCTCTGCTCTGTCTGCCTGGCGGAGCAAAGGGTGAGACCTCTAGAAGAAAATATCACCATCCTAGACCTCTGCAATCTTTCCTATGCATTCAGCAACAGTTTACTAGGCATGCCACGAAACAGGACCACAGCACCGAAAACGAGAAAAAGAGCAGTAGAGCTGGAGCAGGAGATTCTGGTGTTATCAGACAAGGAGCTTAAAGTAAGGGGGGAAAAAATTGGAGCATTTTGCCAGGTAATTTGAATCTACTAAAATAATCAAATGGAAATTGTAGGCCCGAGAAATATGGTAACAAAAATTCAGGCCTCAAAAGACAGGGAAACGGCAAATGGGGTTCGCCTAAAAGAGAATTAGTGACCGGGAAGACGGGTGAAAGAAAGTCTCCAGAATGCAGGGTGGAGAGAAAACAGATGGAAAACCCAGGAAAGAGCCCAGCAGACTTGGAGCGGGAAGTCCGGTGTCTGCAACAGGCCCAGGTGGACAGGAGAGGACGGAGCAGGGGCGGGACAGAACGACATGACCGTTGGGAGTTTTACACAATCGTTACGGGACACAGAGTCACAGGTTGAAGAAGTCCTGCCAAGTCCAAGCAGGGTTAATGCCAAAACCACCACAGGCGACCACGTTTTGCAGTCGAACTGCTGAACAGCAGCCTGAGAAACAAGACCAGCCACCAGGCTGAGGGGAAGTCAGGGGCTGGTTTTCAGTTCTCCTTGATTTCTTCTAAACAGCCACAGTCATTCTTTTTTTAAAGCTATGTGACATAGAGAGCTTGGTTTCATCGTCTGGTTTATCCTGCTGCTGTTCATGGGGTTGAGTTGTGTGTTGGACAGGGAAGGCGTCTCACCAGACAGGCGCGCAGACGGGCCAGGGAAGGCATCTCACCAGACAGACGCGTAGACGGGCCAGGGAAGGCGTCTCACCAGACAGACGCGTAGACGGGCCAGGGAAGGCGTCTCACCAGACAGACGCGTAGACGGGCCAGGGAAGGCGTCTCACCAGACAGACGCGTAGACGGGCCAGGGAAGGCGTCTCACCAGACAGGCGGGTAGACAGGCCAGGTTTCCACAGTCGTTCCTACAGTGGGGTTTGTACTGAGCTCTGTTCTGATTCTTTCTTCTGGTAGCTTCTCATCTCCCAAACATCTCATTCTCTGTGAAGCGTAGGTTTGAGGCCTTCCTTAAGAGAGGAAAGCTTATCTTTGTAGAAATAAAAACAAAACTGTATTTCCAAGCAAAACTGACTTTATGTAGGTGTCTCCAGAGATGCAGCTTCAGCCGCCCTCGCCGATGCCGCTGAGGAACTGCTGGGCCGTCTTGCGTCACACAGCATGCCGCCCTCAGACGTGTCCATCCTGCACCACCTGAAAACACTGCTGCTTCTGCAAGATACTGAGAGATTGAAGCGCGCTCTGGAAATGTTCCCAGAACATTGCACGATGCCTCCTGGTAAGTACCGTACGATTTATTCAAGGTCCTGCTTAAGCTACTCTCATCGAGGTTTGCCTCTAAAAGACTCACATGCCACCAAAACAGCAATGAGTTGGAAAATATGACACTGCACATATGGCGTGGGAGAATGGAGTCCCACCGAGAAACAGGCTTCCTGCATCTCTGCTTGATACAAAAATATTTCACATAATATATGCAGAAACGCATGTGCAGTCTGAGTTTCCAGACTTGGGAGCTGTCAACTCTTGGAGCCAAATTTCCTAAGTTTCAATAGAAGTGAATTCATTTCTTCCTCTTTTCCTTCTCCGCTACTAGTGTGGTAGATGGTAAATTTTTGCTGGCTTCCAACTGTCTGGTACCTTATTGAACCCCTGACGTGGTGGTGATGACTTATTTTCCACCACATTCATCGGGCATCCTTTTCATGCAAACTGTTGTGTGCTGGGGCGGCTGTGCTCATGTCCTCCCAATGCCATGTGTGGTGACACAAGCTGTGGTGAGGGTACTCAGGCCACAGAAACCTGCAAATGCTGAAAATCTGAAGTCCAGGCTGTTGAGCCATTCACCTGCACACCACTGAGTGCAGAGCAGCACACCCGGCCCAGGGCCAGAAAAGGAGTCTGCAGATTTCGTGGAGGGAGTTTCAAAGTAAGTGTCGGGGGTGGTGTCTGTGCTTGGAAACCCCCAGGGTTGCTGAGGGGTCATGACCAGCATGTTAGAAAAGCCAGATAACGAGCAGCATTACATCACTGTGGTATGACGATGCCGTGGCACAGGTGCAGGGAGCCGGGGGCTGCAGGGACCATCGGTGTGCAGAGCATGTGGGTGCCAGAGGAGCTGCCTTTATGCAGAACGCCCTCCGTCGAGGAGGTGTTGGCTGTGTGTTGCCCTGCATGGTGCTCTGGGCTGTGGAGCCTGTCACTGAGGAAGCCTGGCAGGGACCCCACCCTGGGGCACTCGCTCCCTGGCTGAGGAGCTGGAAAAGAAGGACAAGGCCGGGCACGGTGGCTCAAGCCTGTAATCCCAGCACTTTGGGAGGCCGAGACGGGCGGATCACGAGGTCAGGAGATCGAGACCATCCTGGCTAACATGGTGAAACCCCGTCTCTCCAAAAAAATACAAAAAACTAGCCGGGCGAGGTGGCGGGCGCCTGTGGTCCCAGCTACTCGGGAGGCTGAGGCAGGAGAATGGCGTGAACCCAGGAGGCGGAGCTTGCAGTGAGCTGAGATCCGGCCACTGCACTCCAGCCTGGGCGACAGAGCGAGACTCCGTCTCAACCAAAAAAAAAAAAAGAAGGACAAGAAGCCAGATACACGGTGAGATGCGTCGTAGAGCTCCAGATAGATCCTGGAGATGAGGCTGTGGAGGAGTGGGAAGAGGAGGTGTTTTTGCAGCCAAGTGCACTTGCGCTGAGGTGGGTGAACCCGTGTGTTTGGGGAGCTGCCAGGAGCCCAGTGGCTGGACCAGGGGATGGATGTGAGTTGCAGAAGGTGCAGAAGGTGGAGAGGTGACAGGGCCAGGCACATGGGAGGAGCCTGGTGGCTGGACCAGGGGATGCGGGTGACAGGGCCAGGTGCATTGAGTGAGTCTCAGAAGGGGGAGAGGTGACAGGACCAGGCACATGGGACCCTGGGCATGTGCGGCCTTGTGGGCGTCTACGCAGAGACAGGAGGTTCCTGGAGGCTGTGAGGCTTCTGGGCTATTATCTTGAGGCTGGATGGAGGGCATGGAGAATGGAGACCAGGTGGGTGCTGCTGAGGACCTGCTGAGAGGGGCCTGCAGCATGGACCAAGGTGCAGCCACGGCTTAGGCAGCTGTAGCCGATGTCCGGTTGGACTATGGAGGTAGAACCAGTGGGAGCTGCCGAGTGGCCGGCGAGGCACTGGGAGGACCAGGTCACCACGAGGAGGAGGGGGAGCTCCCAGAAGGATCGGGTTTGAGGTGAGAGCACTGCCCGGAGCGTAGTGCTGGGTGGCTATGCAGGTGCCAGTCAGACCTCGGGTTCTGAAGCTCAAGAGGGCCGTGGAGCCCGGAGTGCAGGGAGGAGAGAGATCAGGGACAGTGAGTACAGACGCCCACCAGGAGCGTGGCCAGGGGTCATGAGAAACGACACTGGAGGAGAACGAAGGGCCCACGGGTGACAGCGGAGGAGAGGGGAGGAGCCCCACCGGGAAGGTGGCACCTGTGTGTGCAGGAGAGGGTGGCGTTGGCCCCAGGCCGGCATCTCTGTTTCTGGTTGGTCGTCAGGCCTCTTACAGCAAGTACTTAACAAACTTAGATTTCCATAATAAGATTTATCTCAAACCGCAAAAAAGCCAATTTTATTATGTTAAACTGGTAGGAGATTTTTATGAGAGATGAAAGTAAGCGATTTTAAATTTTTAATTTTTTAAATTTTTGTTCTGTTTCTCATACTTGAGGCTTTTCTGACATGCACCAAAGGAGTTTTGGCAATTCTTTTTTGCATCAGAAGAATTTAGCAGAACCCCCAATATTAAAACAATTGGTTTCTTATATTAAACTCATCGGACAGGTTTTGTATACACAAACATTTACGTCAAGCCACTGATAGAACTAAACTGTGTGTAGGAATCTGTTTTCTCTAAGAAAGGATTCCTTTGAGTTCTGTAGGATATGTGCTTACAGTTTTTCTACGTCAAGCTATTTTATGAAATAAAATTTTATAAACAATGAAGCTTCGTTTTCACATTTTGTATTTGTTTAATGCAGACTTGGCATATAGTTTTTGAAATTAAGGGTTTTTTCCATAATACTAGCTTAGGAATTTAATTAGTCACTGTGTCTCTCACCTCCATAGTATGAGCACAGAAATCACATTTTAAAAGCAGGTGTGGGTGTTTTCCGCCGATCGTGTCTCCTCTCCCGCTTCTCTGGCTCAGCAGTTACTTTTCCTCAGTTGTGGGGGCTGCGTTCAGCTGGGATGCCAGCGTCAGGGCGAAGCTCCCCCGCGTCTGTGACGTTTTGTTACACACGCTCCTTATCAGTAGTAGCCGCCATTCCTTGAGTGTTCTTGCACATGCACTGAGAAGGGCTGGGGATTGTCACCCTCCTCTAACCCTTGGTGAGGGAATTAGATTTTTATCATCCTGACTGTTGGGGATTTCCAGAGCTCAGGCAATTTGCCCCTGGGTGGGATGGAGCCCGCCTGGGCAGGGAGCATGGATGGGCTTCTGTTGTCTGTAGCTTGGCTCTCTGTGGTTGGAAACTTCAGAAGCAGCAGATTCTAGGTGCAGCATTTGGTACTCTCACAAGCTGTAAAACCTGACTTTGGGGAGAGCCCTCACTGGCAGCCAGTGTCCTGCCGTGAGCCCGGTGAGCACAGACGTTAGAGCCGGGGCCGGCGGGCTCAGAGGTCAGACCCTGGGGACCAGCAGGCTCAGAGGTCAGACCCTGGGGACCGGCGGGCTCAGAGGTCAGACCCTGGGGACCGGCGGGCTCAGAGGTCGGAGCTAGGGCCGGCGGGCTCAGAGGTCAGAGCCGCAGCCCCCCTGTGGAAGCCCTGAGGGTTGTGGTAACATCAGGGGTGATTGTGGTGTCGCGATGTGGTGTCTCGGCTGCCTTTGACTGGCGCTGCCGCAGCCCTGGTTTCATGACGTGGGCACCATGTTGTCCCATGTTGTCTCACTTACGGCTCCACTTCTGAAGTTTTTCTACTTGTTCACCTTTGACATAAACTTCTATTTCCTTTTCATTTCAGTTTGTATGTGGGTTTTCTTTCACGTCTGATTTTAAGCCTGTAATATTGCACTGTAACGTTTTGAAGTGCAGGTGTAATAGAGCCAGTGAACCAAGGGTTCATGCCCCAGTGAAATACAAATATTCATAACTGAGCCAGTGTGTTGCCATACGATTACATAATGTGTGATTAGCAGGTATAATGTGTCACTTTCAACATCAGTTTTATGCCAGAGTTGCATTTTATTAGATCATTTGGGAGTTCACTTTGGGCCCAAAGGCTCATGTCTACATAATAATAACAACTTACAATTTTTCTTTTTGTCTTCATTTTATTTTTTGTTTATTTTTTTTTTTTTTTTGCTTTCCAGACCATGCCAGAGTAATCTCAGCTTTCTTTAGTTACTGGATCACACATGTCCTCCCTGAGAAGAGCAGTGACTAAAATGGAATATCTCTTTAAGAAGAGCTCCTCTTTAATAAAAAACATGAAAGACAAATGTGAAATGGGCCTAGAGTTAGTTCTCTGGGAACTCGAAGGACGTTTCTGTTACTTATTCCCGTGTTGTTCCTGATGGGCCATCTGAGGCTTCGGATGAGAAATTGGGGTAAAATGGAAATTTTTCACCGATTTGCAATTATATATGTCTTGAATTACTACATAAAACGTGATTCTGTTTTTCTAATTATTGTAAAAATTGAAAATGGACATTCTGTTAAACTGTATCATTCGAAGCTCATATATTTTTATGAAGTTTTGAATCATCTTGTATCTGAACGTCTCTGTTTTAAGAATGCTTTCTGGGCATTAAAATGTTCTAGTTTAGTCTGATTACAGTTGAATTTCTTTTTTTTTCTTCTCTACTTTGTGAATCATATCAAGTACCTGTTTTTCCTGTTTGACTTTCTTTTTTGTCGCAGAAGCAGTCGTCAGTTCTTGGTATTACTAAGTTTTAAAAGCATCAGTCAGGCTGGGCGCGGGGGGTCACGCCTGTAACACCAGCACTTTGGGAGGCTGAGGCGGGCGGAACACAAGGTTAGGAGATCAAGACCATCCTGGCTAACACGGTGAAACCCCGTCTCTACTAAAAATACAAAAAATTAGCCGGGCGAGGTGGCGGCGCCTGTGGTCCCAGCTACTCGGGAGGCTGAGGCAGGAGAATGGCGTGAACCCGGGAGGCGGAGCTTGCAGAAGCCGAGATCGCCCCGCTCACTCCAGCCTGGGCGACAGAGCGAGACTCCGTCTCAAAAAAAAAAAAGCATCAGTCAATTGGTACAACATTTGTGAGGGCAGTGGGCAGTGCCTCTGTCTATGAAGAGTTTTATTGCGGTAAAACATACATAAAACTCCATTTTCGTCATTTTAGGTGCATAATTCAAGGTACTGCACGCACTTGCCGTGCTCTGCCGGGACCACCACGCTCGTCCTGTTTGTGGTGAGAGCAACCCTCTGTGCCTTCCAGGACCCGCGTGTGCCCTGTCCCGCCTGTGAGCATCCGTGTCCCAGGCGCTCTGTGGTGCTCGTCTCCCTTCCTCTGGGGAGTGGAACTGCAGGGTCACCTGATGCTGGCGACATTCTGAGGGGCTGCCAGGCAGGCTGCTGGGCCCCCCACATCCCCAGTGCTGATCAGGGCCATTCTGACGGGTGGAGGTGGCGGCTCGGGGGTTGCTGTCCGCTTCTATCTTTGGAGAACATCAGCCCAGACCATCCCTGCCCAAAGCTGATGCTCAGGTGGGCAGCGTGGAGGGAGGAGAAGGAAGCCCTGTCATCGTCCCCCCGCCGCCCCCTGTCCTGCCAGTTCCCTCCAGGTCTCTAAGAGACGTCTCTTCCACGAGCTGGAACCTTCTGGAAGCAGGTGAAACAGATGTTTCTGGCTCTGGAGATGGTCCCCTGGGATCTGGTGGTCATGCAGTATCCCCAGCCTGATGCACGTCGCAGGCCCCGGAGCACAGGCGTGTGGCAGTGGACGCCACTGTTCCCAGCGTCGCCCGAGGACAGGACGCAGGCTGCTCCAGGCAGGGCGTTCCCGGGAGGCCGTACGTGAGGCAGGAGCTGCAGGTGCCGCTGCTCCACCGTCTTTTGGCCTCAGGGGAGCCGTGGTCATCTGCAGGGCGCCCTGCCCAGCCCTGCCCTCCCTTCTCTTCCCCTGACTCGGAAGTCACTGTGAGGCGTGGGAGTGGCCAGGAGCCCCTTGTCCCATGGTAAGAACCTGTGCTGAAGCGACGCCAAGCCAGACTCCTGCCTCCACCGAGAACCTCCATGGCCTTGTGGAACCTGGGCTCTCAGAGGCACCAGCCTGCAAACCTCCCGTTTAAATGCTTTTTTTTTTTTTTGAGATGGAGTCTCACTCTTGTTGCCCAGGCTGGAATGCAGTGGCACCATCTTGGCTCACTGCAACCTCCACCTCCCAGGTTCAAGCGATTCTCCTGCCTCAGCCTCCCGAGTAGCTGGGATTACAGGCATGCGCCACCACACGCAGCTAATTTTGTATTTTATATTTCTAGAGATGGGGTTTCTCCATGTTGGTCAGGCTGGTCTTGAACTCCCGACTTCAGGTGATCCACCCGCCTCAGCCTCCCAAAGTGCTGGATTACTGGCGTGAGCCACTGTGCCTAGCCTAAATGCTTCTTAATTAATAGCACATGCTTTGCAAATATGAAAATAAATTCAATATTGGCAAATTCATAATTTTACTATTCTTAACGTCCCACTTGTGTCTTTTAATGATGAACCATCTCCACCTCCTCCATCCCCTGCAAGTGAATGCGCCATTGTGGGGGGGTGGTGGGGAATGTGTCAGCCTTTTCCTGCGTTCCATGGAATCCCTGTAGGTTCCACGGAATCCCCTGTAGGTGCCATGGAATCCCTGTGGATGCCACGGAATCACCGTATGTGCCACTGAACCCCCTGTAGGTTCCACGGAATCCCCTGTAGGTGCCACGGAATCCCCGTATGTGCCACTGAACCCCCTGTAGGTGCCACGGAATCCCTGTAGGTTCCAGAGAATCCCTGTGGGTGCCACGGAATCCCTGCCAGTGCAGGGGGCAGTGGGGAATGTGTCAGTCTTTTCCTGCGTTCCACAGAATCCCTGTAGACTCACTTCTTGCTTCTGTGATCCTGTGGGGCTTTACTTTGTGAAACCTCCTGCATTCACTTTCCTGACCCTGAGAATATTGAGGAACAGGGGTACAGCGGAGCAGGTGGAAGTTTAGGGTTAATTCGTTTTGTGTATCATTCTGATTCCAAAAGGGAAAATGCATCTTCTACAAAACAAAAGCAAATAAATCTTGTCTCTAATATGCCAGCATAGATATGATAATCTGTTTATTCCACTGTGTTTGAAGTTAGATAATAATTAAATCAATTTATCTTCTACAGTAGTGCAAAATATTCATTCAGTTCATGTAATTTATTTTCTGTAAACCATGTCAGTTAAGACAGGCAGAGAAGGAAGCACTCAGGAGCATGAGGAATTGTCATCAGGTTGCTAATATTAAGACAGTTGTGCCTGGAAGGAAAAAAAGCACAGAATTTCTGAGCCCGTCAATACTGCCTGCACCCTGGGACCTCCGCCTGTGTCTGCAGAGCCTGAGAAGCGAGGGCTTGCACGAGCCCGTCGCCAATTTGCTTTCCAGGCCCAGCTGCCACCCGGCTCCAGGGCAGAACTGTGGTGGGTTCGGGAAACTCCAGGGCCCACAGGGTCTGTTCTGGGCTTTGTCTCTCTCTGCAGCTCTTGCCCCGAGTGCTGTCCAGGTGATGTATCCTCTCATCCAGGGCTCTTCAGAGAATCGCAGGAATGGGTTCCACCCCCTCCCAAATAAGAAGCGTGCATGCCTCCGGCTGCCTCACACCAGTGTTGGGTACAGCTTTGAAGGGGTCAGAAATTCCTCAAAACCTATTCAACAGGGTATTGTGGTGCAGTGAGTTCCCCACCAGGCTACTGAGGGCCTTTGTCCACTGCCTGAACCCTGAAGGCTGAGCGGCGAGCCAAGGTCACAGTGCCCGGTGGAGGAGCAGACATCCCAGTAACCTGGAGCCAGCCCGGGAACTGTCCAGGAGCTGGGGTAGGAGCAGAGGCATCCCCAGAACCTGGAGCCAGCAACCGCCCAGGAGAGCAGTCCCATCGCTCGTGGCCAGCAGCAAGCCAGGGAACACACGCAGAAGCAGCTCGGAAGCTGCGGGGCTTAGTGCTGTCCTGCGGCTGTCCAGGCAGGCTGTGTCCCAGCCATTCTTTGATCTCTTGCTCCCTCCCAGTTTGGGCCGGGGCCGGGGATGGAGGAAACTGAATTCTAAAATTTTTATCGTAACAAGTATTAATTAATTTTATTCTTCTGTATAACAAACGACCACAGGCACAGTGGCTTGAAACGACACCATTTGCCGCCTCACAGTGTCTGTACAGGGTGGGGATTCGGTGTAGCCATGTGGGGACCTCTCTGTGGACCCACGGGCCGCCAGCAAAATGCTGGTCCTGTGACCACAGGACAGAGGCTCCGTGTCCTTGCCGGCTGACACTGTGGCCGCTGCCACTCCTCGAGGCCCCAAGTCCCAGCCCTGTGGCCCCTCCAACCTGGCAGCCAACCTCAGGGTGGCAGAAGAACCCTCTGGTATGGAGAACCTCTTTTTAAAGCTCGCATTTGACTCCATCAGGCCTGCCCAGGTAATCTGCCTGGGCAGATTACCCAGGAGGGGCAGGTAACAGGGCCAGGCTAGGCCCTCCTGTCCCTGTGGTGAGGGTGGGTGAGGAAGTCCAGGAACCACAGTCCAGCTGCAGCCCCAGCCCTGGGAGCCAAAGACGGGCCCAGCCAGAGGCCACCCGGGCACAAAGAAGGGTAGCAACAGCTGGAGCTAAGAATGGCCTCTAGAAAGGGGCTGTGCCAGCCACTCTCTCAAACGTGGTCTATGGGGATGGGTTGGGGCCCCTCCTGGATGCCCCCTGGGGGCTGGTGGGCCCAGCCTTACATTTGGACATTAAAGACAAAGGAAACGCCCGCCAGTCAAACCACCTCTGCCATTCTTCCTCTTCCGGGAGTGGCTGGGTTGAAGGCAATGCTCGCATTCGTGACTCTTTCTCTACGTCTGATTTGTCACAGATCCAACAGCATCTGGGATCTTCCTCTGAAAATCCCTCTCATTATCGCAAGGAATTCCTGCATATTACTCAGTCCTTTAATTTAATGTGGCATGGCATTTATATCATTCTAGCCTCCACCTTCACTCCTGATGAAAAAGGGCACACCTGGCGTTCAGCTGCAACCCATGCAGATGAACTCCATAATCAAGCCCCTGTACAAAATCCAGTGGCCGATGATGCCATTCCCCGCAGAGACCCAGACTGGATTTACCATCAGGGAGACCGGCACAGTCTGCACTGACGGAGCAGGAGCGTCGCCATCTTAGACAAGCATCACCAGTGTAAGTTCTTGTTTAGAAACTGCCTAAATCCAGTCCCAAAACATCAGCCTAATGGCTAGTGTCAGCATGACCTTAAACCACAAATGAAACCTCTGACCAGAGATGTGCCAACCCCGAGATAACCTCCCCTGCGACCAGAGACATTCCAATCCTGCAATAAGACTGTCCTCCACACAGAAAGATTCCTAGCCTGTGATAAGCTGCCCCTCCCGGAACTCTTAAATACCCTTAGTCTCTGAGAGAAAAGGCTCCTGACCGAAATTGGGCAGAAGCCCCTCTCCAGTTTATTCTCCAAAATAAACCTGTCTTAGACTGTTGAGCTGCTTTTTGTGTTTCTTTCTTCTTTCTTCAACTCTTGCAGTATCTATCACCATTCTTGTTATGGTTTCCTATTCCACATTGCAACCAGCCTTTAAGAAACTACAGTTTGTTGAGTTTTGCTGTTGTATAAAAAAATCCGTATTTATTTGAGAAAGCTATTAACATATTCCCCTCTTTCCCATTCTATTAAACGTTTGCTAATAGTAAAATTGTTTGCTATTAAAAATTATTTTTCACTAAAATGCGTTATTTAGGTTAACATACAAGGAGTGTATTGTTTATCTTAAATGAATTAATCCATAATGTTTAAGTTTCTGCTTTGGCTTCTAGGCTGGAGCGTGCTGGGGGGCTCCCCGGGGGGCTCTTCAGAGCGAGGGGGTCCTGAGGCCAGAAGTCTGGGAACCACTGCTGTGCACCGTTTGGCACAACACTAGCCAAGGCCCTTTGCAGAAATGTTCATCCCAGACCTGCAGCAGGAAAGACACAGCGTGAGTGGGGATGTCCTTTATTTCCAGAGGCAAGTAAGCCCCAAACTTTGACACTTGTCAGAGTGACAGGGTCCCAGGGGCGAGCTCTGGCTGATTTCAGCCTCAATGCGAACAGGGTCATTAATGGAGGGCAGCGCATTACAAAGGGCAGCGTAATCCATGGTTTGTGGTCCATAGCACCAGAGGCAGGTGGGGAAGGTCAGGAGGAGAAAGCTCTACTTCTCACAAAAAAGTGGGGCAAACAGACAGAGAGATGACAGAATTAGAAAAATGTTCATCGTCCACAAGGGAATAATAGCCAAACCCAACAAGAATGATCCAGATGCTAAAATCACCGGGTCAGATATTTTGGGGAAGGGGAGAGTCCCGAAGCCTCACCTTACCCCACAGGTGACTTGCGGATTTCGAAGGGGAGGAGCAGCTTTGCAAGGGGGATCCAGCCACTGGCACTGAGCACCCGGACGGGAGACTCTTAGGAGAAAACAGAAAAAGGAGGAACCAGGGGAGTTTAGAAGATGCCGTGGGGATGAGGGGCATGTCCCTTGAGGACCGCGCCAGCAGCGAGGCCATTCGGAGAGGACTTGAGAATGGCTGTGGTCACGGTCAGTTCAGGCCTGGTGGGCAGCTCTACAGCCTGATTTGGGGGAGTCTTCAGGCCATGAGTCTGCAGGCACAGAGACAGCCCTGTGTGTCATCTGTGGAGGCTGAAGAGGGTGCCCCTGGTGTCCACCTGGGCAGGGGGAGGGACCTGTTGGGATCAGGTGTAACTGTGAGAACAGCACAGTGGATGGGTGGTGTCTGCACCTGCGTGCGTGGAGGGGAAAGTAAGACAGGACAGGATGTGTCACGAAACACATTGTCATAAGTTAAAAATGAGGCACGTACAACAATAGAAATCCTGCAAGAATGTATTTAAATAATACACTCTACTGTGTGTGACTGTGCATGAGAGAGCAGTGGAATGGGAGTGGGGCACAGAGGAAAGAAGGAAGGAGTGCCAAGGACAGAATGGATGCAGATAAGGAGCGAGCGGGCCGGAGAAAAGGCCACGTGTGCCCCCAGAACGATCCCCCGTGATGAAGGTTGCTGCGTGATCCACTCCGCCCCTGGGTCCCAGGAACTGACCACAGCAAAGAAGAAAGGAGGAGCTCCTGCGAGGGCAGGTGCCGGTGCACCATCGTCAGACCACGAGACCCACACACAGGTAAGAAGGTGAGTCTGTGTGAGAGCAGGACAAATGAAAACAAGTGAGACTCCCGTTACCTACGGTCCTGGGTGTGCTGACGTACAGAATTCCTCTCTGCAGGCTTAATACTATGTGCCGTGTTGGATTTGCTTACAACCTGCCTGTGGCATGAGGGCGTCTGAAAGAGAATTTTAGAATAAGTTGGACAGTGTCTGTCTCCTATCTAGAGACAGCCAAGTCCTTGCTGTTAGAAAGACTTAGGGGAAGCTGAAGAACAAAATCAAACGTGGCTATTCTTCCTAGTCCCTCGGGGCGTGACCTGGTGTGGGCTTGGCTGAGGCCCCGTCGTGCATCAGGGCTCGGCGGAGACCACTGGGGTTGGTTTTCCTTTTTGTTGTTCTCCACAGCTTTCTGCGGTGAGTTGGGCTGAAGGGAATTTGTTACTAAAGATAATCAAAGTGCTCAAGTGAGCACCAGGGCGCAACTCCCCAGGGCGCATCGCGTCCAGCCTGAGATGATTTGGTCACCGCGAGCAAAGCCGTTGTGACCCGCTGTCTCCAGCTTGGCCGGTGTTCCCACCCCAGGTCCCCGCTGGAGGCACAGCAGCCACGGGGGGTCCTCTCCTGGGGCAAACCCATGGTGTATCCACCTGCACTGACACCACGGGCACCACTGCCTGCCCCTTGCAGCAACAGGGACACTGGTGTCGGCCCAAGTCCTTGTGGGGACGTCTCCATGGCAGCCTTGGGGGGGTGTCACTGTGGTGGCCTCGGGAATGTCACCTAAGCCATCTCTGGTAGCTGGTGGGAGGTTCCTTTCCATCTTTCCCTTCAGTGTGTGTCTTCACATAGTTGCCAATACGGATCCATAATTTTTGAATTTATTTAAAACTGTAGTCAACATTGTCTGATGTGTAACCTCCATATAGAAACATACATAAACCATAATGTCACACCTCCTGGAATTCTCACAAAATGCCGAGACCCCTGTAACCCACACCCGGAACGGGAAACAGCCCTCCCCAGCGCCGCAGCCCCTCGAGGAGGCCCCCCCAACTCCGCCCCTCCAGTCACTCCAGCTTTTCTCTTACCGAGCTTCTGAAGGAGCTTCCTGGCCGTCCATCCTGACGGTAGCACAATATGCTAATAAGTTAACGGACCTCAATTAACTTAGCTATTCCTTTATTTGTGAACTGTTACGTTGCCCTAGGATGAACAGGGTCTTAAAGTCTTTGGTGTATTTTGCATTATTTTCTTATTTAGATTGAAAGAACTGGGGCTTTTGAGGCAAAGTCTACTACACTTAAAAAATACATTTTTATTGTGATAAAATACACATACTGTAAAATTTACATTTTAAAATGTAGAGTTCGTAAACCTAAACTCTGTCCCCATTAGACAGGAACTCCGCACCTGGCAGCCACCGACCATCCTACTTTCTGTCTCTGTGGCTCCGACTCCTCTGGGGACCTCTCCTCGGTGCCACCCTCAAGGATGCGTCCTTCTGTGACCAGCTTATTTCACTCAGCATAACATTCTCAGCGTTCCTCGTGTTATAGCCTGTGTCGACTCCCCTCCTTTTTAAGGCTGAATCATATTCCATTTGTTAAAAGAAACACTTCAACTGAATTAAATTTAAAGGAGTTTAATTGAGCAATGAATGATTCATGAATCGGGCAGCACCAGAATCACCGCAGATTCCGAGAGACTCCAGGGATGCCTCATGGTCAGAACAAATATACAGACAAAAAAAAGGGGGGGAAGTGGTGTATAAAATCGGCAGAGAGGTGCAGAACGGCTGGATTGGTTCCAGGTTGGTGTTTGCCTTATTGAAACAGTTTGAACACTCGGCAGTCTATGCGTGGTTGACGTATGGCCGCTGGGATTGGTCAAGACTTGGCCACTGTCACAGGCACAGACTCCTGAATTAGGTTTTCAGTCCTGTCTGCTATTAAGGTGGGTTACAGTTCGTCCACAAGGACTCAAATGTAGACGTCCTGGCATCCTTCGCCGGCCATATTTAGTTCGCGTTAGCACATTGCACTGTTTGTTCATTTGCATCATCTGTAGATGGACATGGTGCTGTTTTTGCCTTTTGGCTGTTGAATAATGTTGCTCCGGACGTGGGTGTACCAGCACCTGCTGAGTGCCAGCTTTCAAGGTGGGGGTTTATGCCCAGAAGTGGAAGTGCTGGATCATACAGTAATTAAATTTGGGTTTCGTTTTCTGAGGAACTTTCACACCGTTTTTCATTCCCAGCAGCGGCGCACGAGGGTGCTCGTTCCTCCTCACCCTCCCCAGCACTTATTTCTGGTTTGTGACAGTATATGATAATCATCCCGATGGTTGTGAAGCAGCACCTCGTGGTTTAGATTTGCATTTCCGTGCTGATGAGTGGTGTCAGACCTCTTTTTGTGTGCCTGTTGACTTTTGTATATCTTCATAGGAGAAATGTCCATTCCAGTCCCGTGCCCACTTTTGGGTTTTGTTTACCACGGCTTTTATAAACCAGTTCTACATCACATGAGCTGTGTGCCCCTGGTCTCGCCAAGTAGCTTACATTCTCTGAGCCCGAGGCATCTCCTAGGAATGAAGATGCCCTGTAAGCTCAACACCATTATTCACGCCTAAGACAACTAACACCAATTCCCCAGCTTTTGAGTGACCATAGGAATTATCACCAGAACACGACACTTTGGAAAGTGAATGAGTTGGGATTAATAATTATGCCGGAACAGCAGGTGTGAGCCAGAACCGTCCCAGGCAGAACCATCGTGGTCAGTTTATGTGATATCAACTCCACTCCGTTCCTGTTTGGATTTCCTCACTGTCCCCAGCACGTCTTTCCCACCAGCAGCCAACAACAGTCGGGCTCTGCATTTGGTTGCGGGCCTGTGTTGTCTCATTGATCTCTGTCCGCTGCTTCCCTAAAGGTGGTGACTGATGGGGCCAGGCCACAGTCTTGCTCTTGTGGAAAGGATTCTGCCTCCATCACGTAACCTTTCCTTCTGCCAGCTGCGTTTCCTGCCACTGGAAGTAAGGTCTGCAGGCGTCGGATTCAGAGGCATGTGGGTGCAGGGTGAGCTCAGGGAAGGCGTCGGTGGGTGGCATGGAGCACCAGGGCAATCCCTTGTCTGAAGAGGTGACTGCAGAGCCGTCGCTGGTAAACCCATGCAGAGATGCCTCAGCGCCCGCAGACGCTCTGCCTCCAGGTCCCCGAGGCCTCGGCAACTGTCAACGGCCTTTTCCTAAATCAGTGCCTTCGTCTGGGTTGCACAATAGTCGAACTAATTTTACCATTCCTGCCACATTTATTACCAAGCATTCTGTGAAAAAGGTATTTTCTCATCAAGAGGAGATGAAACAGTTTCTCTTAAGCAAGAGGGAACTGCTGAAGTCAATCCCTTTCCTCACTGATTTCCGAGTAAAGAGTTGACAATGATGTCGTAGTGGCCGCTGAAGGGAAGCGAGATGCCCTGCCCCTCCCACTGCATTTCAGCCTCTCTCTCCCCTCACTCCTCTCCCCCAACCCTGCCTGCCCCTCCCACTCCATCTCAGCCTCTCTCTCCCCTCACTCCTCTCCCCCAACCCTGCCTGTCCCTCTCTCTCTGGCTCTCCTGTCCCCGCCCCCAGCTCTCTGGCTCTCCTGTCCCCGCCCCCAGCTCTCTGGCTCTCCTGTCCCCGCCCCCAGCTCTCTGGCTCTCTCCCTAATCCCCCCTCCCACTTCGTGGACTCCCAGGTTCTTCTTTGGTCAGGGAGCCCCTCTGGGCTGGCTCGTGCATCTTCTCCACCTGCCCCATTGCCAAGGGCACTTGCTTGCTCTAAAGGCCCCGAAGCCCCAGGCTCACCTGAAACTTTCCGTGCCCCAGAGCTGGGATCAGCTGCTTCTCCAAGGAGCCCTGGGATGATATGTTTAAAGACAGATTTCAAAATTAGAATCAGTATTTTCAAAATCCCTTTCCCTCTCTTCCCACTCCCCCCCACCCCAGGGTCTCACAGTATCAGGCAGGTTTAGGAGATGAGGACCCTGTCAGCCCAGCGCCACTTCTCTTCCCAACCCTGGACTAACAACTTAAGCTGGACCAGACATGAACTTAAGCCCAAAACAACTGACATTGACTTGCAGCGTCTGATTCAACTTAACTGAAATGCGGTATCCCTGTTGGCCTGAATCTAGCCATGGCAAGTGTGTGCGATAAGCCAGGGACTGTGGTTCCCCAATAACGCATCTTCCTGAAACCACTGAACCTGTGCAAGACTGGAGCTCTACCATGCACGAACGAGGGCTGTTCTGCGTGGCTTCGATGATTAACATCTGCTGTCATTTGTAAACTGTTTACACACCGCCGTGGCGACAGGACCCCAGATCTATCTCCCAGTCACGCTCTCCTAGGCTCTCCTGGGATTTCACGTGGACCTTTCACCACAAATCGGTGAAGCCTCCTGCGGTGGCCGCGGCCCCTTGCTCTCGCTTTGTGAGGTCAGGTCTGGGCTCTGCAGGCCTCGGAGCCCACAGCAGAAGAGACCCTTTTATCAGCGCTGCGGGGCAGCTGCACCTCCTCAGGGTCAGGGTGGCCTGAGCTTGCGTCCCACGCCTCATGTGCTCCTCCTCTCCCGCCGTTCGGCTGGGCGCCGGCTGTGGAATCTTCTCCGCGCCAGCTCTGGAATCTGAGTGCGTTGGCACGGTTCCGTTGGCACAGTGCCTCCCTGGCCGGCTGCCTGGCTACTTCCCTCTCCGTGCCTGGGGCTGGCCTCGGGGGCACCTGCAGTCACGGGGCAGCTGCTGCTGGGAGCTCAAGCCCATTTCATCCTCACTTTAGGAGGTGCCCATGTCCTGCCGAGGACGGTAACTGATGAAAAGCGAGTTGAGGCGACAAGAGCCGCCCTTTCAGTGGCATCCGTGAGTCAGGTGTCAGCCCCCAGGGCAGGAAAAGGAGAGCCTGTTCTGCCTGCATTCTCTCCTGAGGCCGTCACTAAAGCTGGAACAGGGAGGCCCGGCGTGGACAGGGCCGCGGAGCCAGACCCTGGGACACAGCGCTGACTCGGCCTGGCGGAGGCCGGCATCGTCCTCGACAGCACTGAAGGGGAAGCAGCTCCCTCCCACGCAGAGAGGAACGCGGGCTCCACGCTGAGCCGCACACTCACCACACGTTCAGCTCTGCACACTCCCGGCATGGAGCGAGCACCAAGACCACAGCCTGCCAGCCTCGTTCTTCTGAACGTGCCCCAAAGCCAAGCGCAGGACGTGCAGGTCACACGCAGCGAGGGAGGCCGCCCCGTGGCCAGGTCACTCAGCAGGGAGGCCCCACGTGGTCAGGTCACTCAGCAGGGAGGCCCCACGTGGTCAGGTCACTCAGCAGGGAGGCCCCACGTGGCCCAGGTCACTCAGTGCAGGGAGGCCCCATGTGCCCCAGGTCACTCGGCAGGGAGGCCCCACGTGGCCCAGGTCACTCAGCAGGGAGGCCCCACGTGGCCAGGTCACTCAGCAGGGAGGCCCCACGTGGCCCAGGTCACTCAGCACAGGGAGGCCCCACGTGGCCCAGGTCACTCAGTAGGGAGCCCGCCCCTGCCTGGCCTGGTCCTGGGGTGCTCAGGCCCCGCAGCCCTGGGTGTCGGATGTTGCAGCTGCCGCCTTCCCCCTGAGGCCCAGCACACGCTTCCCCAGGCCTAGTCCTGTCACGTCTCCTCCCAACCTGGGGCCACCGCTCCTCCCGGCCCTGACACCGATTCCTGGAAAGCTCGTGCTGGCGCCCAGCTGTCAGCTCACCTGCTCTGAGGAGCCGTCCGCCCTGTGCAGCTGCTCTGTCTTCGCGTGGACGGATAGCACCGGGACTCACGGTCACGCTCGGACCATGGAGCCCTTGGAGCCCCGTCTTCCCGCTCCTGCCTCCTGGAGGGAGTGCTTCATGATCTGAGCCCACCTTCCTGCGGGAAGAGCTCAGAGCAGCCGGCGCTTGGCACCCCTTCCCCCCACCCTCGGGAGAGGTGCGGTCCTGGACGTCTAACAAAGGTGACAGCAGGGCTCATCTCTCCCCTGTGGACCCTCCCCCCAGGGCCAGGGGCTCTGAGCATTTCCACGATGCACAGGATACACCCACCCTGGAATTCTCTGTGCTTGACCTTGAGGATGGCACAGAATAAAAGAAAGCCCTGCTCTTAGCCAAGAAGCCAGTTTACCACACTCCGAGCGTAAAACCCCTTTTGCAAACTCTATTCTTGTTGTTTTCAGGGTGAAATGCAAAGAAATAGGTATCTGTTATTTTAACTAAATACTTGGTTATTCTAAAGACAGCTCCACTGGCACAGATATGCCGTCTCTTGCTCTCCCTGGATGCTGGTAGATGCTGGTGGACGGGAGGAAAGCCTGGCCTCAGGTTCCTGCCCCCCATGTCTAAATTCATCCAGGCAATAAAGTGCGTCTGTGTCTGTACAGGCAGTAACTCAGATCAGCCCTTCCATAGTGGCACACGGTTCCACAGAAAATCCTGTTATCAATAATAGCATCTGAATGAATTTGGGAAATCACCCTGCTGAGTGTAACATATTTGCACTAGTATGCAAATACCCTTGAACACACCCGTTGGAACGAATCCACTCAAAACTATGCAGAGATTATAGGCAGGAAAATGTCCTGGGTATAGATTTATGGGAAATGACAGAACTGCTCTCCATTTTTGCCTTCGGAAAATTAGATTCCCAGTATTATATATTTGAATCTACTATCATTATGCAATTGTTAAATTTCCTTTTTAATTTTCATCTCTGAAATGTGGCTTTTACCCAGTCATCAAAATATAAAATAACTGTTTCAATCACTTGCAAAGGAGCTTTCTTTCCAGTATTTTCAAAATGCAAAACATGGAAGTATGATTTGTTGTTCTGCATTTAAGATGCACTTTGGCAGTGGTGGGGCCAGGCCGGTGGCCACAGGGCTGCCCCGTGTTCACACGGAGTTCACACGGAGTGCACACGGAGTTCACACGGAGTGCACGCTGGAGCGAAGCGTAGAACCAGAACCAGCGGGCTCCTTCCTGGCTTCCTACTTCCTACTTGGGATTAAAAACCCCCTTCGCTCAGATGTCCGCTGTACTGTTGTTTTTTTGCTTTTGTTTTCCTCTGGTGACCTCGGCCACAGGCAGCTGTGTGATTTGTGTCCAGTTTGGGACACGACTGTGTCAGCCCCACAGGCCCCAGCACCTCCCCTACTGTGACCTGGACTCAGTGTCCTTGCCGTGGGCCTGACGTGTGGATGTGAGTGGTTTCCATTAAAGTGCACAGGACGATGGTGAGAGTCCGTGCTGGGCTGCTGTCACGACACCCGAGACGGGTTCATCCGTAAAGAAAAGAAATGTATTTCCCATAGTTCTGGGTGCTGGGAAGTCCACTGTTCTGGGGCTGACGTTCTGGGGAGGGGACGCATTCAGGCCACAGCAGCCTTCAGGTGAGCAGGGTTTTGCCTTTCGCTGTCTCTGGTCTCTTCACAGCCTGTTTCTAAGATGCGCACACGTTTTGCTGTCTGTGCCCCTCACGGTGGATTCTAGCTGCTGTCTGACCTGCCGTCGTTTGCATCGGCCACACTGTACGTTTCCATCGCTGTGGCAGAAACTGATTGTCCTCATGTCCATTCCGCCCTCCTCCGTTCACTGAGGCGGTGAGTTTTAACTTGCAGGTGCGCACGGCATGTAACTGTTCTGGCCAGTGAGGTCCTCAGGGAAAGCAAAGGCTGCAACTTTCAGGCCAGGCCCTTATGAAAAATCTGTCTACCCATCTCCCATCCCTCCTCCCATCTACCCGTCTCCCATCCCCCCTCCCATCTACCCGTCTCCGATCCCTCCTCCCATCTACCCGTCTACGATCCCTCCTCCCAGGAGCCGGAGTGCTGTGACGTGGCTGTAGGGAACCAGCTTCAGCCTCAGGGAGAGACCGTCTGCCAGCAGTAGAGCAGGACTGAAAGACTCAGAGTCCAGCTGGCCCCGTGGGCAGGGCCCCGTCTCCCCTGAACCTGTCACCCCACAAATGCAGCTCCCCTGATGATGACACTCCCTGATAGCACAGAGAAGTCCTGGGAGCAGCCATAGGATGTCACCTTGGGAGACGGTGGGGAGCGTTTCTGGGGCTCATCCAGGAGAGGGGGCCGGCCCGACCCCATGGGGGCTGCCAGACAGCTTCCCGGGTCGCCTGGACCCATTCACCAAGGGACCATTCGTTTGTATTTTCCCTCCTAGCCGACCCACTGTGCTATCTGCTGCCTTCCCAGTGTTACTCACTGTTTCCTTTTCAAATTACAAGTCCTTTTAAAATAAAAATAATCATTTATTTTCAAATTGCAAGTCCTTTTTAAATTATCCTACACACAAATGTCTACCCTTGTGTAGGTCCAGTGCCAAGGTAAAATTCACTCAGACTCCTGACCCTTGTGTAAGTCCAGTGTCGTATAATTCATTCAAACTCCTGCCAGACCCTCCTCTTTGCCTAATTCTGGATTTCATTAAGAACACAGACTCAGCATCCACTTGGTAAGGTTCACGCGTTGTTAGTAACAGTTGTGGTTCAGAGACAACCAGTGGCACGACAGGATTCACTTCCTGAGAGGTAGGATCCCTCCCCCTTGTGATCCAGAAATGGTTACGATGACCCCACCTGTCTCTGAAAGAGGGCGTGTAACCACCGCCAAGGGCACGCCGAGGGCCTGAGCACGACTCCCACCACCTGCGTGGACAGGCTACCCCAATATGCTCAGCCTTGGCGTCCGCACCTGAACACTGGGATGACGCTCTCCCTCACGGGATTTTGAGAAGGATTAAATGAGGACCCTGTAGGAACGTGGAGTGCTCGGTAGGCCCTCGGCACAGATGAACTGACGTGAATTGCGTTGCCACGTGACTTCTGGGATGAGCCTGTTTCCCAGCATGACCGGGTGTGGGCGGCACACTCTGCACCCCTGGGGCACCTGGTTCCCTGGTCACTCACCGGAGGCACCAGCAGGGAATTTGCAGAGGTCACGTGTCGCCTGCATTGTTCACAGCAGGCACCACCAGGCCCTCCTTTGCCGTCTTCTTCATGACAAGCAGGTGCAGGGGCAGAGGAAGGCGGGGCTGTGACGCGCCTCCCCGTGGACGTGGCCCTCAGTGAGAGTGGGCAGGGGAAGGCGGGGCTGTGACGCACCTCCCCGTGGACGCGGCCCTCAGTGAGAGTGGGCAGGGGAAGGCGGGGCTGTGACATGCCTCCCCGTGGACACGGCCCTCAGTGAGAGTAGGGCTGCGGCTTGCACGGCTCCCTCAGCATCCAGCCTCACAGAAAGGGCTCGGCCACGGAACCCAAGGACAGGCTGGTGCTGTCGAGACGAAGTTCATCTGCCTGGCACCTTCCATCAGTTCCCCCCGATGCCAGTTTTATTACTTGGGAATAAAATGCAGTTTCCAAAATGGATTTCTGTTCTGCATTTAATTAAACACCAGTTTAGGCAAATTTCCCAATTTTTCTGAGAGCTAAAGATTTTTCAAGGACTTAAATTGTTACTCTTGGTAGGATCATTTTTTTTAATCTACAGAGAATCACCCTGAATACATACGGCTGCTGTAGGCAGGGAAAAATGTTCTTTTTTCTCCTTTTAATTAGAGCTTTTGAATCGCTCTATCAGTTTTTCTCAAAGTCACTCTAGTTTGTGACACTGGGAAGCCGGTTTGAGTAAACATGGTCTCCTGCTTGAGTCTCATAACATTTGGTTCATGGAGACGTCATTAAACCTCTGCTGAGGAGCAAGCGAGTTTTGATCACTTTTGATGATGGCCGCCATCTTGCAAGGCCAATGCCAAACCTTCAGAGAAAGAATTACAACAGCTCCTGCTTTAAACAATCCGTGTTTCTCCACTGCACGTCATCCTGGAGTAACTGCGTGTTGGAGACAAACGAGAGCAGCCAGCGCCAAAAACATGCATCTCAAGGATGTACAGACGTGGCACTCAACGTGCGGAAATGCCTGATGACCCAGTTAGCACCGGTTCCATTTCAGAACAGAAGGAGCCAGTGGGGGCCAGACGTGAAGTGGAGAGCAGGGCTGGAGCTGCGGTGAAAGATACCAGGAACCGAAAGTCCTAGAAATTCAGATTTCTGGGCTGGGCACCATGGCTCACGCCTGTAATCCCAGCACTTTGGGAGGCTGAGGTGGGAGGATTGCTTCCAGGAGTTTGAGATCAGCCTGGGCAGCAAAGCAAAATTGCAGAAATTCAAATTCCCGCCAACTCCCAAGCCTCCACGGTCGCCTCCCTGACACCACGGTCAGCCACGCCCTGGACTGGGTCAGCGCTGGGGGAACGACGGCAGGATGGCTGCAGGTCTTTCACAGAATTCCTTCAGAAGAAAGAGGAGGGTTGGGGGGACAGCAAGGACAGCACGACTCTGCCGTCAGGTTCAAGAGATTTACCTTTTCAAGCACAGCTTCAGGCATGCACTGTTTTCTAAATAATCAAATCATCTTTTACATTAAAAATACCAGAATAAACCCTGCTTGTGTAATTTCAGGGGGAGAGTTAGATTGAAAGTTTTTTCAACAACAGGAAATCGTTTTGGGGCAAAGTCCACGAGGCCCATTTCCGGTGGGGACCGGACGGGATCTCCTTGCAGGTGCGTCCCGATGCAGGGACAGTGCATCTGTGTGGTCACAGCTCAGCTCAACGCAGACTCCAGTGCCAGCCGAGGGGAAGGGGCCTTCCCTGCCAGGGGCCGCACCCGCCTCCCTCCCGGGGTGAATGAAGCTCAGTTCACTGCTCTGTGTGGAATTTGCCTCTGAAATCCCCTCACCCTGACTCAGGCCTTTGATAAAAATTTCATTTTTCAGAAAGCAAAGAGGAGAGATTACAGCCGTGACCAGCCCGTGGGAGGAGGCGGATCTCAGTTCTTCTGGTCCTGGGCCCCGTGGCTCCCGCCTCCGAGACAGCGGACAGTGTGTTCGGCCCGGCCTGCCGCGAGCGTTCAGCACGTGTTGGGCTTCTGGGAAGTGGGTGCAGGGCTGAGCCCGAAACGCACGTGTGGGCGTTGCCGGTAAACCTTGCCCCACTCACCCCAGGTCCACTCGGGAGCCCCAAGACCCGCTGCGGGGAGAGAAGTGTTTGGACAGGTGAGCGACACGTCTGTCATAGAACGGGTCAGGCTGAACGTTTTCCTCCTAAGACCAACACTGGGGCAGAGAGGGAGAGACGCAGCTGGGCCCTGAACGCCACTCATGCAGCGCCTGGAAGGCACTGGGGTCCCGTTAACCTGCTGCAGGTGATTCTCTACGTCTGTGGCTGGAGGTTAGCCTTGTGTCACATTATGTTCTCATTAGAAACAAAATGAAAATGAAACACTTAAAGCATCTACCAGAACAGAATTCGGCCTGGAAAGCGTGGCCTTAGCTGACAAGTGAGTTGTGCTGTTTGATTATCGTGAGTAAGCTCCTCTTTCATAGTAACATCTCATTAAAGAATCTTCCATGACTTTGACAATTTTTCTGGGTCACAAGCAAGAAAACACCACCTGTGGGCCCCAGCGAGAGACTGACATTTACAGACAGACGACGGCCACAGCACATGGGAAGGAGGAAGGAGCTGCCCTCCGCAGAAGCCTCGAAGCCAGAGCCTGCCGCAGGCCAGACAAGCAGGAGGCCACGCACTCGCTTTAGGACGGGGCCAGGAGGCCACACAGTGATCCCTGCAGCAGTGGCCCCATGAGGCCAGGACTTGACTCATAACAGACACCTTCCCGGATTTTTGTCCCTACTTAAAATGTAAGATCAACTGGAGAAAGCCCAGTGCGCCCCTTCACCAAGCCCACAGGACTCCTACTCCTGGAGCGCT
Source organism: Theropithecus gelada (assembly GCF_003255815.1). Classification (NCBI taxonomy): domain Eukaryota; kingdom Metazoa; phylum Chordata; class Mammalia; order Primates; family Cercopithecidae; genus Theropithecus; species Theropithecus gelada. The sequence goes on from NC_037676.1 coordinate 11,114,934, forward strand.
GCCCCTGCCCCGTCAGGCCCTGTCCTGGTGCTCGGGGGCACAATTCCAGGTGTTTCTCCGGGTGCTCAGTCCGTGCCTCCTTTTTCTGTCACGTGTCTTATCATCTTGAGTATAGCATCTAGTTATAAACTTCATTTTCAAATCTGAATCCTGCTTCCTCACTACAATAAAAAGAGACAAAAGGAAGTTGTGCCTATAACCGTCCAGACAGCCCTGGGGAGCCGCCCCGTGCCTGACACCACATCCCACAAGCTCCCGAAATCGCGGGTGGCCCTCGGTGACATTCCAGAGGCCATCCCACCGGTCAGAGTCCCCAGACAGACGTGGAGACCAAGTCCATCCCTTGAAGAAGGCTTGGTGGGAATGTGGTTTTCAGAGGTGTGGGGGTTGGGGGAGTTGCCAGGGCCCAGCCAGCAGGGGCAGGAGGGGCAGGGCTTCGACCCAGGGCCCTGCACACTGGTGACCATCAGTGCCCCCGTCACCCTGAGAGTCCTATCCCCAGTCTGCAAAATGTCCCCGGATGGCGCGTCCCATGAGAGCCGGGCGATGGAGCAGCAGGAATGTGCCAGACTCTGAGGCACCCGGGGGTCAGCCTTTCCCTCCGGTTGGTCCCCCTGCACCGCAGCACAGCCTGCCTGGCGAACACAACCTGCGCCCTGCCGGCTTCCCGTTCCTGCTGCGACCCCATCACTGCAGCAGCGTCTCATGCCAGAGCACTCGCAGGAGTCACACTCAATGTTTAACGAGAGGCAGGATGTGGGCACCGGGCGCGAAGCAGTCCCCAGCTGTGGACAGGAGATGGTCCAGGCTGTGCCAGGCAGGGTGCCTTCCCCCGGACCTTGAAGGGCACCTGGTGGCCTGGGGCTGTGAGAGGCAGGGGTGCTTATCCATCGGGACTCTTCCCATAGCAACAGGGAAGGCCCAGCAAAACCGCACAGTTTGCTTAGGGCCACGTTCCAGCACGTACCTCGGCGTCTCCCACCTGCACACTCAGTCAGGAGGCTGCGGTCTCCTGTCCAGCCCCACCAGCCTGAGGGATTCCTGTTCGTTACCTGGAACTGCCTGCCACAGGTGCAAGGGCAAGAGACAAGCCACTCGATTTTCCGGCCCCCAGTCCTGTAGACGTCCTGGGTGTGCGCACGTGTTGGTTCACTCACATCCACCCTCTGAGCCGGTGAGAACTCACAAGAGGAGAGCCAGCGCCTCACAAGATCAACGCAGACCAGCCCGTTTGTGGGATGATGAAGACCTCCTAACAGACGTGCCAGTGGGCTGATTGCTATGAAATACTCAACTGCGGTTTCTGTAACTTAAAAAAAAAAAAAAATTCCACTTTGGGAGGCTGAGGCGGGCGGATCACGAGATCAGGAGATCGAGACCATCCTGGCTAACACGGTGAAACCCCGTCTCTACTAAAAATACAAAAAATTAGCCGGGCGCCGTGGCGGGCACCTGTAGTCCCAGCTACTTACTTGGGAGGCTGAGGCAGGAAAATGGCGTGAACCTGGGAGGCGGAGCTTACAGTTAGCCCAGATCGCGCCACGGCACTCCAGCCCGGGCGACAGAGCAAGATTCCGTCTCAAAAAAAAAAAAAGTCCAGACCATGATATTCTTTTTAGGGACGTTCTTTGCAGCAGTTCCCCTGCTAAGATGAATTAGAGCAAAGCAAATTGCAGTTAGCAGTGTGCACTCCCGACCCGGGGCCGTGATGGACACCAGTGCCTCCGCCCGGGCCAGTCGCGTTCAGTGCTGGGGTGGTGGGCCAGTGTCTAAGGAGGGCTGGTGAAGAATCTGCACACGCCCCTTCTTGTAGGTGCTCATCCAGAGTGAAATCACCTCTGGGCTTTCCCTAAGTTCTCCTTGAATCAGGAACCTGCAAGGGCAGGCCGTTTTCACACATGGTCTCCCACCGCTCTGAGCAGGTGGCAGCTGCAAATCTATTCTTTCAACATTTAATAGCTGCCTCCTTGGAAAAAGCTTTGACCTGAGACCAGTGGAGACTGGAGGACGAGATGGGGTCAGAAGAAACGACTGCATGCGGCCAGAGGCACCGAAGGGTTTTGGCCGGCACGGCGTGGGGGCGTTGATTCTGATGACGTCTGGGCAGGGACCGGAGAGAGCTTCATGGAGGAGGCGGCATCTGAGATGAGCCTGGAAAACACGGAGCAGGAGGGCAATCGTCAGGCGGGGAGGGTGGGGGAGGGTCCTCCGGGAGGACCCCGGGCGTGACGGCCACTGTGTTCTCCACAGGTTAGATCACGCTCAGACACGCCGCCTCCTCCCAGTAAAATTAATCAAGAGAGATTGTTAAGCTGTAATTTGAATAATCTGTGGGGAAAGTTCTTTAGCTGTGGAATGAGAGAGACCTTTGAGGAAATACGTTACGATACAAGCTATTAACCTTTACTAAGCTAATTAAAGCCAGCCGGGGTTAAAGCTGTCAACGACTTCCTTGAGATTACTCCTTAAGGGGACTTGGAGATTTCTTTTTCTCCTTTAATTTTTAATTTTGAAAATGAGGCCCTGTGAACACGGCTTATATTTGGCCACTAAGGGGCCTCCTAAATGGCTGATTTCTGTTTAACGTATGAAAATTGTTGGCTGTGGCATTATGAATTACACACAGATTTCCTCCACTAGAATTAAGTCAAGGAAATTTGAAAAATCCACCTGTGGTCAGACTCCAGCAAATGACCCATCGTTTTCCACTGGCGTCTCTGTTTCTGTGTAAAACTATGGATTAAATGCCAAGTCCTCTGCCTCCACCTGTCCGGGGTAAGCGAGGAAATGTCAACCACCTCCAGAAGTGAGAGGCTGGGAGAGGTTCTGGGAGGCGCTGACTTGAGCTTTCTCCTAATAACTAGGGGTCAGTGAAGCATCCGGGCGAATCCCACGTGAGGTCGAAAAGTGAGCTGAACTGTCCTGCAGTGTTTTGTTGCATTCCACACCCCCCTCAAAACTCACTGACTCTGGAAGTTTTAATTGAAACAAAACTGAGATTTTTAAGAAAATTAACAATTTCTGGTATTTTCAGTTGTCCGGTGTTTCCAGCCTTTATTGGCTCTTGTCAAAATCAAATTGGAAGAACTTCAGTCCCAGCTGCACCCAACGTGGGAAAGTATTCCAGGCCTATTCCCAAGGAGCCACCTAAAACGTGGACTCAGGAATCCCATAACCTACGTGGACTCTTTCCAGCCACACATTCTCGTGCACGTGCAGCTCATCACCTGGAGCGCCCAGATCCTTGCAGGGCAGCTCCCTGTGATCATTTCAGGTGATTCTCTACATCTGCAGCTTGAGGCTGGCCTCATCTCACATTACATTCTCACTAGAAACACAACAAAAATGAGATACTTGAAGCATCTACCAGAACAGAATTAGGACTGGAAAGCAGCCGTCTTAGCTGACAAACAAGTTGTACCATTTGACATGGGAGTAAATCTCCTGTTTCATAGTAAAATCTCATTACAGAATGTTCCTTGACTTTGGCAATTTTTCAGGGTCACAAGCAAGAAAAAAACATCAGCAGGCGGAGAGAGCTCACGCTGCCACCTGGGGCTTGTGTGTCAGCAGCTCCAGAAAGGAGCTGGGATGTGAAAAGTTCAGCCGAAATAGAAAGAATTCACATTTTTGCTGTGAAAAAGGAGCACCTGCTGCCTTTTCATGAGGACCTTCCCACAGAGGTCCCTCGACTAGGTGGCATTCCACTCCGTTTCTTGTTTATCTGCCACTGACGGCTTCCATGTCTAAGGCAAGTATTTCAGCCCCCTCAGTTTCTTCCTCTATAAAATGGGGATGACAGCCGTGTGCTACAAAATGAGCCACTCCCCATCAGGGCTTGGGGCACGTCATGGGCACACACAGGGCACGCGTGCGGCAGCTTTTAGGGACCATTATTCTCCTTTGTCTCTTGAGACTCTTACCTGGAAACACAAGCTCAGGAAATAAGAAACGTAATGAAGGCCAGGAGGCTAGTAAACAACAGAGCTGGGACTGAAGAACAGGGCTGCCTCTGAGTCCAGGGTGCTCTGTGTGTCTGCGAACCGGATTGGTGGCTGACGACAGGCAGGCTCTTTGATATTTTGTGGAATGCCCAGAGTGATAGCCCAGAGGCTCCGAGTTCTTAGTTCAAGGTGCTTTTCAAATCATCTCCTCATTTATTTCTCTATCACTTCTTCTAGGAAGATATTTCATCCTGATCGTATGCATTGAAATTTGCAGCCTGGACAGAATAGACAGCATGACCTGGGATCACAAAGACGCTCAGTGATGGGACGAGTGGGAACACAGCTGACCCTGGGGTCACAAAGACCTCGGTGATGGGATAAGTGGGAACACAGCCTGCGCTTCAGACCCAGATCCAAGTGTCTTCATCTGAGTAGAAAAAGCAGAACCCAAGACCAGGGCTTTGGGGCATTTCCAGCTTCCCAGATGGGGAAGGCCAGCGCCAGGTGGCCACGCTGGGCACATTCACGACCTCAGCAGCACCGACCTTGGTCTTCAGTGAGGCCTGCTTGAGATACGGCTTCCGTTGCAGTGTTGTGGGCAGGTGGGGCAGTGGTGACTGGCAGGAGGGCAGTTGTGAAATGCACCTGGAAAGATAAGCGTTTGTGGGTTCAAAACTGTCTTGTTGGGGGGAAATGAGTGTGGGTCAGAACAAGGCCAGGAGGCGGCGTCCACCGAGCAGTGATTGTGCACCAGGGCAGCGCGTGACCGCCATGGCCTTGTTCTGTGACGACGACAGGCCGGGGTCAAAACGGGGCTTCTGGGTCAATGCTGACGTAGTGAAAGGGTGGAACGGCTTCAGGGATAAGCACGTTCAGGTGGGTTAGACACACCTCCTGTGGGACGAGTGATCGCAATTAACTGTCATAAGGCAGGAGACACAACTGCAACTTAAATTATCCACAAGCAGCATCGTGAGCTGTTTGCAAAGGGAGTTTCCATCACAAGACAGTTTCACTGTATTTAAGTGAGATCCTGCCCTTGTCCACGATCACAGCTCAGTGGACGCCACCTCCGTGGCCTTGTTCTGACCCACACTCTATTGCCTCCTGACAAGACAGTTTTGAACCCGCGAACCTTCCCAGGTGCATTTCATCAACTGCCTTCCTTCCAGGCATGATCGGCCCACCTGCCCACAGCGATGGAAGCCATATCTCAAGCAGGCCTCCTCACTGAAGAACACGGCCCGTGCTGGCTGAGGGCGTGACTGTGCCCCGGCGTGGCTGTCTGGCGCTGGGCTTCCCATCTGAGCCCCGGGAGAAGGCCGGAAAACTGCCCCAAAGCCCGGTAAGCAAGGTCTTGGGACCCTGGGAGGCTCTGGAATCACAGATGTAAGCAAAAGATAAGAAACGCCAAGGCAAGGGCCAGGCGCCCCGCACGTGGTGGGAGCTTCTACAGGACACTGGGCCCTTCCTCGGCAGGTGCTGTGCCTGGGTTGCACTCCCGCAGCCTGACTGCTGCCCCAGGTCATCGATGTAAATGACTCAGGACCTCCTGGAGAACAGGCTTCTGTGTAAAGTCCTTATTTTGCTTCCTCACCAAATCCTGCCCCCGCAAAGCACAGTCCACAGAACTTAGGGACGTGTTAAAGATGCATCTGTTGAATCAAAGTCCTCAACAGAAAGCCTAGCCCCTGCAGTGACCCGAGCAGGCTCCGTGTTGAGAGCAGGCTCCGTGTTGGCTGCTCTGCCCTGGCACAGCTGGTGACTACAGGCGGGTGTGGACGTCAGGCAAACACGGGTTGGACTCCTGGCTGCTCTACTCCCCAACTGAGCGGCCGTGCTCCTGCGGCAGAAACTGCCAATGCTCCCCAGCTTTCCTGGGCACACAGTGGGGCTGTTTCCTACCCCACCAGGTTCTGTGGCCCCGTGATGTCGTCCTAACAGCGGAGCGCCCCACACAGCTTCCCTGCCCTCTTCTCTTGAATTCAGCATCTGCAGTGACCGTGAGCAGGGCCAGATAGCAGGAGCTGGGCCCTGGACGCCTCCACGGGAGAAACAGCCAGAACAGGGATGTGGGGCTCTGCTCCTAGGCCAGCCGGCTCTGTGGGGACACAGAAATCCACCCCAGGAGTGGCAAGCTGCCCTAGCAAAACCCCAAGCACGAAGTGAGGATGGAATGCCAGGCAGCGTGAGAGGAAACACACAGGGCTGGAGGAACGCCCAGCCCAGAAGCTGCAGGATCAGGCACAGCCACGGCTTTCACCCACTCAGGCCACTGAGGTCCCAGGGCAGCAGCTGTGGGAAGCAGCTGGGCATGCAGGATGCTGGGGACGAGGCTGTTGCTTGCAGAACCTCACCCGGTGTTTCACAGAACAAGTGCGGCCAGATCCAGCCTGTTTCCAGCAGGGCGAACACAACTGCAGAGTCAGAAGCTGCAGCCCCGGCAGGCCCAGAGAAGCCACAGTGGCTGCAGAGAGAAGAGAGAAGCAGAAACGTGTGGTCAGCATTCAGGCGACAGGAAGCGGCCCTGGTGTGGTCACTGCACAAGGAACTGACTTGGTCAGGTGGTTTGGACGCCTTGGGTGTGTTTGGAATCTGGCTTAAAGTTCTGAACCAACCCTCAGACACTGCAGAAAGTGGGCTGTGCAGTCTGGGGAATGCTGAGAAGGTGATTCCCAACACGTGGCCTGGAAGTCATGGAGGACTCTGGACGGAGCACAGCCAAGAGCACCCCTCCTGGGAGCATGTCTGTGGCCTCATCAGGGAGCTGCCTGCGGGGGCCAGGTCTGCACCCTTCCTGCCCAGAGGTCGCAGTGTGGGAGGCTGCACAGCCACTGCAGCAGCGACCTTTCGTTTGGACTGGGCTCTTGTTGCAGGCGTCCTGTCTGCTGTTCTGCATTTGGTGGGACAGGGCTGAGGGTTTGGTGGACAGGGCTGAGTGGAGCCCTCGTGCTCAGTGCACAGGCGTCTGTCTATGAGGACACTGTTGGGCCCACGTGGGGCAGAACTCACGCAGATGCCCCAGTTCTGAGCTAACCCGGAGAGAGGAAGGCACTCTGGGCTGTCTCCTTTGGGAAAAGCTAAGAGTATTTTCTGTGAGGGAGGAACGATAAAAAGGCATCCCTGACCAGAAGGACAGTCTCTAGCAGAAACCATCAGTGATTTCCACACATCCCAGGCCTTGGCTCCCTGGTTGCGGCTGCACCCAGTTCCCAGCTGACGTGCAACCCCACGTAGTCAGGCGGCTGAGCTTCAGGTGGGCTGTGCGCGCCCAGCTCGGCTCAGGGCGGTGGCGGTGGCCGGGGCGCAGGGATTCAGCTCCGCTCAGGGCGGTGGAGGTGGCCGGGGCGCAGGGATCCAGCCTCCTTGGACCGCCCCAGACATTAGCCCCGGAGTGAGTGTTTTCCGCGGAGAATGCTATTAACAGGATCCAGCTCTTGCATCCCTGAGGGACGGCATGAAGGAGCCACAGCCTCTCTGCACCGCGTGGCCCTGGCCAGGTGCAGGTTTGCGCTGTTCCTCCTGAGGCGGAAGCCTTCTCGCTCTGGTTGAACGGCCCGCAGGGTGAGGAATCGCCGCACCTGCCCCGTAAGAGCCACTAGCAAGTTAAATGGGGCGAACCCTTGAAGGGCCTGCCGCTCTTTGGATCCAGAGTTTCGGTTGACCGCAAGCTTTGGTGAGCCGGGGGTCCCTGCTGTGGGGCGCAGACTCACACGGACACACACGCCGGGGGAGCGTCGGCCCCACTGGATGGTGCTCACACCCGGTGCTGGAGCCTCCAGGGGCCCTGCCTGAGAAGCCAGTCAGGACCGGTGAGTGTGAGGGCGCCGGGGCGGGTTGCTGGGCGTCCCTGGGCACATCCCGCAGGGTCCTCCGGCACGTCGGGGCCGGGCCGGCCGCTGCATCCAGGTCGACCGCAGCTGGGCCGCCTGCGGGCTGTGATCTGGGCTCCCACGACCACCCGTGTATGAGGGAGGACAGGTCGGGGGCTGGGCGGGGCGCTGGTTCAGGTGAACCCCCTCGACAGCCCCGCACACAGCCAGCCTTGGTCGTCACGACTGTTAGTGGGGCTGAGCCCGGCGGGGACTTTGGAGGGAAGCTGAGGCTGGTCCCGCCGGCCCGGGCTTGGCGTGCGTCTTTGCACCCAGATAAACCGTGTGAGAGGCTCCATCACAGGCTGGGACGCCTGTCTTCTCCGTGGACCTGACGCGACGAGGGAAACTCCTAAGCTCGGACGGGCATTTCCTGGCTCTTTCCTGAGGCTGAGGGTGTCCTCGGGGGTTTCCTGGACAGAGGTCACCGGGAAACGTTCACAGGGAGAGGCAGAAGCGGCCACGCCCACTCTCCCTGGGCCGCCTTTTTAGCGAGTGGCTCCGGCAACCCCTTGAGTCCACGTCCCTGAGTGTCCAAGGCCTGGGACACCCCCAGGTGCAGTTTGAAGCCACGGGTGGCTGCAGGAGGAACTCCGAGGGCCGCCTGATCCCTTTTCCCTCCTTCCTTCCCCAGAGGCACCGAGAGGGCAGCAGCAGCAGCAGCCGCAGCCCCGGCCCCCGAGGTCCTTGCGGGAGGCTGCCCTGCTACCTGCTTCCTGGGAGGGGAGAGGCCATAGAGCTGCAAAACCCTTGAGACAAAAAAGAACATTTCCCTGACTTTCTGATGCTTGACCTGGGCTGCTCAGCGGGGCTGGGAAGCGCAGAGTCTCCTGGACGCCATGGTCATCCCGCGTGGGACTCAGTCACAGCGGCCCCCTCACACCCGGACCCGCTGAGCGGGTGCCAGGGACAGCCCCCAACCCATCCTCGGGGCTGCTCTGCCAGCTGTCCTGCGCACACAGTGGGCACCCGCATGCCTGGCACTGTGCTGAGAGCTGGAGTGAGGCGCACACGAACCTGCTGTTGAAGGTGCCAGCCCGACGGGGTGCAGACTCTCTTCCAGACCCTGCTTTAGGGTTTTGGGGGTACGCCCCGGAGTGGAATTGCTGGATCCTGTGGCGATTCTATGTTTACTTGTTTGAGGAACTTCCACGGTAGCTGCACCATTTCACATTCCCGCCAACAGTGGACGAGGGTTCCAAGTGCTCCACCTGCTCCAGGGACATCCCTTGCTTTCCCTTGACATCCCTTGCTTTCTATAGCTGCCATCCCAAAGGGTGAGGTGAGCACCGTTTCATGGGCTTATCAGCTCTTCGTGTGTCTTCTTTGGAGAAATGTTGATTCAAGTCCTTTGGCCATTTTTGAATCAGGTTTGGTTTTTTTGAGTTTTAGGAGTTCTCTGTAGGTTCTGGTTATTAACCTCTTACGAGACGCATGGTTTGCAAGTATTTCCCCCGTTGTGTGCTCTGCCGTTTTACTGTTAATGTCATTTGATGGACAAAACGTCTTCGTTTCCACGCAGTCCCGCTGTCTGCTTTTTCTGTTGTTGGGTCTTTGGTGTCACCTCCAAGAAGGCACTGCCAAATTCAACATCGTGACAGTTTCCCTGTGTTTCCCTGTGAGAGGTTTACAGTTTTAGGTCTCACATTTAGGTCTTTGATGTATTTTGCATTAATTTTTGTCAGCTGTAAGGTAGGGGGCCCATTTCATTCCTGTGTATGTGGATGTCGTGTTTCCCGCACCGTCGGTTGAAACGGCTATCTTTTCCCGTGAGGGGTCCTGGCACCTGTGCCGAAGCCCATTCGACCTTGAGTGTGAGGGTTTACTTCTGGGTCCTCGCCTCTGTTGCATTGGTCCATCCGCCGTCTTTATGTCAGGACAGTGATGCTTTCATCACTGTGGCTTTGCAGTAAAATTTTGAATCAGGAAACATGAGTCCTCCAGCTTCATTCTTTTTAGGATTCTTTTGGGTATCCAGGGTTCCTTGAGATGCCATATGAATTTAGGGTGGGTTTTTCTGTTTCTCTGAGAAACATCCTTGAGGTTTTCCCAGGAAGATATATTGTTTTGAGGGCTTTAAAGCTTCCTATAAATATTATTGTACTTTGGGGGCCCTTTTGTTCCCACACTGTGTTTTTGAGATTTATCCATGCTGTTGTGAGTACCTCACTGAATGCAGCGTGTACTACATCATACAAGTGCATCCTGATCCATTTCCCCTGGACGGATGTGTTCATTTTTTGTTACAGCAATGCTACAATACACGTTTTTAGCTGTGTCTCCTTGGGCTTGAATGTGAGAGGTTTTCTAAGGCGTAAACCTCAGAACATGATCGCCAGGCCATAGGGTGTGCACAGCCTCTGACGGTCCTGGGTGGCACTGCGCTGGCTCCACACTGGGTGTACGTTTCTCAGGCCACCAGCAACGTCCAAGAGCTCTGGCCAATCTACCCCCCTCCATGCGTCTCGGTGTCTTTGTCTGGCACTGCTGATGGTTCTGGCTAAACGGCTCTTTGCTGTGGGGCATCCTGCGCACCGTGGGGCGTCCTGTGCACTGTGGCATGTTGAGCCGCATCCATGGTCTCCACCCACAGATGACAACGACACCCCCAGCTGTGAAACCAGAAATGACTCCACACATTGTCAAATGTCCCCCAGGGCAAAGTCACCCACTTGGGTGCTATGTTGCCTGCCGATGATCTGAGTTTTTGTGCATTTCACGTGTCTAAGTTTGCGTGTCTCTGAGCACTGGTGGGACTGAGCACGTACGTGGCTTGTGGCCACTCCTGCTTCCTGTTTGTGAATGTTATATTCATAACGTCTGCCCCTTTCTTTGGGTTTTTCACTTTATTCTTATTGTTTTGTATATTTCTTAAGTATTCTGGATACTTATCTTTCATTAACCTATTCTAGTAGTCACTGTCCCCAAAACAATGTTCATAAATTTGGTCTTATAAAGATGAGAAATATAAAACATTGAATTTTAGAGCTGCATACATTTTTAAAACATGGGCTTTAAGAACCTTTGGTCTATTTGATCTTTTTTTTTTTTTTTTTTTTTTTTGAGACGGAGTCTTGCTCTGTCACGCAGGCTGGAGTGCAGTGGCCAGATCTCAGCTCACTGCAAGCTCCTCCTCCCAGGTTTACACCATTCTCCTGCCTCAGCCTCCCTAGTAGCTGGGACTACAGGCGCCCACCACCACGCCCGGCGCCCACCACCATGCCCAGCTAGTTTTTTTTTGTTTTTTTTTTCAATATTTTCAGTAGAGACGGGGTTTCACCGTGTTAGCCAGGATGGTCTCGATCTGCTGACCTTGTGATCCGCCCGTCTTGGCCTCCCAAAGTGCTGGGATTACAGGCTTGAGCCACCGCGCCCAGCCTGGTCTATTTGATCTTTCACTTCCTTTTCATCTGAAACAAGAAGAGATCATTTTTAAACATTTCTTGCAGCCTTGGCATTCATTATTATTATTATTTCTTTTACTGCTAATTAGAAATTGTCAGCAAGACTGGATGAAATCAATAGTTTTGAGAAAAACTATCTCAAAAGCAGATGTTATCAAGATAAACATGACAGATAATAGAAAAACGAGACCCCAGGACAAGTCACTGCAACATCAAAATTCAAGACAGAGGAAAAGTCACAGCCTCCCTTGTTCATTTATGCCGCAAAATTTTCCTCTCCTGAGCACAAAGGTTTCAGTGGGACTCGCAGCCCTGCCGGACGCCTCCAGCTGGGGCAAGTAGAGCCTGTGTCCTGGGGAAGCAGAGACGCAGTCTGAGTCTGTCCCGGCTGTGGAGCTGTGGGAGTTCTAAGCAGCACAGGACGTCTGACCCAGCCCTGGAAGGACAGGGGCACCTTTGGGAAAAGAGGAGGGTTTGCGTTCCAGAGCGGAGCATGGGCTTTAAATCTTCCTCTAGAAACAAGTGCAGGATTGACTGAGCATGGGGGGCTGGCGGGGGGGCGGCACCTGCAAACCTTCATGTCACCCCATGAGGTCATCCTAGAAAATTAGTCAGTGCCTGTAAAAATGGCAGTTCTTGGGAAGATGAGAACGTTCTGGAGATGATGGTGTGGACGGCTGCATCGGTGTGAAACGCTCAGTGCCACTGAACAGCACACTGAAAAATGGCTTCAGTGGTAAATTTTATGTTGTGTATATTTTACCACGATGTAAACAAACAACAACAACAACAAAACTCCTAGCATTGCCCCCACTCCCTGGCAGTGTCTACTGTGGGAGGAGAGACCGAAATTCCCAGGACACACCCAGGCCCAAGACTTCTTGCCCAATCCGTCACCACTTCCTGGTGTTAAGGCCCCTCCACTTCCCGCTCAGGTCACAGACCCCAGGGCACATCCCCACCATCCCCACCATCCTCACCCGCCTGCATGACCAGGCTGCCCCCGGCCCTGCACACCTTTCTCTGAGCAGCCTCCTCTCTTCCCTCTGGCAGCTGAGTCACCTTTACCACCTCACTGGGTCTGGAGCAGCCAACTCCTAACACTTTCACATTCACAGATGGGAGCAGGCGCACGGGGTGGGCATTGCCAGTGTGTGGGCAGCACCAAGGCAGTAAACACAGAGGATGGTGCAGGCACCTCTGTTCTCCTCCCAGTGCCAGGCTTCAGGCCATGTCCAGCAGGGGAGGGTGTGAGTCAGCTCTGCCTCATGTGCGTAATCATGGGAGGGTGTGAGTCGACCGTGTCTGTGTGGGTGCTCACGGGAGGGTGTGAGTCAGCTCTGTGTGGGTGTGAGTCAGCTCTGTCTATGTGGGTTCTCACAGGAGGGTGTGAGTCAGCTCTGTGTGGGTTCTCATGGGAGGATGTGAGTCAGCTCTGTCTGTGTGGGTGTTCACAGGAGGATGTGAGTCAGCTCTGTGTGGGTGTTCACAGGAGGGTGTGAGTTAGCTCTGTCTGTGCGGGTGTTCACAGGAGGGTGTGAGTCAGCTCTGTCTGTGTGGGTGTTCACAGGAGGGTGTGAGTCAGCTCTACCTCGTGTAGTTGGTCATCTGCGTGTTCCACATGCATCCTGGGTTAGCGTGTCGGCAGTTTTTGCTGCCATTATAAAGCCCTGAGTGTTGCTGGGAAGGGGGTGCTGGGTGGGACCATGTGATCATGTGTGCTCAGTTTGGCAGGTGCGGTCGTCATGTGACTGGGCTCACAGAAAGGAGCTTGTCCCTAAACTTTCCACTCTGACCCCAACCTTTGGACTGGCTCCTGGCCTGGCCTTTGGCCTCCTGGCTGAAATGGGAGGAACCTGGGGAGGGGGCAAGGACCGTCAGAGCCTTAGGACTGATTCTCAGCCATCCCCTGGGCCCGTCACTTTGGAGGTGCTTCGTGTTGGGGTGTGGGATGCGAGTGATGGCCCGAGTCCCCCTGTCTGGGTTTGCATGGCCCCACGAGCCCTTCTGAGCAGAGAATGCTGCTGGATTCAAGCCAGCTTGGCGGGTGCTGGGCCCTCCCTCCCATCTCCTTCAGTCTTGATGTTGGTCTCGAGCTGGGGTGGTCCTGGGACCCCGAGGTTCGTGTGGGGAAGGGCTTGCAGGAGGACACACAGGAGGGGAGCTGAGGCTTGTTTGCCTCAGCACTGGGTGAGCCCAGGAAATGTTCATGAAAGCCTCTGAAAGGGAAGCAGGAAGGATTTTCACCCCAGGGCTGTAGCTTCAGCGACTGCGTGAGGGTGTGGGCGGGATGAGGGGAAGGCCCCCAGGGCGTTACTCCCATCTCAACGTCCTCTGGCTTTGCTTTCTGTTGTGCGGCCGCAACTTGAGGCTGACCTCCACGTGTTAAGAAAGGCAGCCCTGAGCCTTTGGTCACCCCAGGAGTTCCAGAAGACACCAGGGAGTCCTCTCAGGTCCCTTGCCCCTCCCAGCCCCTGGTGGTCACTGACAGGCCTGGCCGGGGTCGCCAGCTGCCTGGGGACCGGGGAGCAGCCACATGCCCTGTGCAGGGAGTGGTTGCCAGGGAAGGTGCAGGCAGAGGCCCTGCTCTCCATCACAACGGTCCTGTTTATGAGCTCATTACTCTCAAGAGGCCAAAAGTTGTGACCAAACTTCAACAGAAACTCCCAGTAAAGTAGAATTTCCACAGCAGACAGTTGGGACGCGGGTCCACCCACAGCCAGCTCTGAGCTGACACAGGGGCCCTGGCCAGGGTTCCATCCCGCTCTGCCTGCCTGGGGCCCTGGCTAGCCTGCAGATAACATCAAGTAATTTCGTAATTTCCACACACAGCACTTCAAGAGCCTCATAATGAACCGTCTAGAAAGACTCTAGGCCCCATGTTGCTTCCTCATGGCACCTGCTTTCCTTCCTCTGCGGTCTGGGGCAGGGACAGAGAGAGGACCATTTAGATGAGAATGGAAGGGAGGGGAGGGGCTGCTGGCTTCTCACTCCCCAGGAAGGCTCCCCTGCTGAGGTCCCTTGAGCTGGGCGTGTCCTGCACTGTGGTCTCAGCACGTTCCAGGCCCCCCCCCTCCAGCCCCTGTTCTCTGCTGGGCCTCCCCTTCCCGAGGGGCCTAGGGGAGGAGGCTGGGATCTGCCCAGAGCTTGGTCCTCGCCTTTCTCTTCCTGGGCTCCCCAGCCTGTCAGACCCTCGCTGTCTCTTTGCTATGACCACACAATTGGACAGAGGCTTCTCCAAGGAAAAGGCAGAGACCAGGGACCGGCAACCCGCCTGTGGCTGAACATGGAACTCTCAGGCCAAGAGGAGCCCCTGGGGCGAGCAACAGCCCCGTGGCCTTGCTGTTGGGTTCAGGCGGTGCAGGGAGGCACCACGGGCCTCCGTGAAGGCCAGTGAAATGGACAGGACAAGGTGCTTGACCTGTGGCTGGAGAGCCATCTTCTCACCCGCTGGCCACATGGCTCTGGGAAGGCACTGACACTTCATAAAACTTGCCTGGTGTGAAAAATGATGGCGGTCATATGTCCTACCTCAGAAGGCTGTGCTGGGAGTTAGATATAACGTAGCACGAGTGCCTGACCCCTGGGAGAGGTGCAGTGAGAGTTTGTTGAAGTTGGCATGTGAAGTCGAGGCTCTCAGTGAGGTGCAGACTTTTCCTGTCCGGGATGGGAGAGAAGGAGCCGTCATTCACTCAAGCACTTCGTTTGCCATCACCTGGCATGTTATACACCCCTTTTTAATCCTGTAAGGTGAGTGTTCTTATCTCCAGCTCAGTCTGAAGCTCAGAGAGCCTGGGCCAATGCCACAGGTCACACAGCATGTCAGTGGCCGCATGTGAGCTCAGACCTGGATCTGCTGCTGTCTGTCTTCCCAATATCCATGACCTTGACTGATGCAGGTGTTCAGCGATGCCTCCATCCCCGTCCTGCTGGAGCCCAGAGCACGGAGGCCTGGCCCTCCGAGGAGACAGAGGGGGTGTCAGGCACCATGATGAGAGCTTGGGGAGTACCAGGCCGAGCTGTGCTTTCCTCCTCCACGGCACAGCTGGGGTTGGGAATCCAGAGGGTCCCAGCTGGCCCTGGAAGGCAGATTCCAACTGCCAGCATTTCCTTAGCTCTCCCTGTACAGCCTCCCGGATCAAGAGACTAAAAACTCCATGATGTGATGTAAGTCAGCAAATATAAAAAGCAGAAAATCTTCACTCTGCAACCGAGAGACAGGACAGGAGTCCAGGGGCTCAGGGTGAGGATGGCATTGTGATGAGAGACAGACCCCAGCTGGAACACCCTCTAGGCAGGCCATCAGCCACAGTTCCATATTTAGGAGGACCTTGACAAGGTCATTCATGATAAAATTATCCCCCGGCACAGTGTCACTTCTCGGAGGGACCCGTGCCTCTGCAGGCAGCGCGTCCATTCGGTTGTGTCCCGGGGATCTCTCTCCGGTGCTTACCTTTGTACCTGCAGCAGGTGCGCTAGGCACTGTGTTATGTGTGTCTCAGAGCTGAGTTCATGTGCATTTCTTCATCTAAGAACCTGCTCAGAACGACCCACCCCTGCCCCTGCAGACCTGGCAGAGGCTCAAACTTGGCTCAGGAGACAAGTAGGGTCTTTAGAGCAGCCCCCGGGTCACGCCCTTTCAAGCCGCGAGTGCCCAGGTCCTCAATATTTGGCTCTGAGTAGAATTGTCAGAGAATGGGATTTTCTCAGCCATACAATTTCCAAGTAGACTCAGGCCTAACTCCCAGCAATTTGTACGTCAAACTCTACAGATAATTCTGTGCAGTCTATTTTCACTCTTCTTTAAAACAGCCACAAAATATGCAGTTTCCTTTCCCTGAGAAAATGGCAAAGAAAATTCAACACAGAAGGCCAGGGAGGGTGCGTGGAAATGGTTCACATGTTCAAAAGTTTTATATGTATAGAAGAAAGCTGTGAAGTGTGAAGTACATTTTCTATTGTAGAATGGATGAAAATGGAATAAAAATAATATTCTTTGCTAGGCAGAATAAATAACTTCTTTAAACAATTTTATGGTATGAAGAAATCTGGACCAGTTTCTTAAATGGGATTTCTGCCACAAACCTTTGAAGAATCACGTCGTCTTAGCCCAAGGTGAAAACTACATTGCGTAACAGAGAACATGACCATGATCCACGTACACATCCCCCGGCAAGGCAGGACACAGGCCAACGACAGAACACTTGAGATAGGCCTACAACTGCGCACGGTTCAGAAGCAGGTTTCAGCACACTTGCTGCTGTGAGACTCCATTTCTGTCTAAAGAAGATGTGTGAGTTCCGTCCCTTATTATTATTTTGAATGTCTTAAGACATAATTTGCTTACCATAAAATTCACTTATTTAAAGTGTGTAATTCAGCAGCTATTAGTATATTCAGAGTTGTACAATCATCACCACACTGAATGTGAGAACACTTGTGTTACCCGCAAAAGACATCCGTGCTCTTTAGACCCCACCATGCACCCAGACCCCGTACCCTCAGCCCCAGCAACCCCGAATCTACTTCCTGTCTCTGTAGATTTGTCCACTCCTCTGGTCGTGTCCTGTAGACAAGCACGACACTACGTGACCTCCTGTGTCTGGCTTCGTGGTTTCAGGGCTTATTCCTGCGGTAGCATGAACTGCTGCTTTCCTTTTTGTGGCTACGATTCCATTGTTGGAATAGGTCTTGCTTTATCCATTCATGGGATAGCAGGCATTTGGGTTGTTTCTACTTTTGGGTGATTGTGAAGGACTCTGATATGGTCTGGATTTGTGTCCCCACCCAAATCTCATGTAGAATTGTAATCCCCGATGTTGGAGGAGGGGCCTGGTGGGAGTGATTAGATCACAGGGGTGGAATCCACCTGGCTTTCCTTGTGACAGTGAGTTCTCAGGGAGCCTGACTGTTTAAAAGTGTGTAGCACCTCCCCCTTCACTCTCTTCCTCCTGCTACAGCCATGCAGGACGTGCCTGCTTCCCCTTCGCCTTCCGCCATGACTGTAAGTTTCCTGAGGCCTCCCCAGCCATGCTTCCTGTACAGCCTGCAGAACCATGAGCCAATTAAACATCTTTTCTTTAGAAATTACCCAGTCTCAGGTAGTTTTTTATAGCAGTTCCAGAATGGACTGATACCGACTGTGCTGTGAGCAATCACGTACAAGCTTTGGCGTGAATGTGTTTTTGCTTCTCTTGGGTCTGTGCCTAGGAGTGGAACTGCAGGGTCATGTGGTGACTCTGTGTTCACCTCTTTGGGAAATTGCTGGACTGTGTTCCACATGGTTGCACCATCTCACATCCTCATCAGGAATGCATGCATTACCTTGGTTCCTCATCTCAGTGGTTCTGATGTCTTCACATCCTCTCTAATCTTGCATCATCTATCTGTCTCATCTAGCCATCCTCACAGGTTTGAGGTGATGTCTCATTGTGGTTTCAATTTGCATTTTCTTGGTGGATAATGAAGTTGAATATCTTTGCGTGTTGTCATTGGCCATTTGCATGACTTCTTTAGAACCATGTCTATTCAGATCCTTCACTAATATGTAGTTGGGTTTTTTTATTATTGAGTTGTAAGAGTTATTTGTATATTTTGGATACTAGTCCCTCATTAGATTAGGTGTATGATTCACAAAATTTTCTCCCATTCTGTGTGTTGTCTTCTTTATTGGTGGTATCATTTGCAACAAAAAAATTTTTAATGTAGCCAATTTATCTACTTTTTTCTTTCATTACTAGTGCTTTTGGTTCATATCTAAGAAATCATTGTCTGATCCAAGGTCACGAAGACTTACACCTGTGCTTTCTTCAGACAGTTTTATAGTTTCGGTTCTGACACTAAGGTCTGTGGTCCATTTTGAGTTAGTCTTTGTGAGTAGTGTAAGAAAAGGGTTCAACTTCATGTTTTTACATAAAATCCACTTGTTCCAGCATCATTTATTTAAGTAACTGTTCTTCATGCACACAAAATGGTAATTCTGTGAGGTAATAGATGTGCTAAATAGCTTTATTGTGGTAATTATTTCACAATCTACACATATATGAAAACGTCCTACTGTACAACCTAAATACATACAATTTTTGTCATCGATACCTCAATAAACCTGGAAAAAATAAGCATTTTTAAATTAAAAAATAGAGGACTATTATTTCCCCTTCGAGTTGTCATAGTATTCTTGTTGAAAATCAATTGACCATAAACATAAGCATCAGGTTGAGGAGGTTTCCTTCAACTTCTAGTTTGTTGAGCATCCTCTTAGCATGAAAGGGTGTTGAGTCTCCTCAAATTTCTTTCCTGCATCTATTGGGAAGCCACATGGATTTTGTACTTTATTCATATGGTGTCTGTTACATTGGTTGTTGCTGTTACTTTGGTTGTTGCCAAACCAACCTTGAATTCCTAGGATAAATTCCATTTACTCATGGTGTGTAATTCCATTTATGCATTGTTTTAAGTTGTTTGCTAGTGTTTGGTTGAGGATTTTTTGTGTCTGTATTCACAAGGAACATTAGTCTGTAGTTTTCTTTTGGTATCTTTGCCTGTTTTATCTCTGGGTCATACTGTTCTATAGAATGAGTTGGGAAGTGTTAAACCGTTTTCTATTTTTTGGTAGGATTGGTATTGACAGTATTGGTATTTATTAGTATGGATGATTTATTTATTTATTTAATTTATTTATTTAGAGAGAGGATCTCCTCTGTTGCCCAAGTTGGAGTACAGTGGCACAATCATGGCTCGCTGCAGCCTTGAATTCCTGGGCTCAAGCAATTATCCCACCTCAGCATCCTGGGTTGCTGGGACCACAGGTGTGCATCACTACACCTGGCTATTTTAAAAAAAAGATTTTTTATAGAGATGGGGTCTCACTCTGTTGCCAAGGCTGGTCTGAAACTCCTGGGCTCAAATGATCCTCCCACCTCAGCCTCCCAAAGTTCTGGGATTACAGGTGTGAGCCACTGTGCCCTGCCTTTTTAAATGTCTGATAGAATTTGCTAGTGAAGCTGCCTGGCCTGGGTTTTCAAGGATAGTCTGTTTGGACTATGATATCAAAATACCCCATACTGGGTACTTTATAAACAGCAGAATTTATTGCTCACAGTTCTGGAGACTGGACAGTCCAAGATCATAGCACCACCAGATTTAGTATCTAGAAAAGCTTTGTTCTCTACTTCATAGATATGGTGACTTCTCACTGCATCCTCACATAGCAGAAGGGAAGGCAGCTCTTGGGGGCCTCTTTTATAAAAGCATTAATCGTATTCATTTTCACAGGGCCTGCATGACCTAATCACTCTCCAAAGGCCCCACCTCCTAATAACATCATCTTGGTGTTGAGTGTCATATATACATGGTGGGTGGATACAAATATTCAGACCATAGCAAATAATTTATTTATTTTTATTTTTCTGAGAGTCTTGCTCTGTCACCCAGGATGGAGTACAGTGGCACAATCTTAGGCCACTATAACCTCAAACTCCTGAGTTCAAATAGTCCTCCTGCCAGAGTCTCCCAGGTAGCTAAGACTACAGGTGCACATACCACCACACTTGGTTAATTTTTTCATTTTTATTTTTTAAAGAGATGGTCTCACTGTGTTGTCCAGGCTGGTCTCAAACTCCCAGCATCAAGTGATCGTTATCTGTGGCCTCCCAGTGTGCTGGGATTACAGGCATGAGCCACCACATTCAGCCGCAAGGAAGTTTTAACATTATTAATTTAATCTCTAATTGTTTTAGATCTATTTTCTTTTGAGTTGGTTTGGGTAGTTTGTGTTTTTCCAGGAATTATATCTAACTTTGTTGGCATATAATTGATATTATTCACTTATAATCCTTTTTTACTTTTATAAGGTCATTATTTTACAAGATGTCCTCCCTTCCATTTCTAATTTTGGTAATTTAGTCCCTCTCTTTTTTTCTTAGTCTTTCTAAAGGATTGTCATTTTGTCAATCTTTTCAAAGAACTAACCATTGGTCTTGTTGATTTCTCTATTGTTTTTCTATTCTCTGTCGGTTATTTCTGCTCTAATCTTGATTATTTCCTTTCTTCTGCTGGTTTTAAGTTTAGTTTGCTCTTCTCTCTCTAGTTTCTCTTTTTAATTATTTAATTATTTTTAAAATTTTTATTAACATATAGTTGACAAAAATTACATATATTTACTGCATGATGTTTGATATATGTATACATTGTTAAATGGTTATATCAAGCTAATTAACATATCCATCACATCACACACTTATCTTTTGTTGTGAGAAATTTTTCTAGTGTCTTAAGGTAGAAAGGTTATTGATTTGAGAGCTTCTTTTTTAATATAAGCATGTAGAGCTATAACTTTTCCTCTGGGCACTGCTTTAGCTGCATTCTATAAATATTGGTATGATGTACTTTTGTTTTCATCCTTCTCAAGGTTTTTTCTAATTTCCCTTGTAATTTCTTCTTTCATCCATTGGTTATTTAGGAGTGTATTGTTTAATTTTCAGATATTTGTGCATTTCCCAAGTTTCTTCCTATTGCTGATTTTTAATTTAAGTCCATTGTGCTCAGACAATATACTTATGATTTCAATCCTATTTAAAGGTATTCAAGTTTATTTTATGGTATATGCACCATATTGTCAATCGTGGAGAATGTTTTATGTGTACAGCAGAATATGTATTCTGCTGTTTTTGGTGAAGTGTTCTGTAGATGCTGGTTAAATCTAAGTTTATTTAAGTTTTTATTTCTGTGTGGATCTTCTGCCTATTTGTTCTATAAATAATTAAAAGTAGGGTATTGAAGTTTGTAAAAACCATTATTAAATTGTCTACTTCTCCCTTCAGTTTCACCAGTTTGCTTTATATATTTTGGAGTGCCACTGTTAGGTGCATATGGGTTTATAATTGTTATATTGTCCAGATGAATTGACTCTTTTATCATTACAAAATGTTCGTCTTTAGTAACATTTTCTGTTTTAGGGTCTATTTTTTCTGATGTTAGTATAGCCTTTCCAGCTCTGTCATGGTTGCTGTTTGATGGCATATGTTTTTCTGTTCTTTAACTTTCAACTCATTTATATTTTTAAAAGCTACACTGGATTTTCTACAGAATATGAATACTTTTTCTATAGGAAGTCAGTGTACATTGTAGATACTATACAGACACACAGACACACAGACACACACTTGATAAGCCGGTTTCTTGTTTCCCTTTATTCAATCTGATAATTTCTGCCTTTTGATTGACTTGTTCAATTGATTCACATTTAATATTATTTTTATTGATTATTGGGTTTATATCTACCATTATGCTTTTTGTTTTCTTATTTATTTATTTATTTATTTATTTATTTATTTATTTTTTGAGACAGAGTCTCACTCAGTCGCCCAGGCTGGATTACAGTGGCACAATCTCGGCTCACTACAACCTCTGCCTCCTGGATTCAAGCGATTCTCCTGCCTCAGCCTCCTGAGTAGCTGGGATTACAGGTATGTGCCACCATGCCCAGCTAATTTTTGTATTTTTAGTACAGACATGGTTTCACCATGTTGGTCAGGCTGGTCTCGAACTCCTGACCTCATGATCCACCCACCTTGGCCTCCCAAAGTGCTGGGATTACAGGTGTGAGCCACCACGCCCAGCCCACTTTTTGTTTACTATATGTCCTTATTATTCCTCCATTTTCTTGTATTGCTTTTTGTTATTAAGCGGGTATTTTATAATGTAATACTTTTTATTTCTTAAATGACTTTTTTACTGTATTGTTTGAGTCATTTTCTTAGTGGTTGCTCTGGGGCTTACTAGGTACATCTTAACATCAAATTTAATTTTAGATTTATACTAGCCTAATACCAGTGAAATATAGAAACATACTCCTGGGGAATGAGTTCAATTCCATAGACTTCATACAACGTAGTTTCATTCCATAGACTTCTTTTTTGTGCTCTTGTTTAATATATTGTCCCCGTATATGTTACAAACCCAACAATATATTGTTGTAATTACTACTTTACATAATCTTAAGTCTTTTAAGGAAGTTGAGAGAAGAAAGGAGAGCAAGTATATGTTTATAAAGTTTGTTATATTAACCTCCTGATTTACCATTTCTGATTCTCTTTTCTTCCCCCTGTGGATTCTGGTCACTATCTGATGCCATTTCTTTCACTCCAATACAGCTTTGTTTCAACCCGCCTTCTTTGTGCTGCTATTTTCAAGTGTATTACATTTCTATATGTTATAATACAAATAATATAATTATATAAATATTCTTTTATGTAAGTATTTTTTAAATAAGTTAAGAGAAGAAAGAAGAAATATAGTATACTGTCTTTTACAATTATCTACAGAATCCCCTTGTGTGAGACGGGTCTCCCCGGGGCTCCCTCCTGCACCGAGACGGGTCTCCCCGGGGCTCCCTGCACAGTGGGTCAGACGGGTCTCCCTGGGGCTCCCTCCTGCACAGCGGGCCACTTGCCCTTGCTGCTCTTAAGACTTTCTCTTTATTTGGCTTTCCACATTTTCACACGGGGCTGGGAGGTGGGAAACACAGGTGGCCAGAGCCCCAGACTGGGCGCTGGGGGAGTAGGGCCCCCATTTTCTTCTCCACGTCTGTACAGAGCAGAGCTCCCGTTTTCTTGATGGGCTTGGAGGGAGGGGAGAAGGAGGCTGAGGCTCAAATGCCACAGACTCTCACTGTTCTTACCAAGATTTACTGAATTTTCCTGAATAAATAGTTTTTCAGTCTGTGTATGCCCTTAGGATCATTTCAGAGACTTTAAATGATGTTTAAAACCATTTTCTCCAGTTAAATGATTGTCTTCTCGGGGCAGTCCACCACTCCCAAGGTGGTAGCTGTGTCCTCTACCTTTGAAAATTCCACCACTGATCTCCAACTTGGTCAGGCATTTGGGGGACCACATCTCAAGTGGCCCTCTCAGTCTGTGTACTCTTGCATTAAGATTACATGTAGCAGTGTAGTCCATGACACCAGGTTTAACCACCGTTTTAATAGTTAATATCCATTGGGTGCTGTTCCAAGCGTGCTGTGTGTGATAACGCAGTTAGTCTCAACCACAGCCTGGAAGGAGGTTCCAGTCACACCCATGTCATAGCTGAGGCCTGGAGGATTTGATAATGTTGCCCAAGGTCTCTGAAAGAGAGTGGGGTGGGAGGGGGAGGCTGCAGTCACTCAGTCAGTTAGCGTGTGCCCACTGAGCTTATGCCAGGCACTGCTCCAGGCAGTGAGAACAAACCAAGCACCAAGCACTTACAGGGCAGTGAGGACAGACTAAGCACCAAGTACTGAGCACTCAGAGGGCAGTGAGGATGGACCAAGCACCAAGCACTCAGAGGGCAGTGAGGATGGACCAAGTACCAAGCACTCAGAGGGCAGTGAGAACAGATGGAACATTGCGTAGTGAGCACTCAGAGGGCAGTGAGGATGGACTGAGCATCAAGCACTCAGAGGGCGGTGAAGATGGACCAAGGACCAAATACTGACCACTCAGAGGGCAGTGAGGATTGACTGAGCACCAAGCACTCAGCAGTGAGGATGGACCAAGTACCATGCACTTAGAGGGCAGTGAGAACAGACTGAGCACCAAGTACTGAGCACTCAGAGGGCAGTGAGAACAGATGGAGCACCAAGCACTCAGAGGGCAGTGAGAACAGACTGAGCACCAAGTACTGAGCACTCAGAGGGCAGTGAGGATGGACCAAGCACCAAGCACTCAGCAGTCAGAGGGAAGTGAGGATAGACTGAGCACCAAGCACTCAGCAGTCAGAGGGAAGTGAGGATAGACTGAGCAGCAAGCACTCAGCACTTCCCAGTGGGGTCAGATGAGGAGCAAATGGATAAACACGCAGGTAGCAGATGACAGGGAATGATCAGTGCTGAGAACGGTGAGGCAGGCGTGGAGCTATGAGCAACGGCGACGCTCTGGACATAGTGGGGGAAGCCCTCTGAGGAGGCATCCTCTGGCTGCCCTGAACCGCCAGGAACATCCCAATTTAGAAGACGCTCCCAGCAGTTGGAGTACTTCCCGCTTTTTGTGGAAGTGCTTCATGAGGGCACCAGTACCACTTGGAATCGTTTGGTCCCCACCGCCTGTGCCCCGAGTGAACTCCTGCCTTCTTCCATTCTCGGTTTCCTAGCCAGCTAAACTGGAACCATATGAACTGTCATACAGTCATGGGTGGGCTGGGACAAAGAATCAAAGTAGGAACCAGAATTATTCCATTGGTCCTGAATCGTTTTCCTTCCTTCTGGGTATTTGCTTGCTTATATAATCAATGTCTCTCTTTCTCTTTCTCTCTCTCTTTCTGTCTCTGTCTCCCTCTCTCTCTATCCCTCTTTCTCTCTCTCTCCCCTTCTCTCTCTTCCTCCCTCTCTTTCTTCCTCCCCCTCTCTCTCTTCCCCCGCTCTCTCTCTTCCTCCATCTCTCTCTCTGTCTCTGTCCCCTCCCGCTCTCTCTGTATCTCTCTCTCCTTCTCTGTCTCTGCCTCCCTCTCCCCATTCACTCTTATTCTCTCTCCCTCTCTCCCCAGCCCTGACTTTATCTGCTTTTCAGCTCCATTTCCCAGATGCGCGTGTTGTGGTCCCCAGATATCAATTTCAAATTCCTGGGAGCAGTGCTCTGGCCATACATATCTGGGTTTGTTGTCCAGCCCTGAGTCTGCTTAGCCAGGAGAGCATGACCAGGGGATGCGAGGCTCTGTCAGCCTCACCCACGTGGCGGGAGTCTGTCTCGGGATGGCGGCTGCGCACACCTGGCCGACAGGAACCTGTCTTCAGCAACTGCCAGTTAATGCCCTCCCTCTTGCCCCTCCTGCCGCACAAATGTGAAAATGCAACGTTACAGAGATCTGTGCCCCAGACACCACCTGGACACAGAGAAACTATCATGAGCCCGCGCGACTACACTTTTCAGGTTATGGAATTTCTTTTAGGTGTACCCTTGAGTTTAATATACTTATTAATAACTTATCAATACAGAGAAAAAAATTACCAGAAGTACAGGGTGTTTTTAACAGACTTTCTTCTCTCGCACATTTCTGGGCATGGCGTGCACTAAGGCGACAGAGGGGAGTGATGGGCTGAGAATGTGTGTGTGTCCTCTCCAACAATTCCCAAACATCTACATTTTCAAGAAAACAGCAATCGAGGTCATCTGGAAAATTGTAACTTAGTAATTCATTAGGTTAATTTCCCTAGGTTCTCTGTACTGCATGAGACCACAGCATATTCATTAAAGAGGAAAGCAGAATATTGACAGAAAACAGGGTTGCAAATTTGTAACAAGATGTTCTATCAGAAAATGAAACGCAATTTTCTGTCCTCTCTGAGCTTTTACCACATGGCTCATAGCAATGGGTGTTTTCTCTGTCATTCCACTCAGTTCTCACTCGAGTAAACCTCCAAGCAATGAGAATGTTGTCTTTCCTGTTTAGACTAGACTGATTGCCTTTCCAGGACAGTCCATTAAGTTGATTTCCAATGGTGAAGGGTCAGAGGCGTGCCTCCCCTGGGCCGATCAGGGATAGTTCATAGCACTTGCCAAATAGCTGTCTGCAGCTGCAGCCATCACCTCCGTAATCAACACTGCCATTGTCTGAGCCTGCCCTTTGCAGGAATGGCATCAGCGCACCCAGGCCTCATAGAGACGACAGCCACCCCGGGCACTGTTGTGATCCTTGCTTTGATCATTGTCCTGTTTATGACTGAGGAAAGGAGGGCTTAGGAAGATTAATCTTAGTTATCTCTTTATCCTAGCAATCGGCACACATCTGTGGATCAATAAACATTGTAGTAAAATAATGAACACAACGGATCTCCCTTAACCTGATTTTCCAGGAGTTCTAAGCAGGCTTAAGACCGAGAAAATAAGAGGAGGAAAGAGAGAGGGGCCGCCTTAACCAGCTGTGGTGCTAAACTGGGCAATTCCAGGTCAAGCTTTTGACTTTGAACTGTCTGCTTTCGACTTTGTGTGATGAGTGACTTTTTAAGCAATGGACCAGGAACCCAAGACTCAGATGCCGCGAGCTCTGCAAGTCGGGCGAGAGCTGAGATCTTCAGTGGCCGGCGGGTCCAGGGCTGCTGGGAGCGGGGTCTTGTCTGCTCCAAGGTGGTTTGAATGAGGCAGTGCCCAAGCCCTTCTGACTGGCTGAGGTGAGCCTGTGGCTCAGTCACGCACTCTGTCCCTCTCCTAATACATGCAATCCCCAGACAGCAGCTCCCTGGTGTCACGCAGCTGAGGAACCTAACTGGCTGGGTGGGTTGTTCCTGTCCAGCTTCCACCTGAACGAAGGATGCTTTTTTCAGATCAACAGCTACCATCCACAGCTGCCATCGTGTCGGGCACAGAGCCGGGCATCAACAAGTGTATGTTGGATAAAGAATGAATTGATGAAATGAAGTGAATGGAAAACATTGACTCAACACTCCTTCATACTTATTATTTAGTCCAACATGAAATACTAAGGAAGAGAAATCCTAGTCTTTATCCATGAAGAGCTTAGAATTTGGAAGGGGTCATAGACACACGCACATGACCATTAGTGATCCTGACACGGTCCCACCAGTAACCTGACAAATCTGTAATAATACTGCACTGAGTAGGCAGCACCTGTCTAGACAGATGCCAAGGGGGTTATAACACTTGGAGTCAGATGAATCAAAAGTGCAAATGCTAACACAATTCCAGAACTGAGAGAGGTTAAATATCTGTAAAAACATGAAATCATACCCAGCGGATTTGGCTTAATGAAGACGTATGTCGGTGTTTCTTTTGCATTTCCGAAAGGTGGGCCCCAAGTCTCAAAGCGAGAGAGTTTTCCAAGGGTCTGAGATAAGGTTCCTCAGACTCCACCCCTCGGTGGCTGGGAAGCTGTTTGTGGGACAGTAGGCGATGGCCGGGACTGCAGACAGCTGACAGAGGAGGCATCAGATCATTACAGAGGAATGTGAAATCTGGCCTGTGGGCTTTCCAGAGCAAACAGCCTGTTGTGTACAGGTGATTCACGTACAGAAATTCTCAAACACTGGTCGAGTCCCCACAAAAGGTTTTCAGGGTTATTTCTTCAAGGCTGTCCTTGTTTCAACCACTTGTCTGCAGTGCCGGTGCCTCCTGGGAATCCTGCTTGCATCTCTGGGCAGATTCCAAAGGGAGGCAGCCCTTGCTGCAGCTGCACCTGCCTCCTCCATCACCATCTGCCTGTCACCTGGGAGTCAGGCCTGCTGCGCTGGAACTGGGGCCAAACCAGTACCAAAGCTGCCCAAGAGCCAGCCAGGGCCTGGAGTGCCCCCTGATGACACGCGGGCAGCGGGTGGGCGTTCTAAGGCTGACACTCCTGGTTCTGGGCAGTCGCTGAGACCTTGGGAAAGAAATCGTCCCCCAGCCCTGCTTTCACCTACAGATGGGAACAGCGACTGCCCTGAGTTCCTGGGAGGAGAAACATGCACGGTGCCCGGCCTGTGGCACCAGAGCTTTAGGGCACTGGTCCTTCATTGCTGGCCATGAGATAGCAAAGCTTTGAAAGGCAGCTTGATGGAGTGACCAATCCTTGTGGGAACCTTCTCTTCTTGGCAAAAGAATGAATAAGTGAATTTGGTCATGGAGAACATTACATGCTAGAGGCATCTTTGTAACCACCATCTGTGTTTGTAGCAAAGCACTTGATACATAATTGCCAAAAGAATGACCAATAAATCAATACAACTCTTAAATTTTTCAAACCAATTTGAGACTTTACGCAACTCTTGAAGCTCTTTCACAGATAACGAAACAAAGGCACAAAGAAATGAAGCCATACAGGGGCCTTGGAGAGATTATTGACCAAATATTTTGTGTTTTATTTGTCAGTTTTGACTAGGATTTTATAATTTACTCATATAACTTTTCATATATTTTCCTTTTCTAATGTATTTTCTAGATTGAGTCTCATGAATATTGAATTTTTATTTTAAAAAATTTGGATCTGTCTACACATATAAAATTCAACCCATTAGGCATTCTTATAATTTAAACAACTGTTCTTACCTAAGAAGAGTAATACATTTAAGATATTCCTTTGTCACAATTTCTGGACTGTACCTAATGAAAATTCTCTTTCATGTTTGGCATATTTTCCACTTCAAATGCGTTTTATCCACATAATGAGGTTCGTAATTCATTCTTTAGTATTTTTATTTTGCACATTCTATGTATATTATGCATGCATCTGCACAAGTACTTTACTGGTCTCCAGATTTTATTCACGGGCATGTCATTTTAAATAAAAATTGGAAATTGAAAGTCTTTGTACTTAGCTAAATTAACATTAATAAAAGATACAACAAATCTGCAAGATTTTCTTCCTCCATGGAAATGAGGCCCTGAGCATTTTCAAATGTTGAGACCTTTCAAACTCTGCTAGTTACTGTGTTAGTTGATTCATGTTCAGGTTGCTCAAACCCTCAGGACTCGCCCAGACATCTGAAAAGCAGGCATTGCGGTGCGTTCCTTTGTTACTCTATATTGTCGTCGTCTTTGAGCTCTTGAGTAGGACATGGAGCTTGGAAAAGACCAAATCTGCCTCAGCCACGCATGCTCCATTGGCTCCAGTACTTTGCTTTTCCTCTTTTAAACATAAGAAATTGGGATGAAAGAGAAATAAAGAAAATCTATGTCTTTTATTTTGTGAGGGAATGCATTTATGCTGCAGAGTATAGAGATGGAGGCAGAGAAAGATAGAGCGTGCTAGCTCCAATCAAAATGGATTCATTTCAGATGGGAAGGAAGATGTTCGTTAAGGACAGTCACGGGAGCCTCTGGCCAAGAGTTGATCATTTCCTTCCTTTAATGCTCTGGTGCATTCAAAACCAGCCGTTGAGCTCCATGGTACCCGAATCCCTCACTCTCACCACGATGGCTTGTTGCAAATACAATTCATCCTTTCTTAAATTTATTTAGGGACAGCGTCTCGTTCTGACATCCAGGCTGGAGTGCAGTGGCGTGAACCCAGCTCATTGCAGTCTCAACCTCCCAGGCTCAAACAGTCCTCCTGCCTCAGCCTCCTGAGTAGCTGGGACTACAGTCATGCGCCACCACGCCCAGCTAATTTTTGTATTTTTTGTAGAGACGGGGTCCCTATATTGCCCGGCTGATGTCAGCTCCTAGGCTCAACTGATCCCCTTGCCTCAGCCTCCCAAAGCATTGGGATTACAGGCATGAGCCACTGCACCTGGCATGATTTTCTATAATGAGATTTTTAATGAGCACTAACATCGTATGTAATCCATATGCAATAGTATTTATATAACTTTTCGAATATTTGTGATGTTACCCTTTTTTGCTCCTCTAAAAAAAATCTATATTTAAAAACTTAGTGGAAGATGCAATCTAGCCGGAAATCCTGATACTAGGTTTTAGATATGGTCCTTCTCCCCAGGCAGACCCCGTGAACTCTGGCGAGTCTGTGGCAGCCGGCGGGGCAGGCGTCTTCCTCGGGTGCATGCTCCAGGGCACTCTGCTGGCAGCGTCAGGTCTCAGGAAGCACAGTTGTGCCGAAAATCTGAGATTCTCCCCACAGGGTGTTGTGTGCTTGCGCCCTACACAGTAATTATCTGTGACCATTTTGGAAGCATAATTCTGGCCGCAAACTGCATTTTAGAGTAAAGGATGTGGGGTAATTCATGACATGATTTACTCTAGTCTCCATGTAGTCACTCTTCGGTCTGAGTTACATAAAAAGAAAGTCTAATAAAATAAATTGCAGTTGGAACATAGCTGAGCTTGGCCCACAGAAAAGAAACCAGCAAAAAATATCATTTGTCTCTGAGGTTGATATGAATGACCCTGTTAGACATCGATTTTCTCCAAACTCACTTTGGGACACTTCATCTCTCAGAATAAGACTCATTTTCCCAAGTCTTTCCGAACCAAACCACGATGCGTTCCGGGACCTTCGTAGGCAGTGTCTAGAATGTTGCGATGAGGTGATACTCAGTCTTTACAAATGAGAAAGACAAACTTAGAGACAGCTGTGGATCAGAAGAGAGAACGGCAGCGGCTTTTCAATTTAGGGCAATCTAAAATAGGAAAATTAACACCCAGGGCTTATGTGTGGAATATAATGACAAATTGTTCCAAGATAAGTCAACATATTAACTTCCTTTTAAAAATTCACTTGAAGATAAAATAAATGGAATTGGTTTTCACAACAGTTAATCAACTCCACTGGGCTCTGCACCATCAACGTGAAAATCTAATTGCAATAGTTGAATATATACTTAATTGTAAGGCACTTTATTTTAGGAAATGGAAGTCACGCTTAGCACTTATTCCACTGGAATGAAATAGATAAGTTACGGTATTTGGTAATTGGGTAATGTTTGGAGAAAGATTTTGCATTATTTTTCAAGCGTTTTTCAAACAGATGCTGGTTCTACACAAACCCAAACCATCCAGGAAGTTCAGTAAATCAGACAACTTGTGTTTTGCTGGCAGGGACTGACCTCCTCCCTCACCATCTGCGGAAAAATGTGCTACTAAATATTTATTACACCCCATCAGATACTAAATCATAGTTACATTTAAAAAGACACACATTTCACAAGGTCCCCAGAGCCCCTTCTAGCTACTCAATGACTCATGGGCCCAGGACATCATGCAGCTCTCGCGCCGGGAACTCACAAGACAGACCCTGCCTGACTCCCACCCGGCCCAGGACGCTGTTATTGATAAATGCAGCATTACTGAGCAACTGAGCTGTTCGCTTTGAGGGGTTGCCGTCATCCTCGCAAGAGCCCGGGGGATGCAGCAAGGTGCCTCCTGGCAGGGGAAGCATCCGCTCGGAATGCGGGGGGCTTCCAGGGATTCGGTGGGGGCACCAGAGATGATGCCTGTGCTCCTGCCAATCAATCAGCCATCAGGATCAATCAGTTCTGGGTTTTCTATTTAGTCCCTCCTCTAAGACTTCACCCCATCCATTCATTTTCATACCTTTGGGGGCAGGTGAAGAAGTTTAACCTTCACTCAAGACAATGGGATATGATTCAGGGCTAAAAAGAAAATAACTTTCAAGCCGTGAAAAGACGTGGAAGAATTTAAATGCAGATTACTAAGTGAGAGAAGCCAATCTGAAAAGGCTGCACACTGTGTGATTCCAGCTACAGGACATTCTAGAAATGGCAGAACTATGGAGACAGGAAAAAGCTCAGTGGTTGCTGGGATTGGTGAAGAGAGGGATGAAGCCACAGAGCACAGATGATGTTCAGAGCAGTGAGTCTGTGAGATACTGTGATGGCGGGTACAGGTCATTACACATTTATCTAAACCCACAACATTTACAGACCCAACAGTGAGTTCTAACCGTTCTAAATGATTGACTTTAGTTAATAATAACCTACCAATGTTGGTTCATGAATCGTAACAAGGGCGCCACGCTAAGACAAGATATAAATAATAGGGAAAACTGGAGAGAGGAGGTATGAGGAAACTTTGTACTTTCTGCTCAATTTTTATATAAATCTAAATTTCTCTTAAAAAGAAAGTCTATTTTTAAATGCAATATTCAAAGTTATTGCATACAGAGTATGATCTCAATTATACGTATAAATACTGGAAAAATACACCAAAATGTTAATGGCTACCTCTAATGATGGACTATGGATAGTTTTGGTTTTTTTCTCTATACTTTACTGAATTTTCTTATTTTTATGCAGTGAAAATATGATTCTTTAATCATTAAAAAAAGTGTTTCATATCGTTTTGTTTAAATAAGACACAATTTCACAAGTGTGACTGTACTTCAGGGAAAATAGAAAAGAATTTTGAAATTGTTGTTGTTTCAGAAAATCTAGGGACCATGTTTTCTGTTATTACACAGACCAAGGCACATTCCCCAAGGGACTGACACTAAAATAAGAACAAATGTTGGACAAGTTCATGTGTGTCTCTAGCTAATTCAAGGCAGCAGAAGTTATATAAAAGTATTGGTGTACATTAAGACAAGGGTATGAGAAAGCACGTTGCAATTGTTTAAACTCCCCCGGGGCAGAATGAGATCCAACAGGAAATCATAAGGATGCACTTGACTCTCTTAAATTCCACTCCATACTGGAGTGTGTATGTCAGGGATGGAGTGAAGCCGGCGTCCTCCCCACCTGCTGGTCCATCTGTAATTTTGCTGATTCTCTATTCTGCACAGGGCAGTGTTCATGCATTTTCTTTTTGTCAAGGAACCAGAATTTTGTGAGGGTTAAATGGCTGGTTGTTGTTTCATTGTTTTGGCTGGGTGGCAAGCGGGTATTAGGCTGAACTGGCTTTTGCTTTGGGGTTCATGACGTCCTTTGGTTTTATCTCCCTCAGAAGGCGTGACATTGGGGCAGAGAGTGGATGCTGCTCCCCGCTTCCAAAGACAGGAATTTTGGTGGCTCTGACCTCCTGGTGATTGTGCTGAACAGAATGCTCTGGTCTTCAGGAGGTTCAAGTCCAGAATGACTTAGCAGCCACAGACTGTGTCAGGTGGGGTGGGGGACAGTGGGGACAGGAAGGGTAACCATGCACAATCCACAGGTGGACATTCCGGGGCCATTGGGCCTGGGAAGGGCCAGCTGAGGGGGGCTATACAGCATCCTGAGCCACAGAAGGGAATAGAGGCTTGGGGCTTCTTGGGGGTGGTGGAGGCAAATTTTGGGAGGGTGCAAGAAGGAGCTGTCTGGTGAATAAAGTCGTCTAGTTGTGCAGGTAAGAGTCTCTCTGGGCCAGGCTCAGTGGTTCATACCTGTAATCCCAACACTTTGGGAGGCCAAGGCAGAAGGATTGCTTGAGCCCAGGAGTTCAAGACCAGCCTGGGCAACATAGTGGGACTCCATCTCTACAAAAAAGGTTTTAAAAATTAGCTGAGCATGGTGGTTTACACCTGTGGTCCCAGCTACTCAGGAGGCTGAGACAGGAGAATCACTTGAGCCTGGGAGGTCAAGGCTGCAGTGAACCATGATGGTGCCATTGCACTCTAGCCTGGGGGACAGAGCAAGACCCTGTCTCAAAAAAAAAAAAAAGTTTCTCTGGTGCTCTGGGGTAGAGGCTGTCTAGAGTAACTCTCCTCCTGGTATAAGATCTTTAGTAACAAGCCTTTCCCTTATCAGTGTCAGTTCCTTTACAAAAGAGGAAACTTACACATTAATTTAGGCATTTTATGAGGAGGCAAAGAGCATTCTTGTGTTGGCTCTCAATTTTTTAATTTTTTTTCACTGCAGCCCCCAGCTCCCAGGTTCAAGTGAGCCTCCCACCTCAGCCTCCTGAGTAGCTGGGACGACAAGCTCATGCTACCACACCCACCTAATTTTTTTACTTTTTTCTAAAAACGGGGGTCTCCCTATGTTGCCCATGCTGGTCTCAAACTCCTGGGCTCAAGAAATCCTCTGACCCCAGCCTCCCAAAATTCTGGAATTACTGGCATGAGCCACTGTGCCTGGCCTTCAATTTCTTTTAGCTCAAACTAATCAATATGCTATTGTTGCATATTTTGTGGTAGCAAGTTCTGGACCCCTTAAGTTAAAGCAGACGATGTTGGTCCTAATCCAGCCACTGAACTTGGTATTCTGACATTGGACAAGTAGCCTCAGCCCCTCAGTCTCCATCTCCTCTTCTTTAAAGAGAAAATAATAATCATTGCAAACCGCCAAACTTGCAGAGGTATGCAGAGGTTCAAAGCAAACGTCAGATGTGAGGAAGCAGCATTTGTAAATTTAATTCAATCAACTTCTGTCTGGCATCTGATATGAGTCAAGTCATGTGTTGGGCACAGAGGACAGCTCAGAGATGACCCTGCTGTGACCTCGGGTCTGATGGTGCTGCCATGATCACTTCTGTATAAATTCAAACTGCTGTCTTCACTTGCAAACCAGAATTACAAGGAAGACTTTCTTGAGCTCATGAGTTCAATCTGAAATCTTACAGAATGTAGAAGAAAATTCAGGGACATTTGTAAAGTTGCCACCTAGGAAAGATTTAATCTCCAATAAACATTATAATACACAGAAAGCCAAAAATAAAATATTTACACATCCTGAAAGATAGTGGTCATTTGTGACATTGTCACTTTGAAAGTTCCTGTATGGGAGGATCCTTTATGAGAAGGATCCTTCAAAGTGACAGATCCTTTCAGCTCGACTTTCTTTCCTCAAAAATGAATTACTAGGATTTCCACTCATGGGAAGATGAAGATGTAATTTTCTCTATTCCTCATGTTAAGTTCAATTAAAAACCACACAGCATATAGAAAGGAAACAAAAACTGAAAGGTGAGAAGAAAGCATACTGACTGGGGACCCTAGCATTGAGAAGTGGCACGAGGTGAGCCATGGATTTTTCCTGGTGTATCCCAGACCTGGAGCTGAAGAAGCCAGGAAACTGCAACACAAGAGGTGCAGACAATAATAGGCCCAAGGGAAGCCTGCTCACACCCGCCACAGGACCAGAAACCAGGGAGCCTAGAGAGAGAATGTTCAGGCAGAGAGAGCTGGGGCCACAGCTTCACTTGTGCCAACCTTCCTTGCACCAGCAAAGGGTATGGGGGCCTAGACTCCCCTGCTCAAAGATCTGCAAAGAGGCAACAAAACCAACAAAGCTCTGCCTGGGCTGACGACAAAACCAAGAGAGAAGGCACTGATCAGCATCAGGAATGAGACAGGGCATCACTACAGACCCCACAGACATCCAAAGACAATGAGAGAACACCATGAACAACTTTACACAGATAAATTTGACAACTTAGATGAAATGGACCAATTCTTCAAAATACACAAACTTCCACAACTCACCCAATATGGAACAAACAATTCAACTATACCTATATCTATTAAGGACATTAAATTCGTAATTTAAGAAGTCCTCAAAAGATAGCTCCAGGCTCAGATGGTTTCACTGGAGAATTCTAACAAATATTTATATGAGAATTAACACTAATTCTACACAATCACTTTCAGAAAACGGAAGAGAGAATGCTTCCTGATTGATTTTATGAAGCTGATATTACACTGATACAAAAATCAGACAAAAAGACAGTACACAAAAAGAAAACCATGAACCAATACTCCCCATAAATACAGATACAAAAATTCTTAACATAATATTAGCAAATAGAAGTCAGCAATGTAAGATATAATTATTCACCCATGGCCATAAGGTTCATTGCAAAATAAACACACAAAAATCCATTGCATTTCTATATACTAGGAAGGCACACGTGGATGCTGAAATTAAAGACATGATACCATCTATAATTACTAAAAGGAAATGTGTGTGAATGTAACACATCCTCTACAGGACTGGTGTGCTGAAAACTAGACAACACTGATGAAAGAAAGCAGAATCTAAATAAATAGAGGTAGCTTACCAATGGATTGAAAGACACAACATAGTAAGGATACCAGTTCTCCCCAAATTGATATACAAGTTTAGCAAAATTCTTATTAAAACCCCAACAATTAGCTGAGCATAATGGCTCACACCTATAATCCCAGCACTTTGGGAGGCTGAGGCAGGCAGATCACCTGAGGTCAGGAGTAAGACCAGCCTGGCCAACATGGCAAAACTCCATCTCTACTACAAGTACAAAAATTAGCTGGATATGGTGGCACACACCTTTAATCACAGCTACTCGGAAGGCTGAGGCACAAGAACTGTTTGAACCTGGGAGGCAGAGGTTGCAGTGAACCAAGATTGTGCCACTGCACTCCAGCCTGGGCGACAGATTGAGATTCCATCTCAAAACCCAACAATTCATTTTTGAAATATAGACAAAATTATTCCAAAATTTGATGAAAAGGCAAAGGAACTAAATTAGCTAAAACAATTTTGGAAAGAATAAAGTGGGAGGGAGCACTTTATCCAATTTCAAGACTTATTTTACAGTGACAAAAAGACAGTGTGACACTTGTAGAGGGGCAGACCCTGGATCAAGATTAGAGACCCCGAAATAAACCTGCGTGAACTCGCCGTGCTGACGTTTGACGAAGGTATGCGTGCAGCTTGGGAGAGGAGGTCTCTGTCCACAAGCAGTGGGAGGCACCGGACCCCTGAGGCAAAAACAAGCCTCAACCTGAGTCTCACGTCTCTTACAAAATTAGCTCAATGTGGACCCCGGACACGCATGTCAGGAAAAGTGCAGGAGAAAATCATCAGGGTCTACCAAGGCAAGGAGTTCTTACTCTTGACACTAAACACCCAAAGGAAAATGATTACAAATTGGACTTTGGCAAAAACGTAAAACTTGCTCTGTGAAAGACCCTGCCAAGAGGATGCAAGACAAGCTCCAGGTGGGAGCGGCCCACACAAATCCCACACCAGACCGGCACCTTGGACACTCAGAGAACGCTCACACTCCAACAGCACAGGAAGCAGTCCACACAAATCCCACACCAGACCGGCAGCTTGGACACTCAGAGAACGCTCACACTCCAACAGCACAGGAAAGCCAACACTGCAATCAGAAAATGAGCGAAAGATCTGTAGAGGCATTTCACAAAGAGGACGTAGAGATGGCAAATAAGGACATGAGAACACTCCACAGCATTAGTCATCAGAAAACTGCAAATTGAAACCACTGCACCCCTGTCCCGATGGCTAACATGACAGCGACAGTGCCAGGCCCTGGGCCAGGGAGAGGCCGCTTGCTCTGCTTTGCTGCTGGGAACAGGAGATGGTGCAGATGCCCTGGAGGGCACCAGGCAGTGGCTTTAAAAACTAAACCTGCGGGCCGGGCGCGGTGGCTCAAGCCTGTAATCCCAGCACTTTGGGAGGCCGAGACGGGCGGATCACGAGGTCAGGAGATCGAGACCATCCTGGCTAACATGGTGAAACCTCATCTCTACTAAAAAATACAAAAAACTAGCTGGGTGAGGTGGCGGGCGCCTGTAGTCCCAGCTACTTCAGGAGGCTGAGGCAGGAGAATGGCATCAATCTGGGAGGCGGAGCTTGCAGTGAGCTGAGATCCGGCCACTGCACTCCAGCCTGGGCGACAGAGCCAGACTCCGTCTCAAAAAAAAAAAAAAAAAAAAGCTAAACCTGCAACTACCCTGCAACCCAGCATTCATACCCCGGGCACTCATCCCAAGGAAACAAAGACTTACGTCCACACAAAAGCTGTGCACAAGAGATTACGTCAGCTTGTCCTTCAATGCCTGAAGGGTCAAATTGCCTTATGTCTGACCATGAAATTCTACCCCCACGCTAAAAGGGAGTGAATATGATACCATGACCTGGATGAATCTCCAGAGAATTGTGCTGAGTAGGAAAAAAAGTTAATCGCAGAAAGGTATAGACTGCATGATTCCAATTACAAAACATTCTTGCAACAAAATTAGAGAAGAGGGAGAGCAGAGGAGTGGCCGTCAGGGTAGCAGGGAGACACAGGGCTCAGGTGCAGCCGTGAAAGGCATGGCTGGGTTGCATCTTGGCCAGATGGGTGTTGACACTGGGCTGTGCTGATGTGACATGGTTTTGCAGGATATCAGCACTGGGGGAGGGGATGAAGATAATGTAGGAGCTCTGCATAATTTCTTACACCTGCTTGTGAATTAAAGGGTTTAATTTAAAAGATGAATTACTAAATCCCTAGTTATGTAACCGCTTATCTAATTTTTAAAGAACTTGGATCTAATAAAAATATTACATATATTTCATCTAAAAGCACTTCAATCTGGTTC
Organism: Theropithecus gelada; assembly: GCF_003255815.1. Taxonomy (NCBI): domain Eukaryota; kingdom Metazoa; phylum Chordata; class Mammalia; order Primates; family Cercopithecidae; genus Theropithecus; species Theropithecus gelada. The sequence goes on from NC_037676.1 coordinate 11,152,824, forward strand.
TTTAGTCTGAAGCTCCCAAAGTAATTTCAGGAGTCACCACTGGGACATCAGCTGTTGGGGACCAACTAAAAACAAAACAAACAAACAAAAAAACCTTCAAGCTTCCTAGTGCCTTAGAATCCATGGAAATAAATCGTATTCCCATTTCTACAGAAGAAACTACAATTTGTTTTTCCATGGTGTCATTGTTGCAGTTGAATAAACATGAGGTGAATCATAATGGACTGCAGCATCATTAAACACGCTGGGTGTCCTGGCCTAGAACTGGTGGGAGGCAAATGCATCTCAGGAGGACACAGCTGTCGCCCGATCTGGGAGGGGCTGTCACATGCAGGAGGGATGAGGCTGTGGGTAGCTGCAGAGGCAAAGCGTGGGTGTGAGCTGCAGGGGCAGGCTGCTTTTCCTCAAAATGAGAAAACGGCAGCACAGGTCAGCTCACCTTGAGGGGCAGTGGCAGAGTCTGGGGGGCCAGGGTGTTGAGGTGGGGTCTGGCATGGGGGGTCTGGGCGCTGAGGCGGGGTGGAGTGTGGAGGGTTCTGGGCGCTGAGGGGGGGTGGAGTGTGGAGGGTTCCGGGCGCTGAGGCGGGGTGGAGTGTGGGGGTCCGGGGCGCTGAGGCGGGGTGGAGTGTGGGGGTCCGGGGTGCTGAGGCGGGGTGGAGTGTGGGGGTCCGGGGTGCTGAGGTGGGGTCAGGTGTGGGGGTCCGGGCGCTGAGGCGGGGTGGAGTGTGGAGGGTTCTGGGCGCTGAGGCGGGGTGGAGTGTGGGGGTCCCCGGCGCTGAGGCGGGGTGGAGTGTGGGGGTCCGGGGTGCTGAGGTGGGGTCAGGTGTGGGGGTCCGGGCGCTGAGGCGGGGTGGAGTGTGGAGGGTTCTGGGCGCTGAGGTGGGGTCAGCCGTGGGAGCTGATGGTGCCCTTAGGAGCCTGACTTCCCCCCACTCCCTGACCCGGCCCTCGTTGGTGAGAAACCTGGACATATCCTGGGACGTTTGAGGCAGCCACGCAGCATCCTGAGGGTGGCCGTATCTGCCCTCTGTCCACTCACAGCCCCATGCTCCTTCAGGGGGAGGACCTGGCTCCCCCAGGCTGAGCCTCACTTCTGTACCCATAAGCGCAGTGGGAGAAACTCAAAAGAGCCCGCTCGCTGCCCTGATTCTCTTTGCCTGTGAGCCAGTGTGGAATGAACGGGTAGCAGGATGCTGAGTGCCAGCGTGGCAATATTTGTGGATTATTTGTGGATGCCTCGTTTTAGTCACGGCTGGGTCCTGACCTAAAGCAATTTTTCTGGTGTACTTTGTGGTCAAAAGAATTTGAAGCCACTGCTTTAGGGCCTGTGTTTTCTAAGGGGATGTTTATTTAAAATGGGGCCTGCGTGTGCCCCTCCAGCCTCAGGGAGGGGCCTGGGTGTGCCATTGGGTGCCTACTGGCCCACCAGAGCCTAGCAGGTCCCAGGAACCCTCCTTGGTCTTGGGGCTCCCCTGTCCCCCCTTGGAGGTCAGAGTCAGAGTTTCTTAACCAGGGCATTTTCAAAACCCTCCTCGTTGGGCGTGATCTCCAGAGATCCCAGTCCTAGTGGTCTGTGTGACTCAGCCCTCCCTCCCATCCAGGGTCTCTGAGAGAGCTGCCGGTGAGTCCTGCAGATGCTTCAAGCTCGAATCCATTGGTCTGTGTGGTACGTGGTACAAACCTGGAGAGGCCTGCGGAGAGGGAGAGAGAATGAGATCAAGACAGATCCTGCGGGCGCGTGTGGTATGAGCGGAGGGCTTGCCTGGGTATCTCACACAGCCTGCACTGACGGGCCAATCAAAGCTCATCCTGCTCTGTCCCTCTTGCTTCCCGCTGCCCAGCACCTCCCTTCCCTCCAGGCCTCCAGCACCTATGCCTTCTGATCCCTCCGTCAAGGTGCTCTCTGCCTGTGTGTCTCTCTGTCTCTGTGGGTGTGTGTCTCTGTCTCTCTGTGTCTCTCTCTGTCTCCTCCTCCTTGTTTCACTCCCTCCCACTTCCTGGTAAACCTCCTCACTGGAGGGGCGGCCACATGTCTTTCTGATCTTGGGTTTGTCGCTGGTTGTGGAAATTCCCGTTAAAAATATTTGCAGTTGGTGCTTTGAGCAGTGGGATGTGCAAAATCATGCAGGGCTGCCCTCCAGAGCCATGAGGTTCCAGGTGCAGCATGAGTGGCCCTGGAGTGCCCTCGCCCCTGCCTGCCCCCTGCTCCTGGCCAGGCAGTAGCTCCCGGCTTCTTGCTGCTCTCTCGATCCTGATCCTGATGGTCACAGTTCTGTCAATGCTTGGGGGAGGTGGGAGGGGTGGCCTGTGCTGTCCAGTATCCCCTCGAGAGAGTTCTGGGAGCGTGGCAGTTCCTGTGGAAAAGCCCTGCCATCTGGATGACACTGAGCAGTTTCAGGACATAGAAAACCCTGTGAGGCTCCAGACAGGTGAAATGTGGCAATGCCTCTAAGCGGTGACTCCATGGCAGAGGGGGCTGAACGAGGGGATTAGAACCCAGGCTGCATGGCAGGCAACAGCCCCTTCCCACTCCCAATGCCTTCCACTGCTCCTCTCTGTCCTCTCTGTGCCAGGAGGAGTCGCCAGATGCACTCCTGCCCAGCTGTCTCCTCTAGCTTTGCAGTTCCAGGACTGAACCAAGGCAGCCACCACCCACCACATGGTGACTCCATGTTCTAAAGAGCCCAGATTTGGTAGAAGGAAGCTTGGCTTGAGACCATTTGCCAGGTGACCGTGGATAAGTCCCTTCATAACCCACACAGTGGGAAAAGTGCCCATCATGTCATTATGCAAAGACAATATTCATGAAAGCACTTTATGAAGTGTGAAAGTACAAGCTTTTGAAAATATTAATACTTAAAGTCTTTCCATCTACCCCTAGTGGTCTATAAGGGTCTTCACACGTTTTTAAGGCGGGCTGTGTATCTGAGCATCTTTGTGCCAAGTCTGTATTTCCGTGTCTTCCCTCGTCATTAGCATAGTAATATCATAGTAATATTGCAGCGGCAAATCATGGGTTGGGAGAGAGGTCTTAGAAGCCAAGAACAATGGAGCTTTCTGAAATGTTTGTCCAAGTTCACGGGACTTGCCAGCACCACGGGCACTGAGTTTTCTAACTGGAAAAAGAAGAGCTAGCATGCATCTGCCCTGTGACATGCTCTGTGGAGTCCTAAGCAGGACAAAATGAGCCGGTGAAGAGAAGCGGGTACACGTCTCATTAAAATTCTGCATTAAGCCTGAACTTGCAACCTCTTACAACGCCTCTCTGTGACACTAAATGTGGAGAATATTCACATTTTGTTCATTGGAAAATGAGGGCTGGAAACAGAGACACAAGTGGTGTGAACTGCTCCCTACTCATGTTTCACCCTTCATCTGCCTGGCAGCCTCCCTGCAGCCTCCCTTCTCGTCTCCCCCTCACCTCCTCCCTCACCTCCTAGCCTTTTCTCAGTTCCTCCCACTCTATTTTCTCTTCTCCTCGTTCCCTGTCTGTGTCAGGAAGCTTGGGCTGTGCTGATTTACACAACTCTGTGCGCAGGAACTACCTTGCTCCCTGCCTCGTGTAGCTTATGGCCTATGGTTCTTTTTATTTTCATTTCATTCATGCAACAAACATTCCAAGGTCTACAGTGTGCTGGGAGCATGTTTGGTTTACAAAGACAAGTAAGAGGCTTTCCTGTTCAGGGACTGAGCATCTGAGCAGATACGGGGTGCTCTAAACTGGCACCACTGAGTGCATGTCTGGGAAGTGCCTGTGAGTTCAGCGAATCCAGCAAGGCTCTCTTGGTCGCCCTCAGACTGAGAACCTGTGACCCTGGTGGGGTGAGGAATGAGCCATGGCCACTGCCAGAAACTCTGTTGGCTCCTCCTAGATAAGTCACACCGAAGGGGCATTGGCGACCTTGTTGGTGCCACAGAATCTCCTGCTCCAGCCCTGCTGTAGACCTACGGCTTTAGTTTACTCGCTTTATTATGACCCGTTGCCCTCAGTTCTTTTCGACCTCTCGGTAGGTGAGTGTCATGTTCTGTTCATTTCTGCAACCCCAGTACAAGGTGTGGCACCTGGTGTGTGGCAGATGCTCCGTAGATGTTTATTGGACTCCTAAAAGCAGCATTGCGTGGGGTGCTCTCCACCCTAAAGCAGTGGTCCCCAAGCTTTTTGGTACCAGGACCAGTTTCATGGAAGACAATTTTTCTACAGACCTGGTGGTAGGGGGGATGGTTTCAGGATGATTCAAGCATATTATCTTTATTGTGTACTTTATTTCTATTATTATTGCATTGTAATATAATTATACAAGTCATCTCATGTCGAATCAGTGAGAACCCTGAGCTTGCTTTTCTGCAACTAGATGGTCCCATCTGAGGGTGATGGGAGCCAGTGACAGATCAGCAGCCATTAGATTCTCATAAAGAGTGTGCAACTTAGATCCCTCATGTGCACAGTTCACAACAGGAGCTGTGAGAGTCTATCCAGGAGAATCTAATGCCATTACTGCTCTGACAGGAGGCAGAGCTTAGGCATTAGATTCTCATAAGGACCATGCGACTTAGATCCCTCATGTGCACAGTTCACAACAAGGTTTGTGCTCCCATGAGAATCTAATGCCGCCACTGCTCTGAGAGGAGGCAATGGGGAGCAGCTGGAAATACAGATGAGGCTTCGCTCACTCACCTGTCACTCACCTGCTGTGCAGCCCAGTTCCTTACAGGCCACAAACCAGTACTGGTCCTTGACCCAGGGGTTGGGGATCCCTGCCCTGATGTGCCCTGCAGTGCTCTGATCAGTGGAACTGGCTTGGTGAGAGAGTTGTACAGAGGCACTTAAAATATCCAAATAGAGAATAAAGCATTTCTCATCACATGTGGTTAAAAGTGGGTGTGTTTCCAGGTGGTAGATTGTTTGGCTTGGTACCCAGTCTGGTACCCAGCCCAGGCCTTCCCACGGGACCTTCAGGAGAGACAAGGCCCCATCCCAGAGTGTGCCTCATTGAACAAGGATTTCGAGGAATGGCAGCTGCAGGAGAAGCTCTAAGAAGTCGCCCTTTTGGAAGGGGAGTTTGCCTCTGTGAAGGAATCTCTACCTACCGGGTATCTCCTCTGGGATCCAAGAGGAGGAGGAAAACTCAGTTACAAGAGACACTTGTTGAGGAGAAAGCTCTATTGCAAGCCCACAACAAGTTGTGACCTCGGTCACCTGCCTTTCTGGTCACCTCCCCACTGCTGGCCACCCCCGCCTTCTTTCTTTGTTTTAGTTGAAGATAAGCTAGGGTTCTGGGCCACCTCCTGCAGATTTGCACATCTTCCCCTGGAGTCTCCCACCCATGCATGAGGTGTGTGGATTAATAAACTTCTGTTTTTCTCTTGTTCATCTGCCGTGGGTTACAGGCATCCAATTTTTCTTCTCCTACGGGGAAACAATTTGCTCCACTGGGAAGAGGGGAAAAGGTCACAGAAAGGCAAGTTGACCAGAAGACCCCTCACAGCGTCCCCTTATCACCACCTCCTCTGTCTCTAGGGAAGGCGTGGGGGCTGGTGGTGCATTGGCTAGGTACAGGGGCAATGGCCACAGCTGGGACCACTGTGGAAGCCCCCATACTGAAGACCCACTGCCTGATCTCATCATTTTACATCACTCTGTGACCTATGACTTTGACCCTCTCTCCTAACTGGCCTGGCCTGGTGGGAGCAGTAGCCACTTATTTAGGTCTAAGGACTCCAGGCTCTAGGGCTTTGCAGATGCAGGCAGATTTGGGGCCTGAGCAGAGGCAGGAATGAACTTGGAACACAACCCTCAGAAGTTCTGAGGTAGTCCTTGCCATGGGGTCCATGCAAGGACTACATCCCACAGCTTTCTGCTTTCCACTCTGCCATCAGTGCCCACACATGGTTCAGGAGGTGGAGATCATGAGATGGCACCTGTGTCCACGCACTCGGCTCTAGTTCTGCTCAAGGCTTGTGGTATTGCTCATGGAAACAGAGGATGCTGGAAGCAAAGGGCTGGTTTTGCCGCAGAACTACAGCATCTGTGGGCGAGTATGGGGGTTCAGGCCATGCCCAACCAGCTGGCCCCTGCAGCAGGACCTCCACAGCCTCCAGCCTCTGGGGACTTTAGGACCTAATGGAGACTTTTATTGGCACAGCTCTAAGTTGTTCAGCTCAGTCTCTTTCAGCAATTCCCGAATTGCAGCCTGTGTGTAATGAAAACTACCAGCAAAATTAAAAGCAATGTGTCCTCTACTCATAATTATTTTTTAAAATAAAATTTCAGAAACTAATTACTGAAATTTTATAAGCTGCATCTGCCTCAAATTCCAGTTAAGCCTAGTAGCCCTGCTCTGTTTTATACATCAACACCCAAATTATTTGTTGCTATTTAAAACGTAACTTTCTACATATTTTTAAGGTTTTACTTGTAATTTTTATTACACTCATACATGTAAAATTCTTAAACGGCTAAGAATAGGTACTACACTTGATCTTAGCCAAAAGGGCAAGAATCACTGCATGCAAAGCTTTTAAGAGCCCAGCATTACTGCCTGGTTTGTGGTGAAAGCAGCTTCTTTATTCCACCCTCAGTCCCTGCGGCTGTCACTGTGTTTCTTGGTGTTTCCCTCCTGTGAGTGAACAACATGCTTGTGTTTCATGTTGTTTATTTTGGGGGCTCATCTATTGATTTCCTTCAATGATGGAGGAGGACTTAACCTTTCTGCTAAGCACATGCATGCACCCACACTCTCTGCACCCTCTTCTCCTCCAGTGTGATAGCCACACTCTGTGATGACCTCCGTATTCCAGGTTGCCATCCTGTGATCACGCAGAGCTTATTCTCAGCTGAGCTGTGTAATTGTAAAATGATTAAATTTTCCTTCATGCACTCCCTGTTTCCTCTGGGGTTGGGAGCTGTTGCATTTTAGTTGTTATTTCCTTAGACTTCTAGGAAGGGACCACTGTTCTAGCCACGCACTTCCTAACAGAAATAAGAAAGACCCTTGCATGATCAGGCACATCGACGGTCCAGCCATGGCGTCCCTGAGGCCCCCACTGCCTCAGCTTCCAAGGCTCTGGCCACATCTCCCTGTGTCTCCCTGCTCCTCACCTTCAGGACTCCCTGAGAGACCCTGTGTGGGAGGAATACTTTGAGACCTGCAATGTCTGGAGACGTTGCCATTCTCTCCTTGACCTTTTCTTTCTGGGACCAGGATTCTAGTCTGCAAGTAACATCTCTCAGAACTGAGGAGGCCTCGCTTCCCGCCCTGCAGACTCCGGTGTTCAGTATGGAGGTCTCAGCCATTCCAGTTCTGTCACGAGAGTGCTGGGGCCTATTGCTCTGGCCCCTGGGCTGCTGGTGAACTCTGCTTGCAGTGTCTGGGCAATGAGGATGTGGATGACACAGATGTTTTTACTCTGTTCTTTCATGCATGCGCTGCTCTCTCAATCTGGGCTCCTGTCTGCAGTTCTGGACCACTTGTTTATTTCTTTGCTGATCTCTCCTGTCTGACCTCTCTGGTCTCTCTTCTCATTAAGTGGGTATTGGAGTTTCTGGGTTCTCTATTTCTTTTGTCATTCCTCCCTAATTCTTCATCTGTGCATCTTTTTATTCTGTTTCTGGGAGATGTAAATGAGTCTAATATTCAACATTTCTATTAAATTATTTATGTGTATTGTACTTTTAATTGAAAGATTCTGTGTGTAGTTTTGTGGTGTCTGTTCTTATTTCACGGCCTCCCTGATTCTCTGTGAATATCATAGGTTTGTCTGCGTCCTACTCCCTCCATCCACCCAGCTTCCTCCAGGTGTCTCTCTGGGTCTGTGTTATGTTAGAGTCTCCCTGGGTCTCTGGCCTACATCCTCCACATAGAACCCCCACCCCACCCAACCCGCTCACATGCAGGAAGTAGCCGCATGTGCTTCCAACGGGAGTGGATGGTGTGTGGGGAGGAGATGCAGCCGGGCTCTTTCCCAGTGAGGTTTCCTCCAGTCGTCTGCATCCCTCTCCTGAAGGCCTTACTGGGCATCCCTGCTGTCCCATGGCCTTCCTGGATTCCACTAACTGCCCAGGCATGTCCTTCAAGACTGGAGCTGGTGCTGGTGGCAGGGCTCTGCAGCTCTCCCATGGTTTCCCAAGGCTGCCTGCATGTTTGCCATTAGTTCCTTTTTGATTATTGCTTTTCATTAGCAGTTCCTTAATTAAACTTTCCTCGATTTACCAAGCTTGAGCGTGTCATGGATTTCCTGCTGGGACCCTGGCTGAGAACAGCTCTTCAGCCAAGTGCCCTTGGCTAGACCAAGGCATTAACAACTGTAGGCAGCATATGGGGGATTGCTTACGAGTGGCCCTCACCTCACAGCAGTGGAAATGGCCCAGTTCTTCCACTGGGAACCCCTAAATCCAAAGACTGCATTTTTAGATTTTCCCTCCACAGCCAAGAGAGGGGTCCTTTAATTCTTTGACCTCCTGCCTGGGGGTATGAGTCTGGCCTTTGACATTCTGGGAGCTTGGGAGGTGGGTGAGGTAGCCCACTCTCCACAGGGGGGCTCCACTCACCCCTCTCAGCACGGTGTCCTTCACCCTCACTGCCCAGCTGCCCCTGCATGCCTGAGGTGCCTCACAATCACCCGAGCTCCCTGATGTCCCTGACTTCTGAAGTTTCCTGAGTCTGGTGCAGATCTCCTGGGTGGTAGCTGGGCTTCCCTGTTCCTGCTCTGCCTGGGAATGCTCAGTCCTCCCACCTGGCTGACTCTTCCTATCTTCTCCTCTTTGAGTTTTGTTTTTATGCCTTTCAATTACTTTATTGCCCTTTTGATTGAGAGGTGAAGGAGCAAAGATGGGAGGTCTCTGTCTCCCCATCCTCAGCCCTGCTTTGCTTTACAGCAAAGATATTGTTGGTAAAAAAAAAAAAAAGAAAAAAAAAAGAAAAAATAAAACCCTTATCCATGAGTGATGACCCCCAGTATTTATAAGCAAGTGTGGAGAGAAGAGCAGCTTGCATGTGAGCCACCCAAGGGGTGGACAAACGGACTGGGGAAGGCGTCAGGAGCTCCTTGCACAAGGTCCTCTTGTTGTTCTTGTTCCTGTCACTCTTGGCTGATGAAGAACCAAGGAGACTTCCATGATGACCCAGAAGAGAACCACAGTGACTGGCAGGAGGCAGGGGAGGTGACCAGGACCTTCTCACCAGGGACACTTTCCTGGTTTCATAGGCCGGAGCCTGCTCCCACAACCAGGTCAGCCAGAGGTGATTGCATGAGAGACAGAGTGAGCAACACTGGCTTCCGAGGTCCTCGCTGACCTTGACGGTGACCAGAGGAAGGTTCTCAGGGCCCCAGTGGCCCCTGGAGAACCTGCACTCTAGGGCTCATAGGAGGCCCCGCTCTCTTGGAGGCCATGGTGGTGAGGAAATGCTGCTTCAGGGGCCTTCTCAGCAACCCATGCCAGTGCCAGGCCTGTGTGGAGGAGCAAGGGGGAGAACGATGAAGGCGAAACCAAGGAACTGTGCTTAAAACGTCCCCTCACTGAGCTCTCCTCACAGAGCTCACTCACATCCCTCCCCTCACAGCGCCCCCTTCACATCCCTCCCCTCATAGCACTCCCCTCACAATGCTTGCTCACATCCCTTTCCTCACAGCGCCCCCCTCACAGTGCTCCCCTCACAACAACCCCCTCACAGTGCTCGCCTCACAGCGCTCTGGCACAACGCTCCCCTCACATCTCTCCCCTCATGGCGCTCCCCTCACATCCCTCCCCTCACAGTGCCCCTCTCACATCCCTCCCTTCAGGGCACTCCCTTCACATTTCTCCCCTCACAGCGCCCCCCTCATCCTTCTGCTCACAGCACTCCCTTCACATCCTTCCCCTCACAGCCCTCCCCTCACAGGACCCCCCTCACATCCCTCCCCTCACAGCGCTCCCCTTACATCCCTCCCCTCACGGGCACCCCTCACATCTCTCCCCTCAGGGCTCTCCCCTCACAACATCTCTCCCCTCACGGCGCTCCCCTCACAGCCCCCACTCACATCCCTCCCCTCAAAGTGCTCCCCTCACAGTGCTCTGGCACAGCGCTCCCCTCATGGCGCTCCCCTCACATCCCTCTCCTCACAGTGCCCCTCCCACATCCCTCCCCTCACAACAACCCCCTCACAGTGCTCCCCTCACAGCGCTCTGGCATAGTGCTCCCCTCACATCTCTCCCCTCACAGCTCTTCCCTCACAGTCCTCGCTCACATCCCTCCCCTCACATCTCTCCCCTCACAGCTCTTCCCTCACAGTCCTCGCTCACATCCCTCCCCTCACAGCGCCCCCCTCACATCCTTCTGCTCACAGCTCTCCCCTCACAGCGCTCTGGCACAGCGCTGCCTCACATCCCTCTCCGTGTTCCCTCAGGGCACTCCCCTCACAGAGCTCCCCTCACTGCCCTCACATCACAGTGCTCTGGCAGGTCTAGAGCCAAGGTGCCCAGGACATTCCTGCCTCCAATGTGTTCCTTTTTATTTACTTTTTGAGACGGGGTCTTACTCTGCTGCCCAGGCTGAAGTGCAGTGGCCTGAGCTCTGCTGACTGCTGCCTCAGCCGCCCAGTTAGCTGGGACCACAGGCACCACCGCGCGGGTGCCTGGTTCCTGTTCCTTTATCCTCCTCTGGAGTACTCTTTCCTCTTCTCCCTCTCAAACCTACATGGATTCCAACCTTTGTTCTCTCTCCTTTCGTTCGGAATATCTCCTTTCTCCAAAATCGCAGAATTGACTCATAAAATATGGGAGCCAGGAAAGACTTTAGAGACAGCCTCATCCCATGAATTTTGGCACCAGATATGAACCTGAAACCCTAAAGTTCACAACACTGCAATGGGTCAGGCCCTGCTGCGCTGGTGGAGGTAAAACGTACTGAGCAGAGGAGAGAGGCTGGCAGCATCGAAGAAGCTGACTGGGCTTCAGGGCTAGGTGCTGAGGGGAGCAGCTGGGTGCAGAGCCTCAGGACTACACCTGTGTGAGAGACAGAGACACAGAAAGAGGAGATAATGTGTTATTATGTACTACAAATGTAGCCTCCTCTCAAGATTTTGGGGGAGATTTCAGAAAAGATACATTTGGCTTTTTTCCTTCATTGGCTGTTTTTTGTCCTTGTTAGTTACTGCTCTGTGTCACTGACTTTCCAGATGGGATTTTTCAAGCTGACAAACTGTGGACTCCTGGAGGCGCCCTCCTTGCTTGCATGCGGATGTCTGACTCCCATGCATCTCCTCCAGACCTGGCCGCCTGCTGCTGTGACCTCCCCGGCTTTGTTCTTTATGAGTGTGTTCCATCACAGTTCCTTGGCCACGTCCACTCACACAACTGTGGATTCATTGAAGGGCCTGTGCATTATTCACTCCTGTCCCCTGAGCACAGAAACAGACACATAATAAAATGTGTGCAGTGACTCGGTGCCCCACATCCGGAGGTAGTGCCTCACTTGGCCTTCAGAGAGCTTTCTCCTCTCTCTAACAGACACATATCATAGGAGAAGGCATGCATAATTTTTCATTGCTCAGAGCAAGATATAACATTTTGAAGACCATCTCAGGCTTTTATTCTTGTCCCTTTTATAACTTAAATAAACGATGCTTTGGGAATGGAACAGTGCACAGCTCGCAGTGCCTTGCTCTCTGAGTGAGAGTTCATCTGGGGCATCTTTGTTGGATGAAAGGGAGAGGTGCAGTCACAGCAGCAACAGGACTAAGGGCTCCAGGGCACCTTCAGGTCATTGACAGCATTTGATTATTTGCAGCTGTGGGACTGAAACCCTTGTTTCCTCACTGACTGTCAGCTGGGGCCACTCTCAGCTCCTCAGGCACCTGCACCTGCATTCTTCTCCCAGGGCCACATCCATCTTTAAAGTCAGTGATGGCAGTGAGCCCAGTCCTTTGCATGCCCTGAATCTGTCTGACTGCCCTTTGCACCAGCTGGGGAAAGCTCCCTGCTTCACCAAATATGTGGTGAGATGAAGCCCCTGCCAGGTAACTTAACACAATCATAGGAGCAGCACCAGGTTCAGCGGCATCCTTAAAACTCTGCTGTCTCAAACTACCTCCACCCCCAGCAGACACTCCAGGAGGCCTAGAGGAGAAGCCATCCCTGTAGGGGGAGCCAGGAAGACAGGGCCGGCCGCTTCTTCCCACCAGTGGTGCTTCTGGCAGGCCAAGCCCATCAGAGCACCTGGGGAGAGCCTGGGCCCCATCTTAGGAGCCAGCCTGCAGTGCACGAAGGAGCTGAGCCATGGATGGAGGTAAGAGAGAGGATGTACATCCCGAATGAGCTGTTCCTCAGCTCTTTTTTTGCTTTTATAAATGTGATCTTTCCCTTTGTTTGTAGCTTCTAGCTTGTTATTTGCTTAATGAAAGCACCTGGATTGTGTCCTTTAATTTCATACCAGACTGCCTCACCAATTCTCTCATTGTTTGAGGTTGTTTTTCAGTTCATTCTGCCAGATTCTCCAGATATATGGTCTTTTTTGGCCTCCTAATTTTGTTATTGCTATTTTATTTTATGTACATAACGTAAGTTTACCATTAGTGACATTTAGTGCATTCACAATATTGTGAATCACCTCTGCCTATCTCCGTCACCCCAGTAGGAAGCCCTGTCCCCACTAGAAGTCTCTCCCCATCCCCTGGCCCCCAGCCTCTGGCAGTCCCCAATCTGCCACCTGTCTCTGGGCTTGCCTACTCTGGATATATAAGTGGAGCCGTGTAATTATGTAGCCTTTCATGCCTGCCTTCTCTCACTTTGTATAACGTTTTCAAGTTTCACATATGTGTAGCGTGTATCAGTGCCTCCTTCCTTTTTGTGGCTAAATAACACTCCATTGTCTGTATACACCACAGTTTTGATCACCCGTCTCCAGCTGATGGGCGTATGGGTTGGTTCTACCTTCTGCCTATTGAAAATAAAGCTGCTATCAGTGTTCATGAGCAATTTTGTTTTTGAACACCAGTTTTCAATTTGGTGTGGGGAGTTATATACCCAAAACTGGAATTGCTGGGTATTTGTTAAAACTCTTCCATGGCAGCCTCACCATTTTACAAATCTAAGGCAAGGTACCAATACAATATAGGAATTCCAATTTCTCGGTCTTGGTTCCAAGATGGTCAAATAGGGACAGTGCTAGTCGACAGCTCCCAGTGTGAGCGACGCAGAAGACAGGTGATTTCTACATTTATAACTGAGGTACCAGGTTCATCTCACTGGGACTTGTTGGACAGTGGGAGCAGCCCATGGAGTGTGAGCCAAAGCAGGGTGGGGCATCGCCTCACCAGGGAAGTGCAAGGGGTCGGGGAATTCCCTTTCCTAGCCAAGGGAAGCTGTGACAGATGGTACCTAGAAAATCAGGACACTCCCGCCTTAATACTGTGCTTTTCCAACGGTCTTAGCAAACGGCACACAAGGAGATTATATCCCACACCTGGCTAGGAGGGTCCCATACCCACGGAGCCTGCTCACAGCTAGCACAGCAGTCCAAGATCCAACTGCAAGGTGGCAGCAAGGCTGGGGAGGGGCGTCCACCATTGCTGAGGCTTGAGTAGGTAAACAAAGCAGCCAGGAAGCTCCAACTGGGTGGAGCCCACCGCAGCTCAACAAGGCCCGCCTGCCTCTGTAGACTCCACCTTTGGGGGCAGGGCATAGCTGAACAAAAGGCAGCAGAAACTTCTGCAGACTTAAACGTCCCTGTCTGACAGCTTTGAAGAGAGTAGTGGTTCTCCTAGCACAGAGTTTGGGATCTGAGAATGGACAGACTGTCTCCTCAAGGTGGGTCCCTGACCACTGAGTAGCCTAACTGGGAGACATCTCCCAGTAGGGGCTGACTGACACCTCATACAGCTGAGTGCCCCTCTGGGACAAAGCTTCCAAAGGAAGGATCAGGCAGCAACATTTGCTGTTCTGCAGCCTCCACTGGAGTGGACCTCCAGCAAACTCCAACAGACCTGCAGCTGAGGGTCCTGACTGTTAGAAGGAAAACTAACAAACAGAAAGGAATAGCATCAATATCAACAAAAAGGACATCCATACCAAAACCCCATCTGTAGGTCACCATTATCAAAGACCAAAGGTAGATAAAACCACAAAGATGGGAAAAAACCAGAGAAGAAAAGCTGAAAATTCTAACTATCAGAGCACTTCTTCTCCTCCAAAGGAATGCAGCTCCTCGCCAGCAATGGAACAAAGCTGGACGGAGAATGACTTTGACGAGTTGACAGAAGTAGGCTTCAGAAGATTGGTAATAACAAACTTCTTCAAGCTAAAGGAGGATGTTCGAACCCATTGCAAAGAAGCTAAAAACCTTGAAAAAAGATTAGACGAATGGCTAACTAGAATAAGCAGTGTAGAGAAGACCTTAAATGACCTGATGGAGCTGAAAAGTATGGCATGAGAACTATGTGATGCATGCACAAGCTTCAGTAGTCGATTTAATCAAGTGGAAGAAAGGGTATCAGTGATTGAAGATCAAATGAATGAAATGAAGTGAGAAGAGAAGTTTAGAGAAAAAGAGAGTAAAAAGAAATGAACAAAGCCTCCAAGAAATATGGGACTATGTGAAAAGACCAAATCTACCTCTCATTGGTGTACCTGAAAGTGACAGGGAGAATGGAACCAAGTTGGAAAACACTCTTCAGGATATTATCCAGGAGAACTTCCCCAATTGAGCAAGGCAGGCCAACATTCAAATTCAGGAAATACAGAGAACGGCACAAAGATACTCCTCTAGAAGAGCAACCCCAAGACACATAATTGTCAAATTCACCAAGGTTGAAATGAAAGAAAAAATGTTAAGGGCAGCCAGAGAGAAAGGTTGGGTCACCCACAAAGGGATGTCCATCAGACTAACAGCAGATCTCTCAGCAGAAACTACAAGCCAGAAGAGAATGGGGGCCAGTATTCAACATTCTTAAAGAAAAGAATTTTCAACCCAGAATTTCATATTCAGCCAAACTAAGCTTCATAAGTGAAGGAGAAATAAAGTGCTTTACCGACAAGCAAATGCTGAGAGATATTGTCACCATCAAGCCTGCCTTATAAGAGCTACTGAAGGAAACACTAAACATGGAAAGAAACAACACGTATCAGCCACTGCAAAAACATGCCAAATTGTAAAGACCATCAAAGCTAGGAAGAAACTGCATCAACTAACAAGCAAAATAACCAGCTAACATCATAATGACAGGATCAAATTCACACATAACAATATTAGCCTTAAATGTAAATGGGCTAAATGCCCCAATTAAAAGACACAGACTGCTAAGTTGGATAAAGACTCAAGACCCATCAGTGTGCTGTATTCAGGAGACACATCTCACGTGCAGAGACACACATAGGCTCAAAATAAAGGGATGGAGGAAGATCAACCAAGCAAATGGAAAACAAAAAAAAAGCAGGTGTTGCAATCCTAGTCTCTGATAAAACAGACTTTAAACCAACAAAGATCAAAAGAGACAAAGAAGGCCATTACATAATGGCAAAGGGATCAATTCAACAAGAAGAGCTAACTATCCTAAATATACATGTGCCCAATACAGGAGCACCCAGATTCATAAAGCAAGTCATTAGAGACCTACCAAGAGACTTAGACTCCCACACAATAATAATGGGAGACTTTAACCCCCATTGTCAACATTAGACAGATCAACGAGACAGAAAGTTAACAAGGATATCCAGGACTTGAACTCAGCTCTGCACCAAGTGGACCTAATAGACATCTACAGATCTCTCCACCCCAAATCAACAGAATATACATTCTTCTCAGCACCACATCACACTTGTTCCAAAATTGACCACATAGTTGGAAGTAAAGCACTCCTTAACAAATGTAAAAGAACAGAAATTATAACAAACTGTCTCTCAGACCACAGTGCAATCAAATTAGAACTCAGGATTAAGAAACTCACTCAAAACCACACAACTACATGGAAATTGAACAACCTGCTCCTGAATGACTACTGGGTACATAACGAAATGAAGGCAGAAATAAAGATGTTCTTTGAAACCTATTAGAACAAAGACACAACATACCAGAATCTCTGGGACACATTTAAAGCAGTATGTAGAGGGAAATTTATAGCACTAAATACCCACAAGAGAAAGCAGGAAAGATCTAAAATCAGCACCCTAACATCACAATTAAAAGAACTAGAGAAGCAAGAGCAAACACATTCAAAAGCTAGCAGAAGGCAAGAAATAACTAAGATCAAAGCAGAACTGAAGGAGATAGAGACAAAAAAAAATCCTTCAAAAAATCAATGAAACCAGGAGCTGGTTTTTTGAAAAGATCAACAAAATCGATAGACCACTAGCAAGACTAATAAAGAAGAAAAAAGAGAAGAATCAAATAGATTCAATTAAAAAATGGTAAAGGGAATATCACCACCAATCCCACAGAAATACAAACTACTATCAGAGAATACTATAAACACCTCTACGCAAATAAACTAGAAAATCTAGAAGAAATGGACAAATTCTTGGACACATACACTCTCCCAAGACTAAACAAGGAAGAAGTTGAATCCCTGAATAGACCAGTAACAGGCTCTGAAATTGAGGCAATAATTAATAGCCTACCAACCAAAAAAAGTCCAGGACCAGACAGATTCATAACCGAATTCTACCAGAGGTACAAAGAGGAGCTGGTACCATTCCTTCTGAAACTATTCCTATCAATAGAATAAGAGGGAATCTTCCCTAATTCATTTTATGAGGCCAGCATCATCCTGATACCAAAGCCTGGAAAAGACACAACAAAAAAAGAGAATTTTAGACCAATATCCCTGATGAACATCGATGCAAAAATCCTCAATAAAATACCGGCAAACCAAATCCAGCAGCACATCAAAAGGCTTATCCACCCCAATCAAGTTGGCTTCATCCCTGGGATGCAAGGCTGGTTCAACATACGCAAATCAATAAACGTAATCCATCACATAAACAGAACCAAAGACAAAAACCACATAATTATCTCAACAGATGCAGAAAAGGCCTTTGACAAAACTCAGCAGGCCTTCATGCTAAAAACTCTCAATAAACTAGGTATCTATGGGATGTATCTCAAAATAATAAGAGCTACTTATGACAAACCCACAGCCAATATAATACTGAATAGGCAAAAACTGGAAGCATTCCCTTTAAAAACTGGCAAAGACAGGGATGCCCCCTCTCACCACTCCTATTCAACATAGTGTTGGAAGTTCTGGCCAGGGCAATCAGGCAGGAGAAAGAAATAAAGGGTATTCAATTAAGAAAAGAGGAAATCAAATTGTCTCTGTTTGCAGATGACATGATTGTACATTTAGAAAACCCCATCATCTCAGCCCAAAATCTCCTTAGGCTGATAAGCAACTTCAGCAAAGTCTCAGGATACAAAATCAATGTGCAAAAATCACAAGCATTCCTATACACCAATAACAGACAAACAGAGCCAAATCATGAGTGAACTCCCATTCACAATTGCTTCAAAGAGAATAAAATACCTAGGAATCCAACTTACAAGGGATATAAAGGACCTTTTCAAGAACTACAAACCACTGCTCAGTGAAATAAAAGAGGACACAAACAAATGGAAGAACATTCCATGCTCATGGATAGGAAGAATCAATATTTTGAAAATGGCCATATTGCCCAAGGTAATTTATAGATTCAGTGCCATCCCCATCAAGCTACCAATGACTTTATTCACAGAATTGGAAAAAACTACTTTAAAATTTTTATGGAACCAAATTAAGCCCACATTGCCAGGACAATCCTAAACAAAAAGAACAAAGCTGGAGGCATCATGCTACCTGACTTCAAACTGTACTACAAGGCTACAGTAACCAAAACAGCATGGTACTGGTACCAAAATAGAGATATGGACCAATGGAACAGAACAGAGCCCTCAGAAATAATGCCACACATCTACAACCATCTGATCTTTGACACACCTGACAAAAACAAGAAATGGGGAAAGGATTTCCTGTTTAATAAATGGTGCTGGGAAACCTGGCTAGCCATATATAGAAAGCTGAAACTGGATCCCTTCCTTACACCTTATACAACAATTAATTCGAGATAGGATTAAAGACTTAAATGTTAGACCTAAAACCATAAAAATCCTAGAAGAAAACCTAGGCAATACCACTCAGGACACAGGTATAGGCAAAGACTTCATGACTAAAACACCAAAAGCAATGCCAACAAAAGCCAAAATAGACAACTGGGATCTAATTAAACTAAAGAGCTTCTGCACAGCAAAAGAAACTACCATCAGAGTGAATAGGCAATCTACAGAATGGGAGAAAAAAATTTGCAATCTATCTGACAAAGGGCTAATATACAGAATCTACAAAGAACTTAAACAAATTTACAAGAAAAAATCAACCCCATCAAAAAGTGGGCAAAGGATATGAACAGACACTTTTCAAAAGAAGACATTTATGCAGCCAACAGACACATGAAACAATGCTCATCATCACTGGCCATCAGAGAAATGCAAATCAAAAGCACAATGAGATACCATCTCACACCAGTTAGAATGGCAGTCATTAAAAAGTCAGGAAACAACAGGTGCTGGAGAGGATGTGGAGAAATAGGAACACTTTTACACTCTTGGTGGGACTGTAAACTAGTTCAACCATTGCGGAAGACAGTGTGGTGATTCCTTAAGGATCTAGAACTAGAAATACCATTTGACCCAGCCATCCCATTACTGGGTATATACCCAAAGGATTATAAATCATGCTGCTATAAAGACACATGCACATATATGTTTATTATGGCACTATTAACAATAGCAAAGACTTGGAACCAACCCAAATGTCCATCAATGATACACTGGATTAAGAAAATTTGGTGCATATACACCATGGAATACTATGTAGCCATAAAAATGTATGAGTTCATATCCTTTGTAGGGACATGGATGAAGCTGGGAAGCTGGAAACCATCATTCTGAGCAAACTATCACAAGGACAGAAAACCAAACACTGCACGTTCTCACTCACAGGTGGGAATTGAACAATGAGAACACTTGGACACATGGTGGGGAACATGACACACCAGGGGCCTGTCGTGGGATGAGGGAGGGGGTAGCGATAGCATTAGGAGAAATACCTAATGTGAATGACGAGTTAATGAGTGCAGCACACCAACATGGCATATGTATACATATGTAACAAACCTGCACATTGTGCACATGTACCCTAGAACTTAAAGTATAATTAATAAATAAAGTATTCCAATCTCTCCACATCTGTGCCAACACTTGTTGTTTTCCTGTTTTTTCTTTCACCCCGACTGGAGTGCAGTGGCACAATCTCAGCTCACTGCAGGCTCCGCCTCCCAGGTTCACGCCATTCTCCTGCCTCAGCCTCTCAAGTAGCTGGGACTACAGGCGCCCACCACCATGCCTGGCTAATTTTTTGTATTTTAGTAGAGATGGGGTTTCACCATGTTAGCCAGGATGTTCTCGATCTCCTGACCTCGTGATCTGCCTGCCTCATCCTCCCAAAGTGCTGGGATTACAGGTGTGAGCCACCGCACCTGGCCTTCCTGGTTTTTTTTTAAAAAGTATAGTCATCCTAGTGGGTGTGAAATGGGTGTGCAGTGGTTTCCATTGTGGTTTTGATTTAAAGCAAACTAAATATCCCCTGAGAAGGACTCCATACTTCTATATTTGAGTCCTTGTGGACAAACTGTAACTTAGCTTAATAGGCAGACAAGATTGAAAACCTAACTTAGGAGTATGTGCCTGTAACAACAACTGAGTCCTGGCCAATCCCTGCGGCCGTACTACAACCTCTCATAGACTGCTAAGTGTTCAAACTGTGTTCAAATAAGGCAAACACCAACCTGTAACCAATCCAGTTGTTTCTATACCTCATTGCTGATTTCTGTATGTCGGTTCACTTTTTTGTCTATAAATTTGTTCTGACCATGAGGCATCCCTGGAGTCTGTCTGAATCTACTGTGATTCTGGGGGCTTCCCAATTCATAAATTGTTCATTGCTCAGTTAAACTCCTTTAAATTTAATTCGTCTGAAGTTTTACTTTTAACATATATGTTTGTTGGCCATTTGTAAATCTTCTTTGGAGAAATGCCCATTCACTCCTTTGCCCATTTTTCAGTTGGGTTGCTTGTCTTTTGTTGTTGAATTAGAAGAGATTTTATGTATTACAGATAATGCAATTTGTAAATATTTTCTCCCTTTACATGGGCTGTATTTTCACTTTCTTGGTTGTGTTCTTTGATGCACAAAGTATTTTATTTTGATGAAGTCCAATTTATCTACTTTTTCTGCTAGTGTTTTTGGTTTCATATCTAAGAAATCATTGACAAGCCTAGGGTTGTGAACATTTACTGCTCTGTTTTCTTCTAAAGGTTTTATGATTTAAGCACTTGTATTTAAGTTTTTGATTCATTTTGAGTTTTTGTATATGTTGTGAGAGACGGGTCTAACTTCATTAGTTTGCTTGTGGATTTCTAGCTGTCCCAGATGCATTTGTTGAAAAGATTATTCTTTCTCCATTGAATGGTCTTGTACCCTATTGAAAATTTAGACATACAGTCTTAGTCCTAGTAAACAACTTTGTCTCCTCCTTTCTAATTTGTATGCTCTATGTTGTTTCTTTTATCTAATTGCATGCACTGATGCCTCTAGTATAATGTTATTCAGTAGTGCTGGTACTGGGTATTTTTGGTTTTTCTTGATTCCAATGAAAGTACTAAACTAGCAAGCATATTAATATTTCATATTAGATATGTTTTTAGTAGTAAAGAAATATTTATCTCATTTTATTCAATATTAAGGAATGTTTTAAAAATATGTTTACAGTAATTCTGAAAATGATATAATGTCTTTTCAGAATTATTAATATGATAAATGTTTTTTTTTTTTTTTTTTTTTTTTTGAGACGGGGTCTTGCTCTGTCACCCAGGCTGGAGTGCAGTGGCCGGATCTCAGCTCACTGCAAGCTCCGCCTCCTGGGTTCACGCCATTCTCCTGCCTCAGCCTCCCGAGTAGCTGGGACTACAGGCGCCCGCCACTTCGCCCGGCTAGTTTTTTGTATTTTTTAGTAGAGACGGGGTTTCACCGGGTTAGCCAGGATGGTCTCGATCTCCTGACCTTGTGATCCGCCCATCTCGGCCTCCCAAAGTGCTGGGATTACAGGCTTGAGCCACCGCGCCCGGCCAATAAATGTTAATAATAGATACTCTATCATAGAACCATCCTGCCATTCCTTGATCACTTTGGACTATTTTAAATGTGCTACTGTATCTCTACATTTTTCTCTCTGCTTTTTATGTATTTATTTATTGCCCAGACCATTCTTGTAACAGACTGTGTTTTATTTACATTTTTATTGATATGTATAGATGAGATTAGGGATGACTTGTAGTTTTCTTTTTGGCGCAGTCTTTTCAGGTTTTGGTCACTAATGTTATTCGCTGTGTAGAAAAAACTTTTACCTTCTTTTCCAATGCTCTGGAAGAGTTTTTAAATTATTGGAACTATCCACTATTTAAAGTTTGTTACAATTCTCCTATAAAAATGTTTGCACCTGTTGCTTCTGGGTGTCGGTGGTGAGCACCTCTTTTTTAAAATAAAGTGACTAATTTAGATTTTCCATCTCTTTTGAGATCCATTTGGTCAATATTTTCTTAGAAGATTGCCCATTCTTCTAGGATTTCAAGCTGATTTGAATAGCATTGAGCAGATGGTCTCATGCTGCTTTTAATTTCATCTGTTTCCTTGTTATTTTTACCTCATCATTCCTTATTTTGTATACTTGTGCTTTCTCACCTTGTATTCTTGACAACATTATCTATCAATTTATCTTGCTTTATTTTTCAAAGAATCAGCTTTCTAATTTGTTAGTCCACCTGTTATCTTTTTTTCTATTGTATTAGCCTGTGCTTCTGTCTTCGCTCCTTCATTCTGGCTTCCTTCAGTTAATTTTGCTGTGTTGTTTCTAATTGTTGAGTTAGATGCTTAATTAATCAATTTTCACTCATTCTTTTTTATTGCTATAAGTGTTTCATACTATGAATATTTATCTTCTAGCTCGATTTTTTGATGACCTCAATACATTTATTCTAAAATGCACGTGAAAGCAGAAATGCTTATTAGTAGATGTAGTAACTCTTTCATTGGAGATCAAGGCAGGAAAATAACCTACCAATAACAAGCCACAGTACACAGCCATGGCATCAAAAGATTAGAGACTGGTTATCATTGAGGCTGCAGACGGACACATGGGTTATTTATACTACTCTCTTCTGTTATATATTAAAATTTTAATAATAATTTTTTAAAAATTCACTATAATGCTGACATAGGAACATTTTCATAGATGAAGGGAAAGGAGGGTTCAAAGTAGACCCACGTAAATGATGACGAGGACGTCACAGAATAATGGAAGAGTGACAGTTTGGCCAACGGTATTTAGAAAATCACAATGTGGATAAAACTGGTCCTACATTACAACATTTAAGTAAAGGTAGATTCCAGATGGGTTAATTTCTTAAATAACAAAAAATGAAACTAGGAGCCGGGTACAGTGGCTCATGCCTGTAATTCCAACATTTTGGGAGGCCAAGACGGGAGGATCATGTGAACCGAGGAGTTTGAGGGAAGGCTGGGCAGCACAGACCCCATCTCCACATTCTAAAAAAAATTTAAAAATAAATTTTTTTTAAAAAAAGAGACAAGGACAGTAAGACTAAGAAACTTTGTAGGTTGGGAAAGATTTTTTAAGGCAAGAATCCCAAAGCACCATCCATAAGGTTAAAAAAAAGATAGAATTTTATGTCAATATTAATAATTTCTGCTCAGTGAAGTCTATGGTGGGCAGAGTTCATAAACCCACGCCATGCAAGGGGAAAATACTTGCAATGTTTCAGACACCCAGGATTATATTTAAAATATACAAGGAGTTCCTGCAAGTCATCACGAAGAAAGCAGGAAACCCAACAGAAGGATGTACAAGTGCTGTGGATGAATATCTGTGGTAAGATGTGACCCTCCCAAAGCTGCTGGGTCCCTGCTGCCAGCAGCTGTGGAGATGAGTCAGGACACAGGGGCCTTTGCAGAGGTGCTGGGTGGGGGCCTGGACAGGAAAGGAGCCTGGTTCACCGGATGGGCCCGGGGATGTTCCTGGGGCCTTTGCAGAGGGAGGCAGAGGCCTTGCCCAGGAATGTGGGGCCTTGCCCAGGAATGTGGGGCCTCTGGGAGCTGGGAAAGGTGAGGAAGTCAGCTCTTCCTGGAGCCTCCGAAAGGAACACAGCCCTCCCGACCCACATTCAGACTTCTGACCCCGGGACTGCGGGAGAAGATAAGTGTGTGTGTTTAAGCCACTGCATCCGTGGTCATATGATAGCCACCACAGGAAGCCAGTTCAAGAGACACAAGCACCATGTGCGTGCTCATAACCTCAAAGTTACTGCAAAGGAGAGAAATGCAGATGAAAACAATGAGACACCACTTTACACCCACATGTCTTGAAAAGCCCGTGAAGTCGAGCCCCGAATGCTGGTGAGCACAGTGGAGCGGCAGCACTATCCGGCATGTGGGCCGCGGTCAGGTGGGAAGCATGGGCAGGTGCCGCCTGGTGAAGGGGTCCCCAGCAGGAGCCAGAGGCAACCTGGAGGCTCCCACAGCACCACGGACGGATGCACCAAGCGGAATGGAGAGAACAGAGTTAGAAGATAGTGTAGTCGACAACCCAGTACCGCTCACAAACACAGCCAGGCACAGGAGCTGCAAAGCCACTCATCAGACGCATCCTGCACTCAGTCTGGAATGTGGTGACCAGGTGGTGAATGGGACACTGAGTTCCCAGCCTGCAGTGGTGACAGGAGCACAGGTGAGCACAGGGCCAAGCACACCGGGACTGAGACATGAGGACAGAGAACAGGCAGCCCAGGCAAGGCTGCACCACAAGCAAGGAGAGGCTTCTGGGGAGCACCAGGGAGTGCCCTGAGCAGCCCTCA
This sequence comes from Theropithecus gelada, assembly GCF_003255815.1. Lineage (NCBI taxonomy): Eukaryota > Metazoa > Chordata > Mammalia > Primates > Cercopithecidae > Theropithecus > Theropithecus gelada. The sequence goes on from NC_037676.1 coordinate 11,176,814, forward strand.
GACAGGAGGAGTAAATGCACAGGACCAGGACCACCGTGCCTGATGGGCCTCAGGCAGTGCATCTGCGGACAGCACCTCCCCACAGCTCACACACTCTGCCTGAGTGACTCCGCCATGCTGAATGGCATCTCGAGACCCTCATTGGCACTGCCACTCATGTCACTGAGGGGCACCTCCATCACCTGTGCCCAGCTGGGCTCCGTGGTGGGGGCAGTACTGAGTCCCAGGCCCTCTGGGAACTGACTCTGGCACTCAAGCACATGTGAGCCGGCATGCTGGCGTCGTGAGGAAGCCATCACCTGGCATCGAGCAGACATGGCCCGGTCACCCTGGGGCTTATGTCCCTTCAGAGGGGACATAGAGATGCCAAGTCCATGCTCCCTGCTAGGGCCCAGGTGAGGGACACAACGTTCAGTGCATGGCACCAAGGTACCCGGCACCATCATGTCCTTGGTCCCATGTGCTGTGGGGAAGTGAGTGTCCACACCTTGGAGGGAGGGGTCCCAAGCAGACCCTTGTCTTGTGCTGAGGTCACTGTCCACACTGCCAGGGCCACAGGGCCCACGGATCCACCATCCTTGCTGGGGTCTCTGCTCGGGGCTGTGGCAGATGCTCTTCTGAGGCTCGGTAGCTGCTCCCTGAGAGGAGCGGCTGTGCCAGCAGCATCCTAGCTCAAGGCCGCTCGGGTTAAAGCTGCATTCCAGGGGCTGCTGTCCTGTGTCTTTACCAGTCCCGTTTCCTGCACTCCACGGCCATATACCCATCAGAGGCCCTCAGTGACTTCACGAAGGACCTGAGGAAGTGCAGGGCGATGGCGGCCATGGAGCCACGGCGGCTGCTTCGAACTGCTCCAGCCATGGGGCACCGTGAGACCACATGGCCCACGCCTCTCTGATGGAAGAGACCAGAGCTAGCTGGGGAAGGACCGTGATTCGAGATACAGTGCGGTCTGGGCAGCGAACGTGTTCGTCAGCACGGTTCCAGTTCGGGAGAGGGATGATTTGTACCTGAGTTTAGTACCCACAGCTGGAAATGTGGATGTTCCTAGCGAGGCAGCCACGTGCTGCCACTTCAGCTGCCGGCGGACAGGGGTCTGCAACGATGCCTTGAACAGTCTCCTGTGGACTTCAGCAAACCTGGCAGAGTGTTTGGTGGGAGGGAGGGCAGGGGCAGGGGTGCATCCAGCATGGTCTATGCCTGGTCTCCAGTGCTCACTGTCATAGAGGACGTCCGGTGACTTTCCAACTCGTTACGATCAATTTTCCTTCAATAGCCACAATGAAGCCGTTAAGCCCCAGAGGATGATCCTGGCAGCTTGTGGCACTTTGGGCTTTAAAATCAGTTGCATATCCCAGTGGCTTTCACTGTAATTTAAGGGACTGTGCCAAGGAAAGCATTTTGACAACACATGAAACACGTCCCTAGCCGCGTGTCTCCCAGTTCCTGGGATCTGGGGGCAAGGGACGCATCTGGGCTTGAGTGGTCCTGACCACGCCCACCGGTCATTGCTCGCTGTGAGTCCCCCGCAAGGTTGCAGGCTATTCTGTCCTCATACTAGGGCAGAGAACTCACCCCTGCTGCAGGAAGTGGGTGCCCCTGGCCCACACACAGCAACATGACTTAGGGATCAATGTGGTCTGTGCCACGTGGTTTTCACAGGAGTCCCCAGGCCAAGCTCCCAGGCAGTGTCAGGACCTGAAGGAGGATCTGAGCCCAGGGACGCCTGGCGCAGGAAGCAGGACCACAGTGGCCCAGAGGACTTGCGGGTTAAGCGATGTGGGCCCTGCCTTCTGTGGGGCCTCCTCTCGCTCACGTTCAGAAGAAAAGAGAGGCCCAGGCAAGTCCAGGGATTGGCCGGGCTTGGACTGCCCAGGTCCTGTGTCAGCCTCTGAACCTGGGAATGGCACCACTCAGGGAGGGCTGAGGAGGGCTGGGGAGGGCATCAGATGCTCCCTGGAAGGGAGGCGAGTGTGGTTGGCAAATCACCAAGAGCCCAAGGTGGCGGCTGGGATCCTGACCACGGAGGCTCCGACCCTGGCCACAGTCCACAGAGTCGGCCTGACCCGAGACAGAGCCACTGAAGGCCTTCCATGGGGATCTTCTGGCCAGAACGTCCAGGAACAAAGGAAACAGCCTGCCACTTGGGCCCTGGGTCTCCAAGGCTGTGAGCCCAGAGCTCTGCTGTGGGAGAATGCTGGTGGCCTGCAGAGATGGGCAGGAGAAAGACAGAGCCAGGCCGGCCCCTTCACTGGCGTCCAGCCTACTTCGTTCTTTCCTTCACGGGCTTTTCAGGTTGAAATAATTTCCAGCGTACGGAGAAGGTTCAGGAATAACAAAGATAATTCCTGTTTGCCAATTATACCCTCAACCCAGAATCACTGACCTCTAACCTGTTGCCCTGTGACTTCTCGTCCGTCTGCCCATCCCTACCTCTGTTCCAGCTCTGCCACCCGCCCTCCTTCTGCTTCCCAGCTCATCCATTTATCATCCATCATCCATCATCCATCACTGTGTCTGGCGGAGACTCACAGGCAGGCCAGGGAGCGGAAGTGGAGACGGTCCTGCAGCATTGCGGGGGGACGGTCCTGCAGCATTGCGGGGAGGACACTGGGCTTTCTCTGGTTGATCTTAAATTACAAGTAGGAGAAAAATCAGGGAAGGTGGCCGGGCACAGTGGCTCACTCCTGTAACCTCAGCACTTTGGAAGGCTGAGGTGGGCAGATTGCTTGATGTCAGGAGTTTGAGACCAGCCTGGCCAACACGGTGAAAACCCGTCTCTACCAAAAATCCAAAAATTAGCTGGGCATGGTGGCACGTGCCTGTATTCCCAGCTACTCGGGAGGCTGAGGCAGGAGAATCGCTTGGACCTGGGAGGTGGAGGTTGCAGTGAACCGAGATCGCACCACTGCACTCCAGCCTGGGCAACAGAGTGAAACTCCGTCTCAAAAAAAACAAAAAATCAGGGAAGGTATTGGTTATGAGTCAAGTCCTGGCTGCATGGGGCAGCGACTGCTAAGGGGTCACTGTTTGGCCTCCTGGACTCGCTCCTGGAGCAGTGGCTGCCCCCTCGCCATGGCCAGCTCCAATGCAGGGCCTGTGTCGGTGCTCGTCAGGCTGGGAGTGGCTCTGGGAATAGGAAACCAACCCAGTGGGGCTTAGCATGCCTTGGGGCAAGTCAGGCTCCTCATAAACTGTTGTTAATGGATGAGTGACTGGTTCAAAAATAATAAACGCATGCAGAACCCTAAAACACTGGCCTTTCAATGATGGAGTTGTGGTCTCCTCGTGCTCCTTGCAGCTCGGGCCGTGCCGCTGCCCACTGCTGAGTCTGTATTCGTGGAGCCTCATTCGGGTATGGTTTCTTTTGAAATAATATCATGCTGTCATCTCAGCCGCAAAACAGGCCTCTGAGGTTTCTTTATCTGCAGCCGCACTTTTAGTAACAATTAGGCCAACACCAGAACATACAGTTCTCCCTCCTGCTACAGAAGTGCCAGCGGCAAGAGGACCCTGTTCCACCAAAACCGTTAACAAGTCGTCAGTGTTTCCTGGGTTGACATCGGCGTCAAGGAAGCCATGTCAGCGTCCTGGGAGAAGGGAGCCAGCGGCTGAGAGGGCGTCACAGGCACGAAGGGGCCAGGCTAGTTGGCAGCACTTAGGTGTAATTTTAAACTATTTGCAATAAGAGAAAGTAGTTCCCACCTCTTTCTCTCTCGTTTCTGCACTGACACTAGTGACTCCTTCTGTATGTAATTCTGACCCTTAAATTAAGTCACATTAAGGTCAGCCTGAAAGAAGTCAGCGCCCGGCTGCAGGGCCGTCTCCTGCCGTGCGCCCTGGCTCTCACTTGGCTGGGTCACCAGCAAGCCCAGTGGCAGGTCAGTGATTACCCAGATTTCAAATTGGTGCCCACAGATTTCAAAACAGGCAGGAATTATTTTTCTGACAGGATCCCTGGACTAAGAGGAAAAGGGGAAAAATTTTTTAGTCACAATATTACATTGAGTGTGATTAGAGAATGATGAGATCATTACAAAGTACTAAAGATACTTTTTAAATGCAGTTGTGTTAAGAAAAAGATTTGTTTTACACTAGGAAAGGAAGCAAAACAATATTCGACCTTTTGGAGACAAAATTTACCTATTGAGATAAAAGAAACTTCTGGATATGACACAGAAGTTCCTTTTGGAAAGTAAAACTTCCTGCGGGGGCGGCAGATGGGCAGCTAGCTATTAACCTTCGGTGCATTCATTTTGTTCTCTTCTTGTTCTATGAAAGTATCTTTTTCTTTCAGAGAACAGATTACTGGGCATTATCTAAACTCCTTCCCCTCTGCCGTTCTTGTCTTTAAACAAGCAGCCGGAGTTCAGCTATTTTTCAGCAACATCTGAACAGGCTTCAAAGCCTGAGACCAGATTTCCTTCCAGGAAATAGGAACGGAGGGAAGGGGCTGTAAAATGACTCCATTCCTGCCCCGATAAGGAATCCTCGGGTCTGAGAGGGCTCCTGGCCTCTGGGCCTGCGCTGAAGCTTGTTTTCTCATGCAGAGATTTCCATCTGTACACAAAACAAATCCCTCTTCTCCTTTCTCACAAAGTGAATGGTTCCTTCTGCTCTCTCCCTCTTTCAGAGTTATTTGTTGGAGAAATCTAGGGATCAGAGATTTTAGTAATAATTGCACTTTGTTAACACTACATTCCTCCCCAGACCAACACAGCCCAGTTCACGGAGGGAGGAAGGACAGAAGGATGAGGAGAGAGCACCGCAGGCTTCATACCGGCTGCTGCCTGCACTGTGCGAAAGCCAGTGTGGCCCAGCCGTAAGGCCGGGAGGGTGCTGACCCAGCCGGTGTGGCGGGCGACCGTGTTCTGGCCCTGCCTCTGCACCACCCCCAGGATTCTCACCCAGCTCTGCCTGTCTGCATTCTACTTCTTGCCTCCTCATTGATTATTGAGGGGAATACAAAAATCTAAATGCTCATGAACTGTTTTATAATTATTTTTGATTTCTAATTTTGCCAGTTTGAGGGCAATGTGAGAGGTTTCCAATTGCAGAGTTCAGTTTACAGACATCAGTGAACGCTCAGAAAGTATCCTCGGTGGCTGGGTCTCCACTGGGTCAGCTATGCTTTATTTTGTCCTTCATGGATGTGGAGATTTTCCAAGTTTTCTTGAGAATTATATCTTTCAATTCCTCTCCCATAAATAGGCATATTCACTCAGTAATTGGCTAAGCATCCTTGGTTTTAATCATTCTAGGCATAAATTAAGGTATCTTACTCCTAATTTCAGAAACTGGACATAAGAGAAATTCCATTTCCTTCTTAGGCATCCATAAGGAAAACTGGTATCTAATTTAGAATGAGATAACAGTGTACCGTGGCAGGCTGCTCAACAGGATCAACCCAGATGTTCATTCACTCTATTTGGTTTTGTTCTGTGGACTGTTTTAATTGTGTGAACTAGAAAGTCCTTCTTGGACAAATCCCAAGTACACGGATAAAACATTAGGAAGTTACAGGTATTCCCGACAGCCTCTTCTTCAGAAAAGCAGCTATCATAATAAATAGTATCAATTACTTATCACATCGTGAGGCACGTTTGTTCTCATGGATTGGTGGTTTGGAGTAACCTGCCTGCTCTTCTCAGAGGGCCACGCTGTGAACACCGTCAGAAGATCACAGGTCTGGGCGTTCGCAGGTCTGGTCCCCACACAGCTGTTTGACCTCTGGGCAACCAGGTGACCCCTCTGTGAAAGGTGAATGATGTAGCACAATGATGCTTGTCACTTGCGGAAACCAAATATAAAATTGTAAGCCCCCCATGCAGCTAGCAGACCCTCCTCAAAGGCATTCCAAATTATCCTGAAAAATGAGTTCAGGCCATGATGGGAAGTGGGGGTCAGGTGCGCCTCACAAACATCAGCACTAGACCTAAGACAGACAAGAAACATTTACTACCCGTTCTCTCCAAAGCCTGCTACCCCAAGGCTTCATCTTCAGGATAAAACTTTGATCTCCACAACCGCTTATTGTAACCCAGGCCTGCCTTCCTATTGATTTCAGGTTTTTAGATAGTAACTCAACCAGTTGCCAATCAGAAAATATTTCAATCTACCTGTGACCCAGAAACCCCCACTTTGAGTTGTCCCCCGTTTCCAGACTGAAGCCATGTATACCTTACAGGTATCGGTTCAGGTCTCTGCCTGTAACTCCTGTGTCCCTAAAATGTATAAACCAAGCTGTGCCCCGACCGCCTGGGCACACGTTCCCAGGACTTCCTGAGGCTGTGTCACGGGTGAGTCCTTAATGTCAGCAAAACAAACTAAGTTGATTGAGACTTGTCTCGGGTCCTTTTTCAGTTTACACATTTGACCCGGTGTCAGAACCACCTGGGGGGTAGGCTGGGGGTTAAGAAAACTCAGACTCCAGGCCCCGCTCGAGTGTCTGACCCAGTGGGCCTGGGTGGGGGCTGGACGATCTGTAACAGGGCCAGGGCTGCAGCTGCTCCAGCCACACACCCAGCAGTCACTGTTCTGGGAACATGATGTGACAGGGCAGTAAGAGAGGGCCAGTAATTCCTTTTAAAGCACCATACATTTTAATAAGCCAATTAAAAAATTGGATGCCAAAAACCCACTCCGCCTCTGTGCATAATGATTCTATTTCCTGAACCAGAGCTCTCGATGCAAACGTGGTAAGTGTGAGTGTGTCCCTGTGGAACCAGAGCTCCCAGGGCCCCCAGCATCTGGGGCTGAAACCTCGGGGAGCCCCGGCTTTAGGAGGGCGTCATCCCCGATACGTAGGCCCAGTCTTGGAGAGGCTTGTGGCACGCACAGGATGGAGGCACCCACAATTCTGCCTCTGCTGTGATCTCAGGGAGAGGAGGCTCCGAGCAGCTGCCGTGGCCAGGGGAAGCTTCCAGGAAGGCAGGGGCTGCACTGGGGCTGCCGCAGGCTCCTCTGTTCCGTGGCCACGCAAGACAGCAGGCGTGGCAGGCAGACGAAAGCAAATGATTGTGCTTTTATTTTTTGGGGGTTTTTTTGTTTGTTTGTTTGTTTGCTTTTTCTTTTTGTTTTTTTTGTTTGTTTGTTTGTTTTTTGTTTTTTGCATTCAGCCTTTGCGCATGGTTTTAGTGACTGGCTCAACTGCATCTCCGTGAACCTCCAGGGTTGCTGAGAGACCACAGGTGCCAGGTCCTCTTAATTGCATTCTGTGATCTTCCTTTCATTTTGTGTCTCAGGGCCTCAGTGTACTTTGCAAACACCTTTGCTCTAGAAGGTGCCTCTGAGAGACGTGCCAAGCGCTTGGGCCTCCTTGATGTGCGTCAACCAGGGACCGAGTGCATGGACCCCATCAAGGCCTCGGCCTGGCCTGTCCCTGGCTCCCAGGATGCCTGCCCTTCCGGGGCCCTCTGGGACAGGCCTGTTTCCCCTCTTGGATGCTCTCTGTCCTTTTGGGTATTTCCATGTTTAATGTATCTTCGGTGCCTCTGTAATCTACTGACTCCACATGACACCCCCCACATCATAGTGAGCTGACCTCTGAGAACATTTCCTGTCTCCTCAGCGCAAGTGTAAAATCTGTGGGCATATTTTTGTGGAGATTTTATTTTTTATTTTAAATTTAAATTGCTGATTGTGTGAAAACATGACTGGGCTTTTTCTGTTTTCATTCAGAAAGGGTTTAGTTTACAACTGAATAAGACTTTTTAGGACAAGGACAAAGCGTGGACAGAAACAGCACTAAGCGTGAAGGTGAGCCGTGGACTTAGGAATGCCCGCACCTTTCTCACCTGTGCCCCCAGCCCCACCTTCCTTCCTGAAGGAAGAACTCTTGGAATGTTTTTCCCTTACAGGAAGGAGAGCCGTTTGATCTGTAACCGGATCTTGGTTGTTTTATAAACTTATGAGTGGATTTTTATATTCACACAGGAAACGTTTAGAAGAATGACTGTAAGCTGCAAACAGACTTGGTCTTGTGCTTTTCCTCAAGCATTGCAATTCTGTTAGAACACTGCCTGTTTAGCTACTTAACATCAAAGTGTCAGAGACTTTTGAACTGGAGTGACTCCATTTTGCGTGAGGGCTGGGAAATGAGGCTGGGACCCGCTGAGCTGCATTCCCGGAAAGAAAGGCATTCCTGGCCTCTAGATGTTTACCACGAAGGGAACAGATTAATGTTTACTAAACAGACCCAGGCTTGAGAGTGTCCTAATATCCTGATATCTTGAGAACAAAGGCATTCCTAATTTTGCTTTAAAGATAATCATATGAATTCTTGCAAAATATAGTAATTAAGAAAATTAATACTTTATCACAAACCCTTGTAGCAGAGCACATCTCCCCATGACCTTTTTTATCCTATACATAAACAAGCGTTGTACCTAGGGTGGACGCGTTCCTCTTCTCACTGTCGGGAACATCCTGCTCTGTCTACAGAATAGCTGTTCTTTCACCACTGTACTCTCTTAATAAACTTGCTTTTACTTTGCACTGTGGACTCGTCCTGAATTCTTTCTTGTGCAAGATCCAGGAACCCTCTCTTGCGGTCTGAATGGGGACCCTTTTCGTGTAACAAAAGTATGCCAAGCCAGGCTTCCACTGGCCTAAATCCCCACCCGCTCCCCTCACAGGCCAGGGGCAAGGTGTCCTGGCAGTTAGGGCCATACCGGTGTTTTCTGATGTTAGCTGAAAAACCAAACCGTGTGAAGTATTTAAAAAGGTTTATTCTCAGCCAGTAGTGTGATCACTGCCCAGGGAACCATCTCCAGAGGTCCTGAGAACATGTGCCCAAGGCAGCCGGATTACAGTTTGGTTTCATACATTTTAGAGAGGCAAGAATTGTGGGTAAAATCGTAAATCAATATGTGGAAGGTGTACCTTGGTTTAGCCTAAAGAGGTGGGACATCTTGAAGGGGGGCATCCAGGTCAGAGGTGGATTCAAAGATTTCCTGATTGGCGGTTGGTAGAAATAATAAAGCTTTGTCTAAAGAGGAAGTCAGCAGAAAGAGATGCTTGTATTAAGACAAGGGGGCCGGGCGCTGTGGCTCATGCCTGTAATCCCAGCACTTTGGGAGGCCGAGGCGGGCAGATGACGAGGTCAGGAGGTCGAGACCATCCTGGCTAACATGGTGAAACCCTGTCTCTACTAAAAATACAAAAAACTAGCCGGGCGAGGTGGCGGGCGCCTGTAGTCCCAGTTACTCGGGAGGCTGAGGCAGGAGAATGGTGGGAACCCGGGAGGCGGAGGTTGCAGTTAGCTGAGATTGTGCCACTGCACTCCAGCCTGGGCGACAGAGCGAGACTCTGTCTCAAAAAAAAAAAAAAAAAGATAAGGGGGGGTTGTGAAAGCCGAGGTTCTTGTGTAGATGAAGCTTCCAGATAGTAGCCTTCTGAGGGAAGGATGGAAAATGTCTCCTTTCCAACCTCAAAGGTGTCAGGCTCGATTCAACTCTCCTGGATCTGGGAAAGGCCTGGCGGTATGAATGGAGACTCGCTACAGATGCAAATTTCCCCCACAAAAGGCTCTGCAGGGCCATATCAAAATATGTCAAGGAAACATTTTGGAGTGAAATACTTTGATTTCCTTCAGGACCGGCTATGTCATGTGGTTCTGCTCCAGAGTCAGGTTGGAGTTTGGTCCCCACAGAGGGTCTGTTCTTACTCATTTTGGAGTTAGTGCTGGTCAGCCATGGCTGCCCTCCACCGGGAGGGCGTATAATGGGAGTGTCCTCCCTCCCTCCTGGAATTCAGTTTTTCAGGTTTCTCTCAGTCAATTGAGAGCTTAGGATGTTACCTTTGGTTTACAACTGGAAAATCTTCCCTTTCAGATGTCAGAAATCTACTTTTCACGTTGCCCCCAAGATCCATTGTTGGTGCAAAATTCCTGTCTACCAGCCATTGGTCCAGCCTTCTTCAGACTGTGGTGAGGGTGGAGGCAGCGTCAGGCAGGGAGCTCCATGCCTCTCATCTCAGAGAACAGGGGTGTTTGCAGTTGCTCGTTGCAAGAGACCTGGAGGTGGTGCTGCCTGTGTCAGCCTGAATGGAAGAAGCTGATGCAAAATTAAGCTAAGTAGAGGGTTTATTTGAGCCATGCTTGAGTCTGCAACCCAGGAGCAGAGATCTGAGGTGCCCTGAATACACACTTCAGTCAGCAGCAGTTACCAGTAGGTTTTTAAAGAATAAGAAGAGGCAGTTCCCCAGCTGTTTCCCAAGAGTTCACCTTAAAATAACGCAGGCTCCTGACGGGCTGCGCATGGTTCTTCGTGCCCCAAATCCCAAGAGTGTGGAGATAATGGGTGAGGCAGCCGTTCGGTCGGTGCGTAGCTGCCGTAGACGTGGGTGTGGCAGGAGGGGCCTGACTGGCTCCTGGCTGGGATGAGCCTCTGTCAGCCCAGGGCGGGGGCTCTGGGCAGAGCTGGGTTACGCGATGAGGAAAGAAGAGACTGAAGTGTCTGCCAGCACCCTCTTCCCAGACCGGGCTCCGGGGCCTGTGACTCCTCTGCAGCCAGACCTGAGACAGGGCACACCCCCTGCTCCTAGATGGGAGACCGAATACGCAGACAGACAAGGGACCAGTCAATTTTAAAAATAGAAATCAGGCCCCTGATGCAGAGTAGCCAGCCGGGGAAGCAGCCCCATCACCAGCAGGAGCCACCGCAGCCCCCGCCGGGCAGGAGGGCCGGCCACGCACCCAGGAACAGGTCCCAGAGGCCAAGCAGTGGCCCCTGTGACAAGCAGCCCCAATGTCCTCACATGACCCTGCCCGGACATGTGTCCCTGCCCGTAGCTTCAGGTCAGCAGAGAAAGTTCAGTGCCCCCTCCAGTCCCACAGTGCACCAGCTCCTGGAGAGCCACCCCTGCCCCGTCAGGCCCACCTGGGCCTCTTATTCCTGCTCCTCAGCCTGGCCGTGTGTCTCCTGCAAACGCAGGGACGGCGCCGCTCCCTCGCCTCAGCCAGCTGTGGATGCCTCGGCCTGTCCACGTCCATGTGGCTCCTGCCCCGAGACTGGGCACCCTGGCTTCTGCCGCTGCCCTGGACACCTGTGGTGTTGCGAGGCATTTGGTGTTGATGTGTTTTCTGTTCTCAAAGTGTCACATATTTTCTTGGTGTCTATGATCCACAATATCTGGGGATGAATTGGCCAACCAGCATATACTCTCCAAGCTGCTACGTGCAGTTTTGAGGAAAAAGCCCCCAAATCAACCAACCCTCAGCGAATCTCACTAGCCCATCAAAAGTTCATGATTCAAGTCACACTTATAAACACTGCAGGCAACCACATTGCCTGTGACAGCGGGCAGGGGCGCAGCTCCATCCGTGTACTTGCTTTACGTCCTCTCCGGTGTACTGTGTTTTGGATATGACGTATTTTTCTGTGTTTCTGAGCCTGCTCGTCTTAACAAAATATGTTCATCCAATTCACAGAATAGAAACAGTAATTTAATTGTTTTTTTTTTTTTTTTTTTTTTTGAGACAGAGTCTTCCTCTGTCACCCAGGCTAGAGTGCAGTGACATGATCTCGCCTCAGTGCAACCTCTGCCTCCTGGGTTCGAGTGATTCTCCTGCCTCAGCCTCCCGAGTAGCTGGGATTACAGGCGTGCACCACCACACCTAGCTAATTTTTTGTATTTTTAGTGAGATGGGGTTTTACCATGTTGGCCAAGCTGATTTAGAACTCCTGACCTCAGGTGATCTGTCTGCCTTGGCCTCCCAAAGTGCTGGGATTACAAGTATGAGCCACCACACCTAGTCAGAAACAGTATTTTGTTGTTGTTGTTGTTTTTAATATGAGGCCTCGCTTTGTAGCCCAGGCTAGAGTGCAGTGGCACAGTCGTAGCTCACTGCAGCCTTGAACTCCTGACCTCAAGTGATCCTCCTGCCTCAGCCTCCTGAGTAGCTGAGACTGTCGGTGTGCTCCACCAGGCCCAGCTCATTTTTTAATTTTTTGTAGAGAGAGGAGTCACTCTGTGTTGCTCAGGCTGATCTTGAACTCCTGACTTCAAGCAATCCCCCGTCTCAGCCTCCCAAAGTGTGGGGATTATAGGCATGCACCACCACTCCCAGCCCTAAAGTCCTTCTTATCAATCAGTGAAATTATAGCCTGTCTGTTTTGACTACCCGCGTCAGCCACACGCAGGGCGGTCACCCATGCTCCTCTGGGAGGGACTCCGCGGGCATCAGACCCATGAGAACGCCACCTCCTTGACGAGGTCAAATACTGCATTTTCTTTTTTTTTTTTTTTTTTTTTGAGACGGAGTCTCGCTCTGTCACCCAGGCTGGAGTGCAGTGGCCGGATCTCAGCTCACTGCAAGCTCCGCCTCCCGGGTTCATGCCATTCTCCGGCCTCAGCCTCCAGAGTAGCTGGGACTACAGGCGCCCGCCACCTCGCCCGGCTAGTTTTTTTGTATTTCTTAATAGAGACGGGGTTTCACCGTGTTAGCCAGGATGGTCTCGATCTCCTGACCTCGTGATCCGCCCGTCTCGGCCTCCCAAAGTGCTGGGATTACAGGCTTGAGCCACCGCGCCCAGCCAAATACTGCATTTTCTAAGAGAATCTCATTTTTAATGGGCAAGGATCTTTCGAAAAGACCTTGGGACATGGTGAGGTGAGTTGCTTTGTGAATGGATCCATTTAAATTTGTTCAGTCAGCCTGTCTGTTTTGAGTACCTGCTTCCTGAAAGGTCCTAGCTCTGAGCACAAACATGAACAAGGGAGAGGCATCTACTCCAGGGACTCTGTGTAGCCGGACACACAGTTGTGAGGACGACGACTGCGTGGCCAGAGCTGTAATAAACCACAGAGCACTTATCTCCATCTGGACTCGTCATGGTGCTGAGAAACTTGGCTGGGAGCATTCCTACAGAAATACACAGATTTGTATTACTGACAATTTTTAATGTCTTATTAAAATTCTTACTACATGATGTTAAATGGAAAAAGGCTGGATGAAAAATTTGAATTTAGAGTATAATTTTTTTTTTGAGATAGAGTCTCGCTCTATTGCCCAGGCTGGAGTGCGTGGCGTGATCTCAGCTCACTGCAACCTCCGCCTCCTGGAGTCAAGCAATTCTCCTACCTCAGCCTCCCAAGTAGCTGGGATTACAGAGGCGCACCACCTTGCCCAGCTAATTTTTGTATTTTCAGTAGAGACGGCGTTTCACCATGTTGGCCAGGCTGGTCTCGAGCTCCTGACCTTCTGATCCACCCGCCTCAGCCTCTCAAAGTGCTGGGATTACAGGCGTGAGCCACTGTGCCTGGCCTAGAGTATAATTTTTTAAAGGGCAGAAAAAGAGTGAACAGAAAAGTTCTTAAACATTGAAACAGAAATTCTGAATGAAGTTTCCCCAAATGCAATGAATGTCATCTAGGTGTGTATTGCTGCTAAAATAATGTTAAAGAAATAAAATAAGTTAATTAAACAAATTATGGTCTGGAAGTCAAAATCTGAAACAGGCTCGCTGGGCTGAAACCAAGGTGTTGGCAGGCCTGGCTCCTTCGGGAGGCTCGGGGAGGCTCCTGTTCCTCTTCTTGGCTTCAGAGGGTCCCATGCTCCTGGGCTCAGGCCCCTCCATCTCTGCAGCCAGCAAGGCTGCCCGAGTCCTTCTCGAGATCTCTGGTCCTCTCTTCCGCTCCTGCCTCCACTCCTAAAGATACTGGTGGCTATGTTGGGCCTACCCAGATAATCTAGGACAATCTCCATATTTTAAGATCAGTGTTGGTGAAGTTAACTGCATCTGCAAGCACAATCCCCCTTTCCTCTTTTACATAGTCACAGGTTCTGGGGCTTAGGACAGGGACATTTTGGGGGAAGCCATTATTCTGCCTCCCAAACTGTGAGCGGCAGGAATCAATGTTCGTTGCTTCATTTCGGCATTTTCTCAGCATTGTTTAAAGTTTTTAAATGAACACATATTTAATTCTTAGACTTTAAGAGTTTGTTGTCTTTTTCCTTTAATTTTAGGGGAAACTATTTTTATAAATGACTAAATCATATTCTGGGGTCTGGATGTCCCTGCCTGGGGATTTTGTGGATAGGGTCCAGGAAGAACATCTCGCATAGGTAGCTTAGTGAGGACCCTGCCTGGCCTGAGACCTTGGGATGGCTCACACCTGCTTGGAGGTGATTTTGGATCTTGACGCTGTCCTTCCCGCATTTCCCAATCAGCGCATGGACTGCAGCTACTTTAGGGAGCCCGTTGTCACCAGCATTAACCTGCCAAGCAGCCCAAGCCAAAGGGGCCTCGTAGGAACATCCTGGGCGTGATGCCAACCAGCCCAAGCCAGAACCGTGCTGAGCATGGGGGCCACTTTCCCAGGGCAGACTCAGACCTCGAACTGGGGGTGTGCGCCCGCTCCCTTCCCTGCACACGCCCTGCCTCACTGGGGGTCTCTGAGCCCTCCTCAGACACAGGGCACGCAGCCCTTCGGGGTGGGGATTCTGGCTGAACCGGCCCAGCAGGGTTCCTGTAGAAAAAGTGACACAGAAGTCTAAATTTGAGGCCTGGTTGGGAGAGGATTTGGAGGAGCCTGGCTGGAGAGGTTCAGGGAGAGCCTGCCTGGCAGGCCTCCGGGAAGGGGCTGATGGAGGCTGCTGTGTGGCCCCCAAGAAGAAGAAGGAATGGTGCAGCGCTCACCCTACTGCGGCGGGCGGGCTGGGCTCAGACTGGTCACCGCCGGTCACCACCGGTCTGTGGGAGGGCGAGAGGGAGGGGAGGTGGAGGAGGCGATTACTCCTGAAAGGAGATATTGGAGAGTAGCCAAACTTCCAGCCAGGCTGGACCCCATCCTAGGGGATGACTGGGGGCCACCTGTGAGCTGTGTGGCTGGAGGGAGGGCAGGGAAGGGAGCCTAGGGGTCTCATCACAATTTTGAGTCACCAGGCCTTGGCCAAAGGCAGCATGGGCTTTCCCTGCGTTTGGTGAAGTGCCAAGTTGATTGGCTTGATTATTAGGTTATCAGATTGGCGAATTTCTAGTTACTTTGTGCTTTTCATTAGCTACCAAGTAGCCTATTACGAAGTGCATTATTCATTAAAGCAGGAAAAAAACACACACCATATATTTTAAAAGATATAGAATATTTTAACACCATTATAGCAAATATTTTACTGCTAAATGGGACAAGCAAATTGTCTAAGGAGAAACCTTAAAAAATATAATCATTGAAAAAAATAGGCAGATGCCAGCGGCCTCAGCCAGGGAGCAGTAAACCTGAAAAGGGCTGGGAATGACCAGGCCATTGTTGACTGATACCTGAGCTTCCTCACATTGTTTCACCCAGAGCTTTTCTGGGCAAACCGTGGAGCAGCGAGGGCGGGTCCAACTTCCTGCCCCCGGGTCTGGCTTTACTCCTCTGGGGTTCGGAATTTGCCACCGGGAAAGCAGGAAGGTTGGCCTGAGCCTGCAGTCACGCATCCTGCTGTGTCTCTGCTTTAAAAATGTTCTGCATTGACATCTTCACAAAAGGCAAACTCCATGGTGGACGGGGACCTAGCCATGGGTCAGCACCACCCCCTCCTCCTCCACTTCCTGTCCCTGCAGGAGGTCAGGCCTAGGCCCCGGCAGGGACTGGAACACAGGGAGGGAGACGGGCTTGCGTCCTGCCGGTATTGCTGGTGTGTGGTGCGTGTAGAGTATGTGTGCCTGTGTTATGTGTTGTGTATGGAGCGTGTGTGTGGCATGTGTGTATATGGGGTGTGCCGTGTGTGTGCTGTGTGGCATGTGTGTGCATAGCGTGTACTGTGGGTGGTGTGTGGACGCCCCGAGCTCAGCCTGCTTTGGCCTGGCCAGCTCCCAGTGAAGGAAGGAGAAATAGCTCTGGGCTTGGGAGGAGAGAGGCCCCTGCCCGTAGCTCTGCACCCGCCCACCCTGCTGGGCCTGCCCCCAGCTCTCTCTTCCTGGCCCTGTGGTTCAAAAACAGTTTTCCAGTCTAGGCATGGCTGTGCCTTTCAGGGTGACTGCAAGTCCCTAGAGATCAATAATCATAGCAAAGGCTTGGTAAGCACCTCCTACAACCACACACTATTTTAAGATCTTCACAGCCACTCCATGGGCTAAGCGCTCCTATTACTCCTGTTTGACAGATAAGGAAACTGAGGCACGGAGACAGCATGTGATTTACCCAAGCCCTGAAGCTGGCAGCTGGAGCCTGGATCTGCACTCAGGCTGGCCGCTGTCTAGGGTCTTCACCTCCACTGCTTTGTCATCACTGTAGGTCACAGACTTTAACAACGCATATGTTTATGAGTTTCAGTTTCCACATTTTAAAGGCATATAAATATAACTATTTAAATACAGGATAGCATTTCACAAAGCTTCTCTCCTTGACCAAACTCCAGTTGGACTCCTGAGTTTTTTTTCAGCTATGCCTATCCTTGGATGTCAATCAAGAAATATGATGAGGCAAGTCTCAATCATTTCAGGAGGTTTATTTGCTAAAGTTTGACGTGCACCCAGGAGACAGGTCTAGGCCTTTTTCTGAAGATGATTTTGAGGGCTCCACATTTAAAGAAGAAAGAGCAGGATATTGAGAAGTACACAATTTTCATGTGAGGGGGCATAGGGGGAAAGTATGCTCAGTGAATCTGCATTTTTACATAAGAATATAGACAAATGGGGCAGGGGAGTAAACAGATGTGTATTTGTGCCAGGTAGGCAGAGGGGTGAGTGCACCTGTAATGAGAAGCTGTCCATTGACATTACCATGGTGAGCTCTAACAAAAATGCTTTAGGGTATTTTTACTGTAAATAACAAGATATTTAGGGTAAATATCTTGGAGTTCCCTAGGGATTTCCTTGTGGGCCAGATATGTGGGAAATGTGTAGCTTTTCACCTTGTAGCCATCCTATTTAGGAACCAAAAAGGGGAGGCAGTTTTGTGTGACCCAGTTCCCAGCTGGACTTCTCCCTTTGGCTTAATGAGTTTGGGGTCCCAAGATTTATTTTCCTTACACATGGACACGTCCTCAAGAGACTGATTTAAGCAAGAATCTGAAGTTGGTTTAGTAGGAACCCCTGACCCTCGATACCTGATGGGGTTCCTCACCCCACCCCACCCCCACGTGATGTCTGATGGCCCCACCTGTCTTCAGCAAGAAGCCTGCTCTGATGCCTAACCCTAACCCTAACCCTGACTCCGGCCCTGTTCCTTGGCTATAGATTCCCGCTTTTCCTTGTCAAATTTGGGGTTGAGCCCAGTCTCTCTCCCCCACCGCAAAACCCCATTTCAGTGGTCCCCGCACCTATGGCGAAGTCCTGAATGGGGTCTTCCTCACCGTGCTCTGACAGGTGCTGGGGAATCGTTCTGCCATTGACAGCTGTGGAACCACATCTTGGATGAGGTCAAGTTCACCACTGGACCCCGGACCTCTCACCCAGGCCCCTGAGCGCTCACCTTTGAAGACTTTGTGTTTGCTTCTGATTCAAGGGATTCACTGGAGAGTCAGGCTCCAGGCAAGTGTCCTCTGGAGGTCGGGACAGGCTTCGATTCCTCAGGGTCCACGCATGCTCCAGGAGCGGGGCTAAGGCTGGCTTTCCTTTGAATGGTGCCTCCTGGGCTAGAAGCTCTTCTCCCAACCCTGCACACTGAGTGGGGCTTCTTCTGCCTCCTGGGCTGGAAGCTTCTTTCTCCCGGCTCTCTCTGAGGCCCCCTGTTCTCTCTGTTGGATCCAGGGCTGCTTCTCTGGACTGAACCCCCTTCTTGAGCCCTGTGGACTGCATGCTCCACCTCCCACCCCTCCCTGCTGGCCGGAGTTTGCTGAGGGTCATGTGGAGCTTCCCCAGCCTCTTTGGAACCTGAAGCTCTCCCCAGGTTCTAGCCACTCCTTCTTTTTCCCTGCTTCCTCTCCCTGCAGCCCTTGGCAGGCACCCTTCATGCCCGACCACCCTCCATCCACCTGCCAGACCTTCCCTTCCCACCCCAGCCCCTCAGTCTCTGGAACTTAGGGCCCCGCCCTCAGAGGGACTCTTGAGGGACTCAAAGAATCCCTTCAAGGAGTTCTATTGAAATTGACTTAGAGATAAATGAGCACTTATACTAATTAAATATTTCCCAACTCTCAGAATAGGAACTACTCCAAATGCCTTTTTGAGCTTGCACGGCTTGGGCAAATCTTTGGTAAATAAGATTAGTTTAATATTGTCAGTTTAATAAAAACACTGTGTCTTCTGAGTTTTTAGTATTAAGTGTAATACTTGGGTTTACTAGCCAAATAAGGTTAAAGGAGTTAACAAGGAAATAACTTGAGATGATTAGTCTTGTGTAATGTTATGTCTGCCTAAAAGAGTTTCTTGTTAGTAACTTGAAACCTTGAAGTTATACTAGGTTAAATTAAATAATAGATATTCATTAAATATCTGCAGCCCAGGGAGTTATATTCCTTTGGGGGTATACCCAGTAATGGAATTGCTGGGTCAATGGTATTGCTGGTTCTAGATCCTTAAGGAATCACCACACTGTCTTCCATAATGGTTGAACTAATTTACATTCCCACCAACGGTGTAAAAGTGTTCCTACTTCTCCACAGCCTCGCCCACATCTATTGTTTCTAGACTTTTTAATAATCACCATTCTGACTGGCGTGAGATGGTATCTCATTGTGATTTTGATTTGCAGTCCTCTAATGATCAGTGATGATGAACTTTTTTTCATATGTTTGTTGGTCGCATAAATGTCTTCTTTTGAGAAGTGTCCATGTCCTTTGCCCACTTTTTGATGGGGTTGTTTTTTCTGGTAAATTTGTTTAAGTTGCTTGTAAATTCTGGATATTAGACCTTTGTCAGATGGGTAGATTGCAAATTTTTTCTCCCGTTCTGTAGGTTGCCTTATTGCTCTGATGACAGTTTCTTTTGCTGTGCAGAAACTCTTTAGTTTAATGAGCCATTTGTCAATTTTAGCTTTTGTCGCAATTGCTTTTGGTGATTTCATCATAATTTTTTTTGCCCATTCCTATGTCTGAATGGTATTGCCTAAATTTTCTTTCAGAGTTTTTATGGCTTTGGGTTTTACATTTAAATCTTTAATCCATCTTGAGTTAATTTTTGTATAAGATGTAAGGAAGGGGTCCAGTTTTAGTTTTCTGCATACGGTTAGCCAGTTTTCCCAGCACCATTTATTAAATAGGGAATCCTTTCTCCATTGCTTGTTTTTGTCAGATTTGTTGAAGATCAGATGGTTGTAGATGAGTGGTCTTATTTCTGAGGTCTCTGTTCTGTTCCATTGGTTTATATGTCTGTTTTGGTACCAGTACCATGCTGTTTTGGTTACTGTAGCCTTGTAGTATAGCTTGAAGTCAGGTAACATGATGCCTCCAGCATTGTTCTTTTTTTTTTTTTTTTAATTTTCTTATTTTACTTTGAGTTCTGGGATATATGTCCTGAATGTGCACTTTTGTTACATAAGTATACATGTGCCATGATGGTTTGCTGCACCTATCAACCCATCATCTAGGTTTTAAGCTTTGCATGCATTAGGTATTTGTCCTAATGCTCTCCCTCCCCTTTCTCCCAACACCCCAACAGGCCCCAGTATATGATGTTCCCCTCCCTGTGTCCATGTGTTCTCATTGCTCACCTCCCACTTATGAATGAGAACATGTGGTGTTTGGTTTTCTGTTCCTGTGTTGCCCATCAATGATAGACTGGATAAAGAAAATGTGGCACATATACACCATGGAATACTATGCAGCCATAAAAAAGAATGAGTTAATGTCCTTTGCAGGGACGTGGATGAAGCTGGAAACCATCATCTGGCTTTGTTCTTTTTGCTTAGGATTGACTTGGATGTACAGGCTCTTTTTTGGTTCCATATGAATTTTAAAGTATTTTTTTTTCTAATTCTGTGAAGAATGTGAATGTTAGTTTGATGGGAATAGCACTGAATCTATAAATTACTGTGGGCAGTGTGGTCGCTTTCATATATTGATTCTTCCTCTCCATGAGGATGGAATGTTTTTTCGTTTTTTTTGTGTCCTCTCTTATTTCTTTGAGCAGTGGTTTGTACTTCTCATTGAAGAGGTCCTTCACATCCCTTGTTAGCTGTATTCCTAGGTATTTTATTATCTTTGTAGCAATTGTGAATGTGAGTTCATTCATGATTTGGCTCTCTGTCTACTGTTGGTGTAAAGGAATGCTTGTGACTTTTGCACATTGATTTTGTATGCTGAGACATTGCTGAAGTTGCTTATCACCTTAAGGAGCTTTTGGGCTGAGACAATGAGGTTTTTAAAATATAGGCTCATGTCATCTGCAAACAGACAATCTGACTTCTTCTCTTCCTATTTGAATACCCTTTATTTCTTTCTCTTGTCTGATTGCCCTGGCCAGAACTTCAAATACTATGTTGAATAGGAGTGGTAAGAGAGGGCATCCTTGTCTTGTGCCAGTTTTCAAAGGGAATACTTCCAGCTTTTGCCCATTCAGTATGATATTGGCTGTGGGTTTGTCATAAATAGCTTTTATTATTTTGAGATATGTTCCATTGATACTAGTAGTTCATTGAGAGTTTTTAACATGAAAGGATGTTGAATTTTATCAAAGGCTTTTTTTTTTTTTTGTATCTATTGAGATAATCATGTGGTTTTTGTCATTGGTCCCGTTTATGCGATGGATTACATTTATTGATTTGCATATGTTGAACCAGTCTTGCATCCCAGGGATGAAGCTAACTTGATTGTGGTGGATAAGCTTTTTGATGTGCTGCTGAATTCGGTTTGCCAATATTTTCTTGAGGATTTTCACATCAATGTTATCAGGGATATGGGCCTGAAGTTTTCTTTTTTCGTTGTATCTCTGTCAGGTTTTGGTGTCAGGATGATGCTGGCCTCATAAAATGTGTTAGGGAGGAGTCCCTCCTTTCCAATTGTTTGGAATAGTTTGAGAAGGAATGGTACCAGCTCCTCTTTGTACCTCTGGTAGAATTTGACTATGAATCCATCTGGTCCTGGGCTTTTTTTGATTGATAGACTATTTATTGCTGCCTCAATTTCAGAACTCATTATTGGTCTATTGAAAGATTTGACTTCTTCCTAGTTTAGGCTTGGGAGGGTGTATGTGTCCAGGATTTATCCATTTCTTCTAGATTTTCTAGTTTATTTCTGTAGAGGTAAACTCTAGTATTCTCTGATGGTAGTTTGTATTTCTGTGGGGTCAGTGGTGATATCCCCTTTATCATTTTTTATTGTGTCTATTTGAGTCTTCTCTCTTTTCTTTTTTATTAGTCTAGCTAGTGGTCTATTTTATTAATTTTTTCAAAAAACCAGCCTCTGGATTCCTTGAGTTTTTGAAGGGGTTTTCATGTTTTTATCTCCTTCAGTTACACTCTGATGTTAGCTACTTTTTGTCTTCTGCTAGCTTTTGGATTGGTTTGCTCTTGCTTCTCTAGTTCTTTAGGTGTGATGTTAGGGTGTCAATTTGAGATCTTTCTAGCTTTCCGATGCAGGCATTCAGTGCTATAAATTTCCCTCTTAACACTGCTTTAGCCAAGCTTTCTGTTAACCTTTGTTATGTCTTGGATTACTTAAGAAAATGGAGATTTCTTGCCTTTAAAATAGCTAAGGTTTTTAAAAAATATTTTTGACAGTTTTGCCTTCCCAGATCCTAAATGAAATCTTGTTTTTGAACTTACCTGAAACTTCCCAGAAGGTCCCAGATAATTCCAAAGGACTTCTTTCACTTTTGCTGTGTTTTTTTTTTTTTTTAATTTTTATTATACTTTAAGTTCTAGGCTACATGTGCACAATGTGCAGGTTTGTTACATATGTATACATGTGCCATGTCGGTGTGCTGCATCCATTAACTCATCATTTACATTACATATATCTCCTAATGCTATCCCTCCCTGCTCCCCCCACCCCACAACAGGCCCCAGTGTGTGATGTTCCCCTTCCTGTGTCCAAGTGTTCCCATTTTTCAATTCCCACCTATGAGTAAGAACATGTGGTGTTTGGTTTTCAGTTCTTGCGATAGTTTGCTGAGAACAATGGTTTCCAGCTTCATCCATGTCCCTACAAAGGACACGAACTCATCCTTTTTTATGGCTGCCTAGTATTCCATGGTCCATATGTGCCACATTTTCTTAATCCAGTCTGTCACTGATGGACATTCGGGTT
Source organism: Theropithecus gelada (assembly GCF_003255815.1). NCBI lineage: Eukaryota > Metazoa > Chordata > Mammalia > Primates > Cercopithecidae > Theropithecus > Theropithecus gelada. The sequence goes on from NC_037676.1 coordinate 11,198,925, forward strand.
GGTTCCAAGTCTTTGTTATTGTGAATGGTGCTGCAATAAACATACATGTGCCACTATGAAGACACTTTTGCTGTGGTGTGAATGTGTCTCCCAATGTTCACGTGTTGGAAATTTAATCCTTGATGCCACAATGTTGAGAGGTGGGGCCTTTGGTAGGTGATTAGGTCGTGAGTGCTCTGCATGAATGGGTTAATGGAATGGGTGAGTTATTGCAGGAGTGGACTCTTGTAAAAGGATGAGTTCAACCTGTTTTCCTCCCGACATCCCACCACCTTCCACCATGGGATGATGCAGCCAAGAGACCACTGCCAGATGCAGGCCCTCAACCTTGGACTTCCCAACCTCCAGAACTGTAAGAACTAAACCTCCCAGGTACTCTGTTATAGCAGCACAGCACTGACTAAGACAACCTGTAGGAGAATGTCAAAACCTAATTTGGTTTATTTGATATGTTGAATTGCATGAAAAGTCATTGTTAAATAAGAAGGGGTGTGTAACCTTCTTTAGGTTGTATTTATATAGGTAAATCATCTTAATGTAACTCTTTCAGAAGTTGCGCAGAGATATGGACAACTGTCAGTGCCTGCACTGGCCATGCTTTATCCACTTCGACATTATCGGTCACAATTTCAATTGTTATTATTAAAAAAAGTCTTTTGTCAAATGAATTCTCATCAGATATCTAACCATACCCATTTAAAATCTTTTGTTATTCACAGATGGTTTTGTGTTACTCTGATTCTTCCCTGAAAGCATTTGCAATCAGGTGTAGGCCAGAATGATTTGTGATGGCATCGCTTGAAAAACTTTGAGACCTGTATTAGTCAGGATTCTCTAGAGGGACAGAACCAAAAGGAGAGAGAGATAAGAGGGGATTTTTTTTAAGGGAAATTGCTCACATAATTATGGAAGCTGAGAAGTCCCACAACAGGCTGTCTGCAAGCTGGAGACTGAGGGAAGCCAGTGGTATGGCTCAGCTCAAGTCTGAAAGTCCTAGAACCAGAGAAGCTGATGGTGTAACTCTCAGTCTGAGTCCAAAGGCCAGAGAACCTAAAGTTTTGATGTCCCAGGGCAGGAGAAGAAAGATGTCCCAGCTCCAGAAGAGAGAGAGAGAGAATCTGCCTTCCCTCTGCCTTTTTGCTCTTTCTGGGCCCTCAATGGCTTGGATGATGACATCCACATTGGTGAGAGGAGGTCTCCCTTATTCAGTCCACTGATTCAAATGCCAGTCCCTTCCAGAAAAACCTCACCAACATACCCAGAAATAACACTTTACCAGCTATCTGGGTATCCCTTAATCCAGTCAAGTTGACACCTAAAACTGACCATTACAAGACCATGCTGGGCTGAATCAGAATTTTTAGAGCTCTTCTGGAGAAGCTGATAGTTCATGAAACTGCTATCTCAAGGTCACACAGAGCAAGTTTTAACCACATGGGACTGAATGAATGGATAAAAGATGATTATGGTTATTGTCTGGAACACTGAAGATCCTTTACTGTTCTCTTTTCTGGACATAAGAAACCCCTTTCTCTTTTCACTTAAGTTATTGTACTTTTGTAAACAGAAATGAAACATTTATTGTTTCTCCCCTCCTGATTGCTCCCGGATTGGAAAACTCTAATTGAGTATTTTTGTTTTCATGGCAACACAGTTATTTGCATGCGTTCAATAAGACTATGTTTTACTTGTAACAGGATACATTGGATATATTACCAAGGCTTTTACTGGAATGTCACATGTGAAAATCTGCATAGAATCTGAGGTGACCAGACAGCTTTAGGGAAGTAAGGCTAACTCCAAAGAGCCAATGCTTACAGAGTCCACTTGGAAAAACCATCCTGGTACCTCAATTACAGGATTCCCAGCCTTGCAGGTAATTAAGGAAAGTCACTTCCTGGCAGATTCAGGAAACTTAAGATCTTATCTTTGGTATCTCTGGTAGAGAAGAATTCACCCAAATCTATAGATATTGCAAGCAAAGTCTGGGTGAGCTCCTGAATTGAAGAATCTTCCTTCTGAATTGAAGAAGCTTCAAGGAATCCCCCAAAGTAGATCACATATGAGTAACCTGTGTGCCCACTGCTGAATAGGCCACTCCAAAAGTTCACTGGAACACCCACAGCCTTCACCAAAAACATTAAACTGCACACCAGGAAACTGTCAGATCACCACTGTGGTCCTCACACCTCCATTGAATGATGCTTTGAGCTTAATTTAGAAATCTTGACTAGCTGCCCTGTGGATTCAGAAGCTGGGTTTCCAACCATTAGTTATAGATTTTCTTTTCTTTCTTTTTTTTTTTGTTTTTTGTTTTTTGTTTTTGAGACGGAGTCCTGCTTTGTTGCCAAGGCTGGAGTGCAATGGTGCGGTCTCGGCTTACTGAAACCTCTACCTCCCAGGTTCAACTGATTCTCCTGCCTCAGCCTCCCGAGTAGCTGGGATTACAGGTGCCCACGACCATGCCCAGCTAATTTTTATATTTTTAGTACAGACAGGGTTTCACCATCTTGGTTAGGTTGGTCTTGAACTCCTGACCTCAGGTGATCCACCCACCTTGGCCTCCCAAAGTGCTGGGATTACAGGAGTGAGCCACTGTGCCTGGCTGGCTTTTCTTTTATTTTCAAAGAAACATCCTTCATTAAATGCCTGACTGCTCACACCATCCTGCAAATGCCCTTTACCACAAAGTCTCACCAGATGGATCTGCTGGTCCTTAATAAACAAGAGGGGACACAACAAGGAATGGATTTACATTGTTCAGAGGAAAGGACGACATTTGATTGATGGCAACTCTCTCCTGCACCAGATAGCCTCCTGAGCCCTCTCCTCCACCAGGCCTGACCTGGGGCTTCCATCTCCATCCGCAGGGCCCACCTTTAGCAAGAACCCTGCTAGGCTGGTTTATCCAGATCCCCCCCACTCTCAATACCTGATCACGCTTAATATTAGTCAAATTCCTCATCCCCACCCTCCCCCAGGGATCACCCTGGCCTGCCTTCTGAAGAATCCTGGTCACTCAGCTTAGCCAGAATCCCCCTTAACTCTCATGTTTCCTCTTAGCATTTTTCATCCACAGACCCCCACCCTGCTCCTTTGCTGTAAACTCCCAATTTTCCTTGCTGTATTTGGAACTGAGTCCATCCTTTCTTTGCCACTGCCAAACCTCCGTTGCAGTGGTCCCTGCACCTGTCACAATGGCCCCTGAAAAAAGTCTTCCTCCCTGTCTTAACACATGCCATGGATGACTTTTTAACAACTTTAACAACAATTATAATTTTTAAAAAGGAAATAAATATTACCCTTGTTAATTAAGATATTGGTTGTGACTCATACAAGACACCAGATATAAAAGTGCTTTGAAAATAAAGCCTGCTGTGCAAGGATAAGTGTATTTATTGTTCTTATAATTGTATAATTTCATTGCAGTGAAGTGGGAATTAATGAAAAGGCAATGGCCTCTGGCATGGTAATGAGAGCATGGCAGTCACCACTGGCCTCAGCAAGGTGAGGCACCTTGGATGGGGACACTCTCCTGGGAGGGGGCCCTAGGGGTTGGGGTGGGGCACTCCTGCTTGTCCTTGCCTTCATACTTAATTTAGGAATGTTAGTGGGCAAGGCTGTCCTGATGAGGAATAAAGGCTGTGTCCAGATCCCCTGAGCAGCCTCAACACCCCACACAGAGCTTGTCTGCCAATGAACAAGTGGGTTAATGGTTTTAGTGCTTCACACATTGCATGCACCCATTCTGTGCTAGTGGGGCTCTGCAGGTGGTGGGGGTGTCATGCTCAGAGTGTGAGTGAAGAGCTGAGGCTCAGGGTTGGGCAGGCACTCAACCTCCCGAGCCTCACAGTGACTTGCACGACATCTGAGTGCCAATACTGTGCCCCATCCATGTCTCATCTGTTCATCTCTGTGACCCCATGAAGCCATATCATCCCTATCTTATAGGATGATAATAGCTACCATGCTAAAATGCCAAAATGCCTTGCTCAAGGTCACGATAGTTAGGAAGCTATAGAGCAAAATTATTTGTATTTGTCAAATAACTTTTTAATTTGAAAAATACAGAAAAGTACCAAGACAAAAAACAAATTTTGTATATATATGTGATTGTTAGTATTATTATGGTGTACTTTATATTTAATGGCAGAAGTATGACCTTTTATATATGCACATTATTATGTATTTATTTGGATATGGTCACAAAGGTTATGGTAGGGCTTTGAACATGAAAAATAAGAGAAATGAATTAGAAAATATCAATCATATTTAATTTAAATTTGTTGTAAATTTCCTATCCGTTGCAATGTTTAAATGTTTTACATTTTATAGAGTATTAAATTTCTTAAAACTTCAAAACAGCAGATAAGTTTTAAATACTTTGCCCACATAACACATACTAGATATATAAGGTTTATACAAAATGTGTGTGTGTGTTATAATTCATACATCTATGACTATACAAACCAAAGTGGAATTTTCTCACTCTGTTCCCCCAAGCTTACCCCTCACAGGTAACCAGCTTTATAGTCTGGTGGAAATCCTTTCAGATTGTGTGTTTTCTTAGTAGAGCTAAAATTGCGGTCCAGGTCAATTTGCTCTGGTCTTTCCATTAAATATGAAAATGTATATAAAATACTAATGAATGCCTGGCATAGAGAAAGCTGTCAATATTAGATGTAACTTTTATTTTTATTTTATAAATACTGTTCAATGAAGAGAATTAATTGATCAATTAGTGAATATTTATTTGGCAAACACCTTGTTCTTAACACTGTAGTATATAGGTGTAGTATATATGACTATGGTATAGTCGTAGAAGCATGTATATGAGAAGGTTTACAGAAGGTAGGCAAGGGTATAGAGTGTTATATTAACATACTCTTACAGTTTCAGGTAGTGCAGAGAGAAATGTGGGTGGATACAGATATAAATTTTAATGTATCAGGATATGAAGGTTGATCTTTAAGGCCATATTGATCTTAAAGTTTACAGATTACCTGAAGTCTCCAGATATTATTAATTGTTTCCTTGATATTAATAAAAACCACTTTCAGGAGAGTGGAAGTTTCTCTGTGAGTCTCACTTTAACTTGGTGAATATAACCACCAGGAGTAGGGAGCGCAGACTCTGTTGAATACTCATGCCCTCCGTGGTCCACAGGTGTTTGAGGAATGGGCACCATGGTAAAACATAACCCACCTCATTGATTTCAAAGTCTGAGAGGAGGGCACTGGCCCACCTAGCCCATTGGGGCTACCACCACGTGGGAACCAGAGGGTTGTCCCTCCACTACTACTGCCATTGTCCCTGTCATGCTTGCTACCCAGGGGCCCAAGGACCTACCCACTCCCCTGGCCCACTACTGTCACCACTGACACCTGAGCAAGCCACCTGGAGGACCAAGATTTGGCTCAATCAGTGCAGCAGAAGCTGCCCTGAAGCCCAAGGCCAGGCATGCCTGACCTGCTGCTGCCACCACTGGGGCCTGAGGACTGGCTGACCTGGTGTCCCTATCTCCAGCAAAACTCTACCACAGCCTCCACTAACAATCGCACCCTAAGCCACTGAGGAAATCACAGATACCACTGACACTATTTACAGCCAAAGAAATCATATGGAGACTAGACCACTGCATGCATCCAGAATCAAAGCCAAAGTGCCCTACACAGCCAAAAGCATAGATACATCTTCAGAAAAAATCCTCTCCTACAAAAGTAAATTTGAAAAATTGGAAAAAGCAACTGTTATACCAGATACACAGATACCAACATGAGGATGCAAGAAACATAAAAATGCAAGGAAATATGACACCTCTAAAGGAATATAATTCTCCAGCAATGAAAAAAAAAAGCTGTAAAATCCTGGAAAAAAATTCAAAATAATGATATTAAAGAAGTTAAGCAAGATACAAGAGAACACAGATAAACAATACAAATAAATCAGAAAAACAGTTTACAGTATAAATGAGAAGCCAGGCATGGTGGCTCACGCCTTTGATCCCAGCACTTTGGGAGGCCGAGGTGGGCAGATCATGAGGTCAGGAGATTGAGACCATCCTGGCTATCACAGTGAAACCCCGTCTTTACAAAAATACAAAAAAAATTAGCCGGGCGTGGTGGCGGGTGCCTGTAGTCTCAGCTACTAGAGAGGCTGAAGCAGGAGAATGGCCTGAACCTGGGAGGCGGAGCTTGCAGTGAGCGAGATCACACCACTGCACTCCAGCCTGGGCGACAGAGTGAGACTCTGTCTCAGAAAAAAAAAAAAAAAAAAAAAAAAAGAAAAGAAAAGAAAAAAAGAATATACATGAGAAATTTACCAGAGATATCATAAAGAACCAAGTATTAGTTTGGTGCAAAAGCAATTGCAGTTTTGAACCATGAATTTTAAATCATTATAATAGGCTCAACCACATCTTTATTAATCAAAATAGGAACCATTACAATCAATACATTTTAGCCAATGAGAAATAAGGTTTGTTTATTCTTGTAGTGTAAAAATCCGTGCTTTGGGATTTGATGAACTCCTGGAAAGCATTTTCTGCATCCTGCAGGTTGTGGAGGCATTTTCCCAGAAAAAGTTCTCAAAATGCTTGAAGAAGTGGTAGTAGATTGGCAAGAGGTCAGATGAACATGGCAGATGAGGAAAAACTTCGTAGCCCAATTTGTTCAACTTTTGAAGCAGTTGTGCGATGTGCAGTCAGGCGTTATTATGGAGAAGAATTGGGCCCTTTCTGTTGACCAATGCTAGCTGAAGTCATTGCAGTTTTCAGTGCATCTCATTGATTTGCTGAGCATACTTCTCGGGTGTAATGGTTTTGCTAAGATTCAGATAGCTGTAGTGGATTGTCTACCAGCAGCAGACCACCAAACAGTGACCATGACCTTTATTTTTGGTGCAAGTTTAGCTTTGGGAAATGCTTTGAAGCTTCTTCTCAGCCCAACCACAGAGCTTGTCATCGCTGGTTGTCATAAAAAATCCACTTTTCATTGCATGTCACAATGCAAATGAGAAATGGTTCATTGTTGTTGCGTAGAATAAGAGAAGATGACGCTTCAAGATGACAATTTTTAAAAATTTTCACTCAGCTCATGAGCACTCACCTATTGAGCTTTTTCACCCTTCCAATTTGCTTCAAATGCTGAATGACCATAGAATGGTTGATGTTGAGTTCTTCGGCAACTTCTCGTGTACTTGTAACATGATAAGCTTCAATGATTGCTCCCAACTGGTGGTTGTCAACTTCTGAGGAGGAGCCATGAAGAAGCTCCTCATCTTCAAGGCTCTTGTCTCCTTTGCAAAACTTCTTGAACCACCATTGCACTGTACATTCATCAGCAGTTCCTTGGCCAAATGCGTTGCTGATGTTCTGAGTTGTCTCCACTGCTTTACAGCCCATTTTGAAATCAAATTTGCTTTTTGTCTAACATCATTTCCATAGTCTAAATAAATATAAAATAAATGGCAAGTAATGTCATTAGCAAAAATCATAAAGCAACGTACGTTAAAATGATGTATAACATAACCACATTTATTTAAGATGGAATTCCAATATGAAATGGCAATTCCAACAATGCAAAAACCACAATTACTTTTGTACCAACCTAATAGAAATTCTAAAACTGAAGAATTTATTGAATGAAAAAAATACATATTTGAAAGCTTCCCCAAGAGAGCAAGCAGAAGAAAAAAATTTCAGAACGAGAAGACAGATCCTTTGAAACAATCCAGTCAGACAAATATTAAAAGAATAAAAAGGAATGAACAAAGACTACACGACAAATGGCACTCCACAAAGTGACGAAATATTCAAATTTTCAGTGTCCATGAGGGTAAAAAGGAAACAAAAAGGATAGAAAACCTTTTAAACAAAATAACAGCTAAAAATTTCCCAACTCTAACAAGAAGTTTAGATATTCAGACACAGGAAACTCTGAGATCCCCAAATGGATACAATTCAGAAAGGTCTCCATAGCACCTTATAGTCAGACTGTCAAAGGTCAAAGGCAAAAATAGAATTCTAAAAACAGCAAGAGAAAAGCATCTTGTCACTTATAAGGGAAACTCTATCAGACTAACAGCATACTTCTCAGCAGAAACCTTATAGGTCAGGAGATAATTGGACAATATAGTCACAGTGCTGAAAGAAAAAATGTTAGCCAAGGATACTGTACTCAGCAGAGTTATAGTTCGTAGATGAAGGAGAAATAAAGTCTTTCCCAGATAAACAAAAGCAGAAGGAAGTACTCACCACTAGACTGGCCCTACAAGAAATACTTAAGGGAGACTGTATTAGTCTGTTTTCATGCTGCTGATAAAGGCATACCCAAGACTGGGCAATTTACAAAAGAAAGAGGCTTAATGGACTTACAGTTTCATGTGGTTGGGGAAGCCTCCGAATCATAGTGGAAGGCAAGGAGGAAAAAGTCATGTCTTACACAGATGGCAGCAGGCAAAGAAAGAGAGCTTGTGCAGGAAAAGTCCTGTTTTTAAAACCATCAGATCTCATGAGACTTATTCACTATCATGAGAACAGCACAAGAAAGACTCATCCCCATGATTCAATTATCTCCCACCAGCTCCCTCCCACAACACATTGCAATTATGGGAGCTGCAAGATGAGATTTGGGTGGGGACACAGAGCCAAACCATATCAGAGGCCTACATCTCAAAGTAAAAGGACAGTGTCTGTCATCATGAAAACACATAGAAGTATAAAACCCACTGGTAGAACCAACATTCAAATAAGGAAGAGAAAAGAATCAAATATTATCACTACAGGAAACCACCAAACCACAGTGATAAACAATAAGAGAAAAAGAAAAGAACAAAGGATATACAAAACAACCAGAAATCAATTAATAAAATGACAAAGATAAGGCTTCATATATCAATAATTACCTTCAATGTAATGGATTAAACTTTTCACATAAAATATATAAATATGTTTTGTGGATTAAAAAATCATCTTTAAGTGCACAATAGACAACTGTTGAAGCAAACGAACAAACTATGACCTAATTATGTGCTGTGTACAAGAAACTCATCTGAATTGTAAAGACACATATAATCTGAAAGCAAAGGGATGGAAAAAGATATTCCATGCAAATGGAAACCAAAGGTAAGCAGGAGTAGTTACATCAGATAAAACAGTCTAAGTGAAACATACTAAAAAAAAGACAAAGAAGGTCATTATATAATGATAAAGGGATTAATTCAGCAAGAGGATATAACAATTCTAAACATATATGCATCAAACACCATAGTACCTAGGTAAATAAAGCAAATATTAGATCTCCAGGGAGAGCAAGACTCCAATACAATAATAGTTGAACACTGCAACACCCCACTCTCAGCATTAGACAAATCATCTACACAGAAAATTAGCAAAGAAGTATGGGGGTTTAAACTGTACTTTAGACCAAATAGACCTAACTGACATTTAGAGAACATTTCACCCAACAACTACAGAATATACATTCTTCTCATCAGCACATGGAATGTTCTCCAGAATAGACCATATGTCAGGATACAAGACAAGTCTTGACAAATTTTTAAAAATCAAAATACCAAATATCTTCTCAGACCACAATGAAATAAAACTATAAGTCAATAACAAGAAGAACTTTAAAAACTGTACAAATACATGGAAATTAAGCCACATAAATCTGAATGACCATTGAGTCAAGAATGAAATTAAGAAGAAAATAAAAAAATGTTTTGAAACAGATGAAAATCAAAACACAACATACCAAAGCCTTTGGGATACAAAAAAAAGCAGTGCTAAGAAGGAAGTTTACAGCAATAAATGCTTACATCAAAACAGTAGAAAGGCTAGGCGTGGTGGCTTATTCCTATAATCCCAGCACTTTGGGAGGCAGAGGTGGGAGGATTGCTGAGGACAGGAATGAGACCGCTTGGGTAGCACAGTGAGACCTCATCTCTACAAAAAAATTAAACAAATTAGTTGAGTAGGCTGGTCGCAGTGGCTCATGCATGTAATCCCAACACTTTGGAAGACTGAGGCAAGAGGATCACTTGAGGTCAGGAGTTTGATACCAGCCTGGCCAACATGGTGAAACCCTGTCTCTACTAAAAATACAAAAAAAAAAAAAAAAAAAAAAAGAAGCCAGGCCTGGTGGCAGGTGCCTGTAATCCCAGCTACTTGGGGGGCTAAGGCGGGAGAATCTCCTGAACCCAGGAAGCAGAGGTGGCAGTGAGCTGAGATCACACCACTGCACTGCAGCCTGGACCATAGAGCAAGACTCTATCTCAAAAAAAAAAAAAACAAAACAAAAAATTAGCCGAGTGTGGTGGTGCATACTTGTAGTCCCAGCCACTTGGGAGACTGAGATGGAAGGACCACTTGAGCGTAGGAGTTTGGGGCTGCAGTGTGCTGTGATCATGCCACTGCACTCCAGCCTGGGTGACAGAGTGGGATCCTCTCTCAAAAAAAAAAAAAAAAAGTAGAAGTATTTCAAATAAACAGCCTAATGATGCAACTCGAGGTACTAGAAAACCAAGAAAAAAACCAAACCCAAAATTGGAAGAAGGAAATAAATAATAAAGATCAGAGAAGAACAAAATGAAATGGAGACTAAAAAAGATACAAAGGAACAACAAAAGGAAAAGGTGTTTTTTTGAAAAGATGAGCAAAATTGATAAACTGCTAGCTATACTAACCAAGAAAAAAAGAGAGAAGTTCCAAATATAATCAGAAATGAAAAAGTAGGCATTACAATTGATAACACAGAAATACAAAAGATCATTAGAGGCCCTTATGAATAACTGTATACTAACAGTCTGGAAAACCTAGATGAAATGGATAAACTTCTGGACACATACAAGCTACCAAGATTGAATCAGGAAAAAACAGAAAATCTGAACAGACCAATAATGAGATTGGATCAGTAATAAAATGTCTCCCCACAAAGAATAGTCTAGAACTGCATGCCTTTACTGCCAAATTCTACCAAACTTACGAAGAAGAATTAACACAAATTCTCCTCAAATTATTCCAAAAAATTGAAGAGGAAGGAATTCTCCCTGAATCGTTCTATGAAGCCAGCATTATTCTGATACCAAAACCAGACAAGGATGCAACAGAAAAAGAAAACTACAGGTCAATATCTTTGATAAACATAGATGCAAAACTTCTCAACAAAATACTACCAAAATGTATCCAACAGCACATCAAAAAGATGATATACCATGATTAAGTGGAATTGATCTCAGAGATGCAAGAATGGCTTAACATAAATCAACCAATAAAGGTGATACATCACATCAACAGAAGGAAGGACAAAAACCATATGATAATAGATGTAGAAAAAGCATTTGATAAAATTTAACATCCCTTCATGATAAAAACTCCCAACAAATTAGGCACTGAAAGAATATACGTCAATATAATAAAGGCCATGTGATAAACCCACAGCTAACATCATAGTGAATGAGGAAAACAGAAAGCCTTTCCCTTAAGAATTGGAACAAGACAAGAATAACCATATCTACCATTCCTGTTTAACATAGTACTGAAAGTCCTAACCAGAGCAATCAGGCAAGAGAAAGAAATAAAATGCATCCAAATTGGAAAAGAGGAAGTCAAATTCTCACTCTTTGCAGATAACATGATCTTATATTAGAAAAACCTAAAGATCATAACTTGATCTTACATTAGAAAAACCTAAAGAAAAACCAAAATACTCTTAGATCTGATAAAAGCAGTTATATTGCAGAATACAAAATCAACATACAAAAATCAGTAGTATTTCCATATACCAATAATGAACTAGTTGAGAAAGAAAGAAAAAAGGCAATCCCATTTACAAAAGCTACAACAAACAAACAAATAAATAAAACAATGCTAGGAATAAATTTAACCAAGGAGGTGAAAGATCTCTACAAGGAAAACTACAATACACTGATAAAAGAAATTGAAGAGGACACAAACAAATGGAAAGACATCACATGCTCATGAATTGGAAGAATTAATATTGTTAAAATGACCATACTGTCCAAAGAAATCTACAAATTCAATGAAAACCCTATCAAAACATCAATATAATTTTCATAGGAAAAAATCCTAAAATTCATGTGGAACCAGAAGAGAGCCCCAATAGCCAAAGCAATCCTGAGTAAAAAAGAATAAATCAGGAGTCATCATACTACCTGCCTTTAAAATATATTACGAGGTTATAGTAATCAAAATAGCATGGAATTGGTATAAAAACAGACACAAACACCAATGGAACAAAATAAAGAGCCCAGAAATAAATATATGTATTTACAGCCAAATTATTTTTGAAAAGGCACCAAGAACAGACATTGGGGAATGGACATGCTCTTCAATAAATGGTGCTAAGAAAATTGGATATTCATATGCAGAAAACTGAAACTAGACCCCTATCTCTCCCAAAATACAAAGATCAACTCAAAATGGATAAAGCTTTAAATGTAAGACCTGAAACTATAAAACTCCTAGAAGAAAATGCAGAAAAAACACTCAGGACATTGGTCTACACAGATTTTATGGCTAAGACCTCAATGGCACAGGCAATAAAACCACAAATAGGCAAGTGGTACCAAACTAAAAAGCTCCTGCATAGCAAAGGGAACAATTAACAGAGTGAAGACAAACTGTTGAATGGTAGAAAATATTGCAAACAATTCGCCTGACAAGGAACTAATATCTGGAATACACAAGGAACTAAAACAACTAAACAGTAAAAAAAAAAAAAAAAAATCCCATTAGAAAGTAGGCAAAGGACATGAATAGACGTTTCTCAAAAGAAGACATACAAATGGCCAATAAGTATATGAAAAACGCTCAACATCACTAATTATATGGGAAATGCAAATCAAAACCACAGTGAAATATCATCTTACTCCAGTTATAATGGCTGTTATTAAAAAGACAAGAAATAGGCCGGGTGTGGTGGCTCACGCTTGTAATCCTAGCACTTTGGCAGGCCGAGGCGGCCAGATCATGAGATCAGGAGATGGAGACCATCCTGGCTAACACGGTGAAACCTGTCTCTACCAAAAATACAAAAAATTAGCCGGGCATGGTGGCATGCGCCAGTAGTCCCAGCTACTCGGGAGGCTGAGGCAGGAGAATTGCTTGAACCCGGGAGGCAGAGGTTGCAGTGAGCCGAGATCGCGCCACTGCACTCCAGCCTGGGTGACAGAGTGAGACTCCGTCTAAAAAAAAAAGAAAAGAAAAAAAAAAGACAAGAAATAACAGATGCTGGCATGGATGTGGAGAAAAGGGAGCTTATACATTGTTTGTGAGAATATAAATTAGTACAGCAATAGATTTCTCAAAAAACAAAAAAAACCCACTAAAAATAAACTACTATATGATCCAGCAATCCCACTATTGGATATCTAAGGAAAGGAAATTATTATATCAAAGGAATATTTGCATACCCATGTTTATTGAAGCATTAATCACAATAGTAAAGATATGGAGTCAACCTAAGTGTCCATCAACAGAAGAACAGACAAAGAAAATGTGGGGCATATACAGAATGGAATAGTATTCGGTCATAAAAAGGAATCATATCCTGTCATTTGCAGCAACATGGATGGAACTGGAGATCATTATGTTAAGTGAAACAAGCCAGACATAGACAAATATCACACATTCTCACTCATATGTGGGAGCTAAAAAAATCCTGATATCCTGGAGGTAGAGAATAGAATGGTAGTTACTAGAGCCTGGGAAGGTGTGTGTGTTGGGGGAGAAGTAAAGTGAGGTTGGTTAATGTGGACAAACATGCAGTTAGAAGGCAATGTTTGATAGCGGAGTAGGGTAGCTATAGTTAGCAACAATGCATTGTATAGTTCAAAATAGCTAGAAAGGAAAACGTGAAATATTACCAACACATAGAATTGAAAAATACCCAAATATCCTAATTTGATCATTACACATTACATGCTTGTAACAAAATATCAAATGTACCCCTAAATATGTAAAATATTTTGTATCCATTTTTTTAAAAAGTCAGAGAGGACTGAGGGTACAACTGTCTTCAGATCCAGCCTCTGCCTAATTACCTCCACGGATAAGAAACTTGTAGTTTTTAAACAGCTTTGGTTGCTAGAAAGTTCTATATGGCACCCCAAACCCCACTCCTATTTAAAATTAAGTTTGCCAGAGCAAAATCTCACTAAGTTGAGCCTCATGCATTTTGAATTCAGAGACTGATGACACACTTGATCTTTACTTAGTAAAAAATTAAGAGTTCCTGCACCAGTGAATTTTCAGTGGCCAAATTAGCCAATAAGGCCAATTCAGTTTAAAATGAATAGCTCCCTCCAACTGAGGCCTCAGTAAATGAAAAGACTGTTTAACCATGACTTTCTCGATCCCAAATGAATTTTTAGTGGTAACAATTGTATTTTTATGACACTGGATTGTGTAAAGTATGCCTCTTATGGACTTTTAACAATAGCATGACTTAATTATATAAAACTCATAGAGGAGGTAATTAATGAACTGAGTCAAATTCATCGAACTCGGGGAAGTTCTCAAAATTCCAGAAATGCCTGCTGCTCAGTAACAGCCCTTTCACCTGTTTCTCTCTCCCACCCAACCCCCTTCCCTCTCATTTGTGTCAGGCCTTTAGGTTGTAGATATCCTGACCAGCTGTGCTCTTCTGCAGAAGAAAGCTAAATGTCTAAAATATTCAACAAGTTAGCTTTTTGATTTAACAAGCCTCTCCTTCTTCCAGACTGTCGTGGATTTGCAGGGGCTTACAGTTTAATGACAATTCATGGAGTGGATGTCGATAGACTGAGAGGAAGCCAGCTGTCTGGGCATAAATCCTGTGTTCCTTCGCATTAGCGAGGGGGATTTGTGTTATTTGTCCAAGCGTTCTGAGTTGGTTTTAAATTGTAGCGTCTTTGAATGGGCTGTGTTTGGATCCTGGTTTTGTTTTGCAACCTCTGTTTGATAGTTTTTGACTTTCATCAATTTGTGCTTGCGGTGTGCTTATTTTGACAACACCCCGGAGAAACACCATGCCATCTTGCATTTGCAATTTTCTAAGCCTTCTAGCCCAGGAGGTCTGGCCTATAAGGCCTGTTTGAAAGGAGCATATATACATTTTTAACATTCTTAATATTTGCGTGAAGAGGAACGCTCAAATTGTTTGTACTGGGTGGAGTGTTCCTTAGTAGGCGCCCGTGTTTTATTCTATTTCGTGATGTTTGTGGCTGGTGGGTTTAGCGGTCACTGGGTAGGGGTGTCGGTGGGGGTGCTGCCCTCCTCTCTGGGTGATGGTATAGTTAGGTTAGTACCATTAGGTTAGTATCTGGCTCTTCCCACTCGGCTGAGGGGCCCCTGCCAGGCCCAGTCCCTGCCCTCCCTGTGCGTCCCGCGCACGGCCCCGAGGTCCCCCCAGGCCTTGGGCACTGGCGCCACCCCCTCGGTTCTCGGGGATCCTGGCCGGCAGCTCCCAAAGACAATTCAGAGCCCCTTTCATTTTAAAAGCTTTGCTGCTCATCACTTCTGGGAAACTCTAAAGGTACATTTCATTTTTTTAAGAGTTGTAAAGTTACGAAGCTTGCAGTTTTTCAAGGGAGCTCATAGTTCTGGATCCTCCTTTAAAATGCGCTTTTACATGACTGCACACATGAATACGTATTTGGTGAGAGAAAGAAGCGATACGAAGTGCGTCGCGGCAAAAATTAACTTGCTGGGCGGGTGCGGACGCCCAGGGAGATCCGGACGTCCAGAGTCCCCAGTTCCCGCGGGTCCGTCCCGGGCTCAGGGGTCGCTTCGCCGGCTCCTTTCGGCCTGGGAACCAGGCGGTTCTGTCCTCAGGAATCTGTGGGCGCCTCTCCCGCTCCTGACTCTGACAAAGCCATAGCCACGCGGGAAAACTTTCTCCGGGCCCTGGGCCCCACCCCGGGCTCCGCGGGGGTCCCAGGGTGTCTGCGCGGCCCGGCACCCCGACCCCATCCCCGCCCCCCACCGCCGTCCGTCCGGGCCGAGTCAGCGGCGCCCCAGGCCCCACGGGCCCCACCGCCCACCCGGGCTGGGCGCGGCCTCCTCTCGGCGTCCCCCGCTATCCTGCGACCTCGGGCGCCAGAGGGGACGAGTCCCGGACGCCCCGGAGGCCCGGCGCCCAGGCTCCGAGGGATGCCCTGAAGCGCTGGGGTACGGGCGCAGCTCCGCGGATCCTGCGCCCTCCACCTTCACCTCAGCCTAGCGGCGGCCGGAGCGACAGGGGCGCGCGTGCGCACTGCGCTTCTCGGCCGTTGCCTTGGTGACCCGGGCGGACGTAGCCACGCCCTCCGGCCAGGGTCGGGGAGCGGGTGGGGGGAGGGGGCAGCCCGGGAGTGAGTGGGGGTCGGTGCTGGGGAAGGAGGGAACCTGTTGAGGGGAATTTGCGGGGGCCGGGTCGGGGCTCGGGGGTAGAGGAGGACCCAGGGAACCGGGGAGAGGGCAGGGCCAGGGGCTTGGTGAGGGCTCAGGATGGGGGGGTTCCCGGGTGAGGAAGCAGCTAGGGGTAGGTGGGGGCCAAGGTGGGGGGACCAGGTGACGGGGTAGCCTGGGGTGAGGACGTCGCTCAGTAGAGCAGCGAGGGGCGAGGGTCTCGCCAGGGCGGTGGCGGGGACGGCACTGGGAGGAGGGGACCGAGGCTGACCTGTCTGTGGGGGATGGGATTCGGAGCCCGGTCGAATTTGGGGGCGGGTCTGGTCCTGGGGAAGGGTCGGGGGCGGACCTGGTCTTGGGGAGGGTTTGGGGCGGGCCTGGGGAAGGTTTGGGGGCGGGTCTGGTTCTGAGGAGGGCTTGGGGCCGGCCTGGTTGGGAGGATGGTTTGGGGGCGGGCCGGGTCCTGGGGAGGGTTTGGGGCGGGCGTGGTGGGGAGGGGGCGGGTCTAGTTTTGGGGGACGCCCCGCCCGCCGCCTGGCCCCGCCCGGCCCACTGGGCCCGCGTCCCGCAGGAGCCGCAGACAGAGCGTCCGGTGGCCGGTAGGGACGCGGACCCACACAGCCTGACGCACGGACGGAGGGACGCCGGAGCCCGCCCGACCATGTGGAAGCTGGGCCGGGGCCGGGTGCTGCTGGACGAGCCCCCCGAGGAGGAGGACGGCCTGCGTGGGGGGCCGCCGCCGGCCGCTGCCGCCGCCCAGGCGCAGGTGAGGGGGTGCGCAGGTGGGGAGTGCGAGTAGGCCCGGGGCGCGCAGGTGGAGGGCGAGGGTGGGCGGCGCGCAGGTGGAGGTGCGGGTAGTTAGGGGCACAGTTTGGGCGCGCAGGTGAGGTTGGGGCTGCGTAGCCCCGGGGCGCGGCCCGCTAGGTGCCCGAGTGCGGAGTAGGAGAACTTGACCCGAGGCTGGTCCCGGGCTGTTTCCTCTGTGGTCCGCGTGGACCCCCTCCCCGCGTTACTGGCCAGGGCTGCCGGCGTTCTCGTCGATTGCAGGGGGGCCCAGTGGCCCCCACGCGTGTTACTCGGGGCGCAGACCCAGGAGAACGGGGACGCAGGGCGCGCACCCCGCAAGCTGGGCGTCGTGG
This sequence comes from Theropithecus gelada, assembly GCF_003255815.1. Lineage (NCBI taxonomy): Eukaryota > Metazoa > Chordata > Mammalia > Primates > Cercopithecidae > Theropithecus > Theropithecus gelada. The sequence continues at coordinate 11,216,454 of NC_037676.1, forward strand.
GCCCAGGACGCCGAGGTCCACGCCGGGTGCTCGCGTCCCGGGCGGAGCTGGCGGAGAAGGCCTGAATCATCGCGCACCCGGACGGCCTCCTCGCGGACACTGGGCGGCTTTGGACGACCGCAGCTCAATGTTAAGTGGGCTAAATATTTGTTTGCATAGCAAGTATTTTCTTAAATCCTTGATTTTTCTGAAGGAAGCCGGCAGAAGTCCCTTATACTGAAAACTGAAAGGCCTTTGCCTGACGAGTGTAGAGATATGTTTGGTATGTCTAGAATTTTTTAATTAAAAGTGCTCCCAGGTGGGCCCTGTGTGCCTTAGATGTGCGCCCCCTCCCCCCGTCCCCTTTTTTCCATTGCAGTGCTCTTTTTCATGTACAATGAAATTTAGGTCAGAAATCCAGCTTTTTTTTTTTTTTTTGAATGAGGGTCATAAAATATCTTTTTCTGTTAAACGTTTGGCAACTTCCTCCTGATGCTGTTAGGGCTGAATGGAAGCTAAGGATTTGTACCTTTCTTCCGAGGACTTGGAAATAGTTCCGAGCAGAAGAGTTTCTCTTAGGGACTGGAGTTGTTTCTTCTTGATAGACATTTCCTATGTAAGTTAAATTCTGTTCCCAACTCATGGAAAATGGAGCCGATTATGTTAAGCGCTTAAATATGGTTACTATCTGAACTTGTCTGAGAAATTTCTTTTAGGTAGTGTTAGTGCTTACCTAGCCTTTTTTTTTAAATTTCAAAATAGTTACTCTAAACAGCTCACTTTTTGAATGTAATGATGAGAATTTATATGTGGCTACAGAGTTAACTGCAGAAACTATAACTAATGTTGGTCAAAGATGAGCCATATTACTCTTTCTGGATAGAGCCTTGAGAATTTTAAACTGAGCCTTCCTATGTTCTCCCATTTTTCCTAATTAATCCTGAAACCCACTTTTTTTTTGTTAAGTTTTTATTTTGAGACGGGGTCTTGCCTTGTCGACGAGGCTGGAGTGCAGTGGCGCAATCTCGACTCACTACAGCCTCAACCCATCTGGGCTCAAGCGATTCTCCTCCCTCAGCTTCTGTAATAGCTGGGACTACAAGCGTGCACCACCTCACCTGGCTAATTAAAAAAACCCGTTTTTGTGGAGATGGGGTCTTGTTATGTTGTCCGGGCAGATTTCGAACTCCTGGGCTCAAGTGATCCACCGGCCTCAGCCTCCCAAAGTACTAGGACCACAGGCGTGAGTCACCACGCCTGGCCTTAAGTTCTTATTTTGAAAAATTTCAAACATGCAGAAAAGTAGAAGAATAGGAGATTCTTCCTCATATCCTCCACCTAGATTCAATCAGTGGCAGTGCCTTCGATAAAGCTCCTTTTCTGATTTTCTGTTTACAGAATTAACATCTGTACTGTGGTTTTTTGTTTTTTTTTTTTTGAGATGGAGTTTCGCTCTTGTCGCCCAGGATGGGGTGCAATGGCGTGATCTCACCTCACCGCAACCTCCGCCTCCCGGGTTCAAGTGATTCTCCTTTCTCAGCCTCCTGAATAGCTGGGATTACAGGCATGTGTCACCACGCCCAGCTAATTTTCTATTTTTAGTAGAGACGAGGTTTGTCCATGTGGGTCAGGCTGGTCTCGGACTCCCGACCTCAGGTGATCCGCCTGCCTCAGCCTCCCAAAGTGCTGGGATTACAGGCGTGAGCCACCGCGCCCCGCCTGTCATCTATACGTCTAAAGTGTGTATAGGTTTGGTGGGGAGAAAAAACTTTAATAGACTTTATTTTTCAGGTATCCAGTTTTAAGTGCCCAGCAAATTTGAGCAGAAAGTACAGAGAGTTCTCATGAATCCCCGGCCCCCCGGTATCATCACCCGCAATAGAGTGGTGCGTTTGTTACAATTTGTGGACCTACACGGGCTCATGGTCCTCATCTGGGAGGGCTCACGCGATGTGCATTCTATGGTTTGGACAAATGTGTACTGACGTGTGCCCAACATTATAGTATCACACACAGGAGTTTTGCTGCCCTAGAGACTCTCTGTGCCCCCTCCCTCCCCAGAACCCCTGGCAACCACTGATCTTTGTACTGTCCCCATAGTTTTCCAGAATGTCATTCGGTTGCATTCAGTGTGTAGCGTTTCCAGGTAGGCTTCTCTCACTTAGATGCATTTAAGGTTCCTCCGTTTCTTGTCATGGCTTGTAGCTCATTTCTTTTTAGCACTGAATACTATTCCACTGTCTGGCTGTACCACAGTTTATCCCTTCACCCTATGGAGGGCATGTTGGTTGCTTTCACGTTTTGGCAATTATGAATAAACATCAGTTTATTCACAGACCAGCTGTAAACATCAGGTGCAGGTTTTTCGTGTGAATGTAAGTTTTCAACTTACTTGGGTAAATACCTAGGAGCCTGATTGCTGGATTGCATGGTGAGAGTTTAGTTTTATAAACACTGCCAAACTGTCTTCCAAAGTGGCTGCACCAGTTTGCACTCCCATGGGCAATGAATGAGATTGTCTTTTGCTCCACCTTCTTGCCAGCCTTTGGTGCTGTCAGTATCTAGATTTTGTCCATCCTAGTAGGTGTGTGGTGGTTTCTCTTTGTCTTGAATTGTGCTTCCCTCATGACAAATGACATGACCGTCTTTTCAGATGCGTGCTTGTCATCTGTGTCCCTTTTTTGTTGAGGTGTCTGTTTAGATCTTTCACCCCATTTTTTAATTAGGTGGTTTGATTTCTCATTGTTGAGTTTTAAGAGTTCTTTGTATGTTTTGGATACTAGTCCTTTATATCTATGTGTTTTACAAAGATTTTCTCCCAATCTGTGGCTTCACATTCTCTTGACAGTGTCTTTTTCAGAGCAGAAGTTTTTAATTTTAATGAAGCTTCACTATGAATTATTTCTTTCATGGATGTGCCTTTGGTATTATATTTAAAAAGCTATTACTGTACCCAAGATTTTCCCAGTTATCTGCTACTTGTAAATTTTGACTGGTTTTTATGTTACTTTATTAAGGGTATCTAAAGTTTGTGTTGAAAAACATTGCTATGTAAAAATAGAGAAAATTTGTGTTAATTATGACAGGTTAGTCATATTCTAAATTTAATTTCTTCAAGAGGACTGATCTTTATTGCAAAGCTAAGTTAGAATTAAGACAAGTTAGAATTAAATTTAAATTAGAATTAAATTTTAAAATTCATGAAAAGTCTCATAAAACTTCTGCCTACAAAATTTTTAAGTTGAGAGAAGTAGGAATTAATATGCAAATAGGATTTATTGAATCTGTTAAATTCACTGCCATGTTAGAAGTTCTCAGTTCTGTTTCATTCTTAGTCTTTTGTCCTATCCTCCAAATCTGTCAGTCAGTGTAATATTGAACGTGCAGGTTGAGAGCACATTCTGGTTGATTCTAGAAAGGCATTCAGTTTGCAATCATACCTGTCCTGTTGCCTTTCTTGAACATCAGGTTACACAGCTTTTTTTTTTTTTTTTTTAGTGAAAAAGTAGATCATGTTTGGTTCTAATAAATTTGAAATGTGAAGCATTCAAACTTACTTGGATTTAAGAGACACTTAACTATTACTAAAATAATTTTAACATTTTAGAAAGTACATTTCTCTGAGCATCTTTTAGGCTATGGGCCTTTTTTTGGGTCACAAATACACATCTATTTTGTATTTTGTATTAAAATATAACTGCAAGGTTTATAAGGAGAATCATTCATTGCAATCCTTCAACAGAAAGATACAAGTTTTGATGAAACTGATGTTACTTAAAGAAGAACTGCTAATGCATATGGTAAAATATTTCTTGAGATTGTCAGGTCTTAAATTCTTCCCCATGGGAAACATTGTTAAGTTCTTTTGTGTATCTGTCCATAAAACATTTATGCAGATACATAAGTGTGTGTTCAGAAACAAAGATTTGCTGTCTCACTGTTCACATTTTTCTGTACCTTGAGTTGTTCTCTTCATAGCGTGTGTCTCATGGAGTGCTTCCCATTTCAGCACTGCTAGCTGGAAAAAATCCATTTTAAGGCTATGTGATACTAAATGATATTAAATTTCTGTGACAAAATTTATTTCATTGGGCCTCTTATGGTGGATATAAAGGTTGCTGAGCCGTTTTCTAACCTCTGCCCCTCAAAGTTTTATGCAAATAGTAGGGAAAGAAGTGCAGAGAACTGTTCAACATGGATGGTTTAGATGGTCTAACAGGGACAGTGTAGACAAGTTCATCAGTTGCCTCTAAACTGGATTGCATAGGGAGTTGGCTAGCCTTAACTAATGGCTTTCTAAACAAAACTCAGAATTTTTGGCATATTTTCACTTACAAACTTAAAAGGCTTAGACATATTCTATAGACATTGCAAAGAAAAAAAGGAAGAAAGAAATCAAGGACTGTTTCAGGTGTTGTAAAATCATGCTTGGAGATGAGGAGAGCCAAGGAATAGTGAATCTTAGTTTAGATGACACAAAGTCACTATTTTATGGCACTGTGAGGCTCTGTGATGTTTGCTTTAGTGGTGTCTGGGAAGAAAGGAGTGGAGTAGACTCAATAGCTGGTGTTGATGAGTGCTCTGAAATCTAGAAGAGGCCTGATGTTCTACTGGAGGTCGGGTGTGTGAGGAGGCAGAGGCCTTTCCTTGCATAGCTAACATTTTGTTACTGTTTTCCATTATTTCTCTTTAAAAATAAAATTCTTTTCTTATGCAGACTTTAACCTGCAGTGAACACCTTCACACCTGCCTTTTCCCATTTGCAGTAAGTTGTAGCCCTTACCAGTACATGAAGAGCTTCTCATTCTTTTGTCTGTATTTGTGTGTTAAATGTTATACAGTCATCCTACTTCATTCAGGCCACTGTAACAGAATAGGATAAACTGGACCGCTTCAACAACAAACATTTATTTCTCCAGTTCCAGAGGCTGGAAGTTTTGTATCAGGGTGCTTCGTTCTTGGTGAGGGGCTGCTTCTTGTTTGCAGAGGGCACTGCCTTTGCACTACATCCTCCCAAGGCAGAGGGAGCTCCAGCTTCCTACCCCCATGTTAGGACACTCATCCCATCTTGGGGGCCCCACCTCACGACTCCCATGTCACCCCGATCACCTCTCAGATACCCACCTGCATATGCCATCACATGAGGGAATATGAGTTCTGGGAACACAAACGTTCAGTCCACAGTAGTTGCATTTCCTTACATGGATATACAGGTTTTTAAATACAAATTTAAAAAACGAGTCCCCCATTGATGCCTTTAGGGGGTTATTTGTAGTCTCTTTCTATTATAGGCCTGCAGCATGGTTATTTCACGTGTCTAGAAGTGGAGCTGTCCAAGGATGCATGCATTTGTGGTTTTGATGTCTCCAAATTGCCCTCTGAAAGAGGCATCCTGGTTTACATTCCAGCCAGCAGCCTATGCGAATGTTTCTGTCCAGCGTGGTGTGATGCACATGTCTTCAAGATAGTAGATCTGATGGGGGAAAAGTCTCATCTTAATGTGATTTTAATTTGCCTTTTTCTTATTTATATTCAATAGCTTCTTACATGTTTACAAGCCTTCTTACATGTTTACAATGAAGACCTCTAAAGACTTCTCCACCAGACCCGTTACCATGTCATTGAATGTATGGAACTGTAGTCAAGATGACTGTATTTGCATGAAAGTACAGTTGGGTAGTTTAGATTTGGACTTGGTTTCTGGTGAGCCATGATTGAATCTACACCCCATCTCTGCCTTTTGTTAAGCCACTTGACCTAGTCAAGTGTCAGTTTTGTTTTTTTAGCTGTAAAATTGGGATAAGTAGAGCTATCACTAGTGTTTATTGAGGCGGTGCTTAGCCCCTGCTCATAAGACCTTGATATGGGTTGATGCCACCATCTGACACATGGGCACAAAGCAGGAGGGACCGGGAAGGCCACATGGCTGCCAACAGACTCTCCCTGACCCAGCTTTAGTCAGGACCTCGCTTTTGTCCTGCCCAGCCTCAGTAGAAGTCCCCGCAGTGAGAACCTTCTTACCGTTGATGTCTGATTGAGTTCCTCATCCCCTGGCCTTGATATCTGAGTTCTTGGCCCACCTGTAGCAAGAATCCCCCACCCTTGATGTCTTCTCTTGGTCACTTTTCATCTCAAGACCCCTTTGCGGTTGGCTGCAAATCACAGCTGTCTTTGCCTGTTGGAAGTTGAACCAAACCTCTCTCCTCTATTGAGATAGCCTTGATTGAAGTCTCCCTGTTTTAACAATGCCGCAGAAGCTTTTTCTTTATCAGTGGTGAAAGGTTGCAGACATTTTGTTTTAAAAACAAAAACCCTTCCCAACGAAGAAAACTTAACAATATAGGAAGAGAAAGAAAATAATTTTATTATGAAGGAGCACTTAGGATGGAACACATCATAGGCACAGATTGTGAAGATGAAAGAAATCATACTCTTTTATATAGTCAAGTGGGTACAACCCATTGTATTCATGTTTTCAAGATAAAATTGCTAAATTTATCCTATCCTTACAGGGAGGCAGGATTTGCAACTTGGAGTCAGGTGACAGTTGAAGTTAGGCCCTTCTTCTCTGGGAAATGTCCTCTTGTGTTTCAGGTAGTTGTGAGACTGATAGGAGGCTAATTTAGCATTCGACTTTAAAGGAGTCATAATTCTCAAACCCTGGCAAATTCTTACTTGTTTATAAGCCTAATGAAGACTTCTAAAAACCTCGTAGTCCCCATGGCCAACATGTGCAAACCAGGTTGTCCTGCCCCTGGGATGAAATGAAAAAGTGAAAAGTAAATGAAATCATCCATATCCAGCCCTTAATATTTTTCTCTGGCAAACAGACACAAAGAAGAAAAAGTAGGTCTTGTTATTGAATAATAGAAATAGTTAATGCTTTTTACTGACTTAGGATTTGGCTTTCTGATATCCGTTGCTCCAGAACGTGCTCGTTGGCCGAGTTGATGTGGACAGTGGAGTGGGGTGCGATGCAGGCAGGAGGGTCCTGGGACAAGCCGCATTCAGGCACTTCTCACTTGTGTGACAGACATTCAGACAGTGCGAGCCTCTCCGGAGGACCATCTCATCCTAGGCTGAATGCTCACTGCTCTATCCCCAAGACCAGGAAGGGAGCCAGGCCCACGTGGGGCTCAGCAGTGCCCGTGAGAGGAGTGTACCTGGTGTGGGGTTTCCACATTACGGCACCCGATGGGAGTTGCAGAATTGAGTCAGGATGGGAACTCTGGAGTCTGGAGCAGGGAGCAGGAGTTCTCCAGCCTTAGGGGAGCTGATCTCGATGCAGATTCATTCTTGGGTAAACAGATATTTGTAGGGTTAGTCTAATTGGACTCTCATATGAGCTGAGTCAGATATTCAGTCAGCAGAAGCACTTGAGTCAAGTCTCTGTGGGTGATTACTTGAGAGGAAGCAGGAAGGGTCAAGTTATATTCTAGAAGGGAAGGAGGATCCTGCGCGCTGCGTATGTGCTCTGGATTCAGCTGGCTCCTCTTAACTGATGCTTGGGGAGCTCCTGCCTGTGGAACAGAGTGGTGCTTTCCTCCACTGAAACACAGCAAAACATTTTCTGGTGGCCACATTAAAAAGTTTTAATTCAATATTTAAAATTGATATATTCAGCATATTACATCAATAGGTAATCAATATACAATTTGTTACTGACATCCTTTACATTTTTTTCATACTCAGTCTCAAATCTATGTGTATTTTACATTTACCAGCACAAGATATTAATAAATGTGTATCAATTTGGATGCTAAGTTTTCTTCACAAATACTTGGTCAGTATTTAGAGTTTATAAAACGTACAGGTGAAAGACTAGATTGCTTTATCTGAGTTGTTCCAAACATACTTAAAAGTTTTCCGGTAACTGAAATGAAATGTTTTTAAATTGAAATTTGAATAATTAAAAACTCATTTCTACTAGCCCTATTTCAGGTCCTCAGTAGTGTTTTTAGTGAATGCCAACTGATTTGGAAAGCACAGCTTTAGGATCTTCTCCCAGACTCATATCAGCTTACTAAAGACAGTGGTGGATTCTTCTACTTGCTTGGCCCTGTGGAACTCCTCAAGCAATTAGCTAGGTAAATTCCAGGTGTCTCGACTGTGTCCTTTTAGTAAGCCACTGAATGGTAAAATGATGAGGGCTTAAATATCTGCCTCTCAGGCCTTAGCATATTACTCTGTAAATCTTCACCTATAAATGTTAATAATAGGTTGAAATTTTTATTCCTGAGAGTTTAAAACCCTAATTGATAAGATGTACTTTTACTGATTTTTGCGAGAACTTAAGGTGGCATGACTTAGTGTGTCTAAAAGCTGCTATTCTTACCATTAGAGTTAGTCTGTGGGTTTCACTTTGTGTCAGTCAATGTCTTGAAAACTGAACGTCACTGAATGTGGAGCCTAACTTGCTCAGCCAGGGCAGGTGGGCTCCACCCCTACACTCAGACCTGCCTCAGGTGGGCACTTGTCCATACGGTGGGAGGCACTGCAGTCCATCTTCTGCTTTTTAAAGATCACCTGTTGGGAGGAATGGACGACTTGGCTTTACGTCTGCATTTGGGGAGTGGATGTATGTGTGGGCCTCATCAGCCTTGCTGCAGGACTTAAAAGCCAAAGACTGAAGCTCAAGAGGATTTTGCCTGTTATTTCAGAGAGAGCTGAGATGCAGTCCACAGACCAGGGACACTTCCTTTTGTTTTCCTGTCAGCTCAGCACAGGGAGGTTGTTTTATGTTCGTTTGATCCTTCACCCCATGTTAGCTGGCATTCTGTCTTGGTGCTGTGTGTAACCAGGTGAACCACAGTTTCTGCTTTGGGTGTCCCGTGGGGGCTGCTGTGAGGGAAGACTGCCTGCTCTCACCTTGGCTTTGTCTAGAAATGGTTGGACCTGTGAGCTAGGGTGGTGCAGCTGCTCCCAAAGACTTGGAAACCAGGCGAGTGTGTGGACAACCCGCAGACCGGTTTGAATCTAAGGAGAGGACTTTGGGGCTCTGGGTGTGGCTTTTTTCAAGATATTAATAAATGTGTATTAAAGAAAACCATGATGTAGCTTTATAATCTTTCAGATGGAAGTACAATATTCTGTACAAAAACGTTATAAACTAAGTGGCAGATATTAGTTCTAGCGTTTGAAAGATAACTTGAGTCCTTTTATGACGGCTGCTGTTGTGTGCAGAGAATGGAATGCATTTTAGAATGTGTTGTTTTGTTTTTAGTCAGAGCGTGTCTTGGTTTGGAGGATAGAATCCTGGATGATGGTACTTGTGCCTGCCATGTGCTGGGCATTGGAGTGAGTGTTTTACAGCTGTTGCAGCTTCTCACAATAGCCCAAAAAGTAGTCACAGTTCATCTTCATTATTTGTGGATTCCACATTTGCAAATTCAGCTACTTGCTAAAATTTATTTGTAATCCCCAAATCAGTACTCGCAGTGCCTTGAAAGTCATCCACAGACTTACAGAGCAGCAAACACTCATCGTCACCCATTGAGCTCCTTCCTAACTGAGGCATGTGTCTTGCATGCAGTCTGTTGAGAACTACTTTTTTTTTACATTTTTGTTTTTGCGTGTGATTTCACTGTTTATCACAGCCCCCACGTGTAGTGCTGAAGCACTGTGTAGTGTTCCCGAGCACAAGAAGGCTGTGACGCTCCCTCGGTAGGGAGCACCTGTGTTAGAGATGGCTCAGGCATGAGTTACAGGGCTGGTGGCTGAGAGTTCGGTGTGAATGAATCAACAGCAGATGTTAAATCAGGCATCTTTAAACAAATGCATGTAAAACAAGGTCATGCATTGTTGATGAAAAGTTGTTATCAGAGGCTCACAGGAGCTCTAGCCTTGGGTTTCCCATAACAGCAATAATTCAGTATTTGCTAATTGACTGTTTGTGGCAACTTTATACAACATAACTACTGTGAATAATGAGATTAAACTGTATTTTACATTCGGTGATCTTAGAGAAGTTAAATAACTCGTGTAAAGTTACAACCTTATAAATAATTTGTGTTAGTAGCCACCAATAGGAATTCGAATCCAAGTTTCTCTGGGTTTATATTCTTTGTTGCATTCTCTTACCTTATAGGTTATGATAAATTTGTGATACCATTTTTCTTCATTTTCCAATTTTTTTAATATTAAAAAATAAGGCTTCAACAGTCAGTGCCTTTGGAAAGCACTGATAAAATTGTGTTTTGGGTCAAATTCCAATACAGTAAACATCACAGTATACTTTTAATTTTTGTCATGCTTGAGTTTTGTATCAAAGAGTTTCTTGATGGAAGTCTTACTATGGGAGATAAACAGTTCTCTGGTAAATTAGCAAGTGAGAAGCGCGAGAACATTGCGAGAAAAGAGAACCAGTGTACATCTGCCTACCCTCTGCTTTATATACTTCCCTTTTTACTTAATGATCGGGGGAGGGGGTTGAACTGACACAGGAGGGCTGTACAGGGGAGAACTGGCAAAATCCCATTAAGGAGTGGAGACTTCATTTCTTAGCTGAATGTTGAAGAATTCTGAGTAACACCTTGGTTGTATTTTGTAAAGATTACCTGTCTAAGGAGGAGAGGTTGGGGGCAAGATGCTGATGAAACAGCTGGGGTTCTAGTCAGGGAGGTCAGTTGTGAAATGAGAACCTGAGTTTCAGATGGAGGATTTGTCAGGACAGGTAGGAAAAGGTGAGCTTGCCAAAGAGTGCTGATGAGAGCTGGTGCCTTTGGATGTGAAGATGAAGGCAGAAAAGCAGCTGCAGGTGAAAGTTTTGAGCTAGGGTGGTCTGGAGAAGGCGTGCCCTGAGAGTTCCAAGGAAGTCCCTGGGGTGGCCTGGCTGTGGGAGCAGCCCGATGAGGCTGCTGATGGATGTGCTGGCTTTGAAATGATATCTGCTGTCCGGAGTTGAGGAGCCCAGCAGTGGCACGGGGTCGGGAGGGAGAGCCTTTCGTGCTTCTGGCTTGTGACACTGTAAAAAATGTACAAGAACCTGGTTCTCCGTTTCAGAACTCATAATTTGGTTGATAAGTGGTTGAGACCAGGAAGAACAAGGGAGACGGCGTGGTGCTAGAAAAGCCTGTCTCAAGTGGTCTGGAGGCAGGCCTGGGTCCCAGTGCCGTTACTCATTTTGGGACATTGGGGCAAGTGAGTTCATCTCTCCAGACTTCCTGTTTAAGTGAGGGCTCTAGAGCAGGAGTCAGCAAACTTTTACTGTAAAGGAACAGATAGTAACTGTTTTAGGCTTTGTGGGCCATGCAGTGTCAGAACCACTCAGCTCTGCAGTTGCAGGTGAAAGCAGCCATAGGCAACATGTAAATGAATGGACGTGGCTGTGTTCCAGTATAACTTTATTTACAAACACAGGCCTTATTTGCTGACCCTTAGTTTAGACTAAAGGGTCTTTGAAATCTCTTCTGACTGTAAGGTAACTTATTAGAGTTTGTGATACAGAATTTGTTGTGATTTAGGGTAAAAATAGGAAGTCTTAATGCTAAACTCAAATAGCATTGTCATGAAGCTCACTTATATTCTTCCTGAGCTTCCATTTTATTAGTAAGTGTGCATTTGTATAGTTTTAAGCGCTTTTGCATAAATGGTCTTATTTGGTCCTTATCCTATGATAAAATGAATAAGATGATACTCAAGGAGAAGACATTTAGAACAGTTGTGATTGTATTCATGGTCTTCACCCTAACAGACTATAGAAGCTAAAAGAGCTGGAGTGCATTTCTGTAGACAGCAAGAAATGTGTGGTGGGTTCATCGTCTTGCTAGGGAGCCTGGGGGCTGATATGTGCCCTTCTGAGACAGAATGCACGTTTCCCCCAATAGCAAGTTTCAGTGGGTACATGGCTGCCCCAGAGCCTGAAGTCCCAGCATCCTTCCCCCTGCAGGGCTCATGACTGAGTGCTAGCCACCACATGTGAGTAGACACAACACAGGCACCTTCCTAGATGTGTGCTGCTGCCTCTTTCCCCTTCACAGAGGTTAGTGGATGTGCTGCACTCTCTTTCACCCTGTGGATGAGAGCAGTGTCCAGAGGTGGCAGAGGAGTGAGAGGCAAGAACCCGGATTTCTGACACTGTTGAACACCTAACCGTTCTCCTGGACTTAGGAGAAAAAGAAATATAAACCATGTCTTTTGTTCGTTTTGTTCTGCTATAGCAGCAAACTGTATCACAGCCAGGAGATTTTATTATGCACCCACCGCAGGAGCCCACTGTTTGTCAGAGTGCTGCTTGAAATCCCCCCATTCCTGTCCCAACTTCTTAAACCATAAAATATTAGGTTGAAATAATATCTGGTGTGATTTAGTGTTTTCTTGTAACTACTTACATCTCCTTTTAGCTGTTCTTTGCCAGATATTTGACTATGGTTAATACTAAGCTTATTGACTGAAGATGATTAATATTTCTTTTTAAAATAAAGTTGTTTATAGTGATGGTTTTTTTTTTTTTTTTTTTTTTTTTTGAGACGGAGTCTGGCTGTCACCTGGGCTGGAGTGCAGTGGCCGGATCTCAGCTCACTGCAAGCTCCGCCTCCCAGGTTCACGCCATTCTCCTGCCTCAGCCTCCTGAGTAGCTGGGACTACAGGCGCCCGCCACCTCGCCCGCCTATTTTTTTGTATTTTTTAGTAGAGACGGGGTTTCACCGTGTTAGCCAGGATGGTCTTGATCTCTTGACCTCGTGATCCGCCCGTCTCGGCCTCCCAAAGTGCTGGGATTACAGGCTTGAGCCAACCGCGCCCGGCCATATAGTGATGATATTTTTAAAAAATGAAGTTTTGTCCCCACAGTATAATTCAGACATTTGTTTGATGTGGAAAGAAGTTATGCCAAGAAAGTTTAGAGAAAAGGCAGTCTGTAACTGTGATTAAGGATGGCATCCTCACACCTTTTCATTTTTGTCATAGATTAAAAAAAAAAAAAAAAAGTGTCCGTATGTGTGGTTTCTTCTAACACCAACCAATTCTTCATTACCAGCTGGGTGTCCTACAATTCAGTTTCCTTCTGACACTCCCTACCCAGAATTAGCACAGACCTTATGGGTCTGGGTGGAAAGTAAAGAATGGAAGTCCACCATTCTAAATTTTGGGGGGGTTACCTGATGGACTGGTTTCTGTCTCTCCCGACTCAGTGCTGAACAGGAACTGGCATACTTTGGATGCCTAGCGGCTTCAGAGAGAAAAAGAGTTTACTGGCTTTTTGTCGCATCAGAGACCCAGCAGTGCTGCGGATGGAGGTCGGGACAGTTCAGCGCAGTCAGGAGAGAACACGTGGTTTTTGGCTTATCTCTTAGGCAGGAATGGGAAGAGTGGAAAGTGCATTCAACATTCTGGCTTTTCAGGGGGCTGCCCAAGAGACTGGTTCCTGTTTTGCCTGACTCAGAGCGCTGATAGAACCAAGCATACGTTGAATGTCTGGGGGCTGCTGTGAACAAGCGAGAGCTCCGCAGCCTTTTGCCCTTCCAGATAACTTGCAGTGCCACAAACACCAGAGGGATCGAGAGATTACAAGCAACTGAAAAGAAACTGGCAGACCTCTCTAAATGGGACATTACATGTACAAGCCCAGAGAAGTTTCATCCCCAGAAAAGGTTTGAGAGGCCCCAGAATCTCTAGCTGAGCTGACTGGTGAAGGTCTTCTCCTGTACCAAGCCAGTCCATAAAGACTGGGAGAGGTGGCTGTTTTTTCAGATGCCGCAAATCCCAGCAAAAAATAATGAGACATGTGAAGAAACAGAGAAACATGGCCCAATTAATGGAACAAAATAAATCTCCAGAATTTGACCCTAGAGAAATAGAGATATATGAATTACCTGACAAAGAATTCATAATGATCATCTTAAAGAAGCTCAGTGTGCTATGAGAGAACAGAGATAGTCAACCAAATGAAATCAGAAAAAAAATGCAATAACAAGAATATCAAAACAAGACAGAAACTATAAAAAAGAACCAAACAAATTCTGGATCTGAGAAATAACTGAATTGAAAAATTAACTAGAGGGATTAAAAAGCAGACCCAATCATGCAGAAGAAAGAATTGGCAAACTCAGCAGCTCATTTAAATTGATCAAATCGGAAAAAAAAAAAAAAAATGAAAAGTAAAGCCTAAGGGATTTATGATACACTATTGAGTGGACCAGTATACACATTATAGAAGTCCCAAAAGGAGAAAAGAGAAGGGAGTAGAGAGCTTATTTGAATAAAGAGTGGTGTAAAACATCCCAAATATGAGGAAGAAAATGGACATCCAGATTCAAGAATCTCAGAGGCCTCCATGTAGGATGAAACCAAAGAAAGGGTAAAGAAGTCCACACTGAGAAAGATTTTAATCAAATTGCCAGAAGTCAGTGATAGAGAATTTTGAAAGAAGAAAGAGAAAAGTGAGTTGTCATATAACAAGGGAACTTCCATAAGATTATCAGCAGATTTATCAGCAGAAACATTACAATACAAAAGGGAGTGGGGTGATACAGTTCAAGTACTGTTAAAAAATATATATATATACCCAGCCAGCCAAGAATACTATAGCTGGCAAAACCATCTTTCAAAAATGAAGAAGAAATAAAGACCTTCCTAGATAAACAAAAGCCAAAGAAGTTCATAACTACTAGATCTACCTTATAAGAAATGCTAAAGAGATTCTTTGAAGTTGAAGTGAAAGGATGCTAAACAACAATATGAAAGCATTTGAAAAAACTCTGGTAAAGGGAAATATGTGGACAAAAACAGAATCCTATAATGTTGTAATGGTGGTGAGTAAACAACTTTAAATTCTGATATAGAATTAGATAAAAGCATAAAAATAACTATAAAACTATGTTAATAGATAAAAATATAAAAATATATGATTTGGTTTTTTAAATTTTAATTTTTAATTTTCATGGGATCATAGTAGGTATATATAGGGGGTGTGATGGTTAAAACTGAGTGTCAACTTGATTGGATTGAAGGATGCAAAGTACTGATCCTGGGGCATGTCTGTGAGGGTGTTGTCAAAGGAGGTTAACATTTGAAACTGTGGACTGGGAAAGGCAGACCTACCCTTAATCTGGGTGGGCACCATCTAATCAGCTGCTGGCACAACCAGGATATAAAGCAGACAGAAAAACATGAAAATGCTAGACTGGTCTAACCTCCCAGCCTACATCTTTCTCCTGTGCTGGATGCTTCCTGCCCTCAAACATCAGACACCAAGTTCTTCAGCTTTGGGACTCGGACTGGCTTCCTTGCTCCTCAGCTTGCAGACATCCTGTTGTGGGACCTTGTGATTGTGTAAGTTAATACAACTTAATAAACTCCCCTTTATATATATATGTATATATATACACACACACACACACACACAATTCTGTTCCTCTAGAGAACCCTGACTGGTACAGGGGTACATGAGATTTTGATACAGGCATATAATACATAATAATCACATCAGGGTAAATGAGGTGTCCATCATTTTATGCATTTATCGTTTGTGTTACAAACAATCCAATTATACTCTTAGTTATTTTTAAAAGTACAATTATTTAATATTGTTGGCTATAGTCATCCTATTGTGCTGTCAAATACTAGATCTTATGCTAACTATATTTTTGTACCCATTAACCATGCTCCCTTCACCACCAACTCTACCCCTAGCACTACCTTTCCCAGCCTCTGGTAACCATCCTTGTATACTCTTATCTCCATGAATTCAGTTGTTTTAATTTTTAGCTCCCACAAGTAAGTGAGAATATGCAAAGTTTGTCTTTCTTTGGCTGGCTTATGTTATTTCACTTAACATAATGACCCCCAGTTCCATTCATGTTGTTGCACGTTACATGATCTTATTCTTTTTATGGCTGAATAGTATTCCATTGTGTACATGTACCACATTTTCTTTATCCATTTATCTGTTGATGGATACTTAGGTTGCTTCCAAATCTGGGCTATTGTGAACAGTGCTGCAGTATACATTAGAAGCGCAGATACCTCTTTGATATATTAATTTCCTTTCTTTTGGGTATATACCTAGCAGTGGGATTGCTGGATCCTATGATAGTTCTGTTTTTAGTGTTTTGAGTAACCTCCAAACTGTCCTCCATAGTGGCTGTACTATTTTACATTCCCACCAACAGTGTACAAGGGTTTCCGTTTCTCCACATCCTCACCAGCTTTTGTTATTGCCTGTCTTTTGGATAAAAGCCATTTTAACTGATGTGAGTGATATCTCATTGTAGTTTTGACTTGCATTTCTTTGGTGATCACTGATGTTGAGCACCTTTTCATATACCCATTTACCATTTATGTTTCTTCTTTTGGGAAATGTCTACTCAGGTTTTGTGTCCATTTTTTTAATTGGCTTATTAGGTTTTTTCCTACAGACTTGTTTGAGAACCTTTTGTGTTGTGATTCTTAACCCCTTGTCAGATGGGTTGTTTGCAGATATTTTTCCCCATTCTGTGTGTCGTCTTTTCATTTGTTGATTGGTCCCTTTGCTCTGCAGAAGCTTCTTAATTTGATGTGATCCCATTTGTCCAGTTTTGCTTTGGTTACCTGTGCTTGTGGGGTATTGCTCGAGAAATCTTTGCTCAGTCCAATGTCCTGGAGAGTTACCCTGATGTTTTCTTTTAGTGGTTTCATAGTCTGAAGTCTTAGATTTAAGTCTTTAATCCATTTAGATTTGATTTTTTTTTGTATATGGTGAGAAATAGGGGTCTAGTTTCATTCTTCTGCATATGGATATCCAGTTTTCCCAGAACCATTTATTGAAGAGATTGTCCTTTACCCAATGTACGTTCTTGGCATCTTTGTAAAAAATGGGTTCACTGTAGATGTATGGATTTGTTTCTGGGTTCTCTAATCTCTTTCATTGACCTGTGTGTCTTTTTATGCCAGTTCCATGTGGTTTTGGTTACTCTAGCTCTGTAGTATAATTTGAAGTCAGGTAATACGATTCCTCCAGTTTTGTTCTTTTTGCTCAGGATAGCTTTGGCTATTCTGGGTCTTTTGTGATTCCATATACATTTTAGGATTGTTTTTTCCATTTCTGTGAAGAATGTCATTGGTATGATTAGGACTACATTGAATCTGTAGATTGCTTTGGGTAATATGGACAATTTAACAACATTGACTATTCCAGTCCATAAACATGAAATATCTTTCCATTTCTGTGTCTTTTTCAATTTCCTGCATCAGTGTTTTATAGTTTTCATTGTAGAGATCTTTTACTTCTTTGGTTCAGTTACCTCCTAGGTATTTAATTTTATTTGTACTTTTTTGACTTTTTTTCAGATTGTCTGCTTTTGGTGTATAGAAATAAAAGTCTGTTGATTTTGAATTTATTAGTTTTAATAGCTTTTTGGTGGAGTCTCTCTAACTTCTGGCCTCAAGCCATCCTCCCATCTCAGCCTCCCAAAGTGCTGGGATTACAGACGTGAGTCACTGTGCTGGGCCTATTTGGTGGAGCCTTTAGGTTTTTCCAAGTATAAGATCATGTCTGCAAACAATGATTATTTGATTTCTTCCTTTCTAGTTTGGATGCCTTTTATTTATTTCTGGTGTCTGATTGCTCTAGCAAGGACTTTCAGTACTATGTTGAATAGTGGTAAAAGTGGGCATGTTGTCATGTACCAGATCTGAGAGGAAAGGATTTCATTTTTCCTTTCAGTATGAAAAATCGAGGAGGTGGGAATATGTCCAAAGCTATTCTACAAGGCTAGTATTGCCCTGATACCAAAACCAGACTAAGACATATCAAAAAGAGAAAACCACAGGCCAGTATGATGAACATAGATGTGAAAATTCTCAACTAAATACTGGCAAACTAAATTCTACAACATACTAAAAAGATAATTATGATCTTTTTATCCCAGGGATGTAAGGATGGTTCAACATATGCAAATCAACCAATATGATACATCGTATCAACACAATGAAGGACAAAACCCATATGATAATTTTGATTGATGCTGAAAACGCACTTGATAAAACTCAACATCTCTTCATAATAAGAACGCTCAAAAAACTTATTGTTATTATTTGCGTAATAATAGCCATATGCAACAGATTCATAGTATCATACTGACAACCCAATGGTGTATTTTAAAGAACTAAAGCATGGGCATGGTGGCTCACATCTGTAATTCCAACACTTTGGTAGGCTGAGATGGGTGGATCACTCGAGGCCAGTAGTTCAAGACCAGCCTGGCCAACATAGCAAAACTCTGTCTCTACTAAAAATACAAAAATTAGCTGGGCATGGCTACAACAAATACTGCAGAAATTCAAAGGCTCATGAAAGCCTACTCTGAGCAACTATATGCCAATAAATTGGAAAATCTAGAAGAAATAAATACAACCTATGAAATTTGAACCATGAAATCCAAAACCTGAACAGACCAATAACAATAAGATCAAAGCCAGAATAAAAAGACTTCCAGCAAAGAAAAGCCCAGGACCTAATGGCCTCACTGCTGAATTCCACCTAACATTTAAATAAATACCAATGGCAAATGTACTCAAACTGATTGGAGAGTTTCGTCCGTTGACATTCAGTGTTATTGATAAATAATGACTTACTCCTGCCATTTTCTTATTTGTTTTCTGGTTGTTCTGTGGTCTTGTCTTTCCTTCCTTCCTGTCTTTCTGTTGGTGATTTTCTCTTGTGGTATGTTTTAATTTCTTGGTTTTTATTTTTTGTGTATCCATTGTATGTTTTTTGATTTGAGGTTACCGTGAGGCTTGCAAATAATATAACCCATTATTGTTAACTGATGACAATTTGACACTTATTGCATTAAAAAATGAGCAAAAATTAGGAAAAACTCTATCCTTCACTTCATCCCCCTGATTTCTCTTTGTTGTTTCCATGTATATCTTATTGTATTACATCTCAAAAAGTTATTTTTAATTGGTTCAAAAATAAAATATGAGTACTTTACACACTATAATATAGCATTATAATATTCTGTTTTTCTATGTAGTTAGTATTACCAGTAAGTTTTGTATCTTCAGATAATTTCTTCTTGCTAATTAACATCCTTTTCTTTCAAATTGAAGAATTCCCTTTAACATTTCTTGTAGGACAGGTCTGGTGTTGATGAAAACCCTCAGCTTTTGTTTGTCTGGGAAGATCTTTCTCCTTCATGGTTCAAGGATATTTTTGCCAAATAATCTAGGGTAAAAGTATTTTTCCTTCAGCGCTTTAATTATGTCATGCCACTGTCTCTCTTGACCTGTAATGTTTCCACTGAAAAGCCTGCTGCCAGACCTATTGGAACTTCATTGTATGTTATTTGTTTCTTTTCTCTTGCTGACTTTAGAATCCTTTCTTTATCTTCGATCTTTAGGAGTTTGATTAGTAAATGCCTTGAAGTAGTCTTGTTTGGGTTAAATCTGCTTGGTGTTCTATAACCTTCTTGTACTTGAATATAGATGTCTTTTTCTAGTTTGAGAAGTTCTCTGTTACTGTCCCTTTGAATAAACTTTCTACCCCTCTCTCTTTCCCTACTTCTTTTTTAAAGCCAATAACTCCTAACTTTGCTCTTTTGAGGCTATTTTCTGGATCCTGTAGGCAGGCCTCATTGTTTTTTATTCTTTTGTCTCATGTCTCCTCTGACTGTGTATTTTCAATAGCGTGTCTTCAAGATCACTAATTCTTTCTTCTGCCCGATCAATTCTACTGTTGAGACTGATGCATTCTTCATATGTCAGTTGAATTTTTCAGCTTGTAAATTTTTCAGAATTTCTGCTTGATGTAAAAGCTTGATGTAAAAACACTTATTTCAATCTCCTTGTCAAATTTATCTGATAGGATTCTGAATTCCTTCTCTGTGTTATCTTGAATTTTGTTGAGTTTCCTCAAAATAGTTACTTGGAATTCTCTGTCTGAAGGTCACATATCTCTGTTTCCTCAGGATTGACCTCTGGTGTCTTATTTAGTTTGTTTGGTAAGGTTATGTTTTCCTGGATGATCTTGATTCTTGTGGATGCTTGTCTGTGTCTGGGCATTGCAGAGTTAGTAATTTATTGTAGTATTTGCAGTTTGGGCTTGTTTGTACCCATCCTTCTTGGAAAAGCTTTCCCAGTATTCAAAGGGACTTGGGTGTTGTGATCTAAGTTTTTTGTCACTGTATTAGGGGCACCCCATGCCCAGTAATGCTGTGACTCTTGCAGACTTTTAGAAGTACCAGCTCGGTTTTGATTAAGATCCAGGAGAATTCCCAGGATTACCAGGCAGAAACTGTTGTTCTCTTCTCTTACTTTTTCCCAAACAAATGGAGGCCCTCTGTGCTGAGCTGCTTGGAACTGGGAGAGGGGTGACACAAGCACCTTTGTGGCCACTGCCACTGGGACTGTGCTGGTTCAGACCTGAAGCTAGGACAGCACTGGATCTTGCTCAAGGCCCTGCTGTAACCACTGCCTGGCTACCACTTATGTTCGCTCAAGGCCCTAGGGCTCTACAATCAGCAGGTGGCAAAGTCAGCCAGGCTTATATCCTTCGTTTCAGGACAATGAGTTCCCCTGGTCCATGAGCGTATCTAGGGATGCTGTCCAGCAGCCAGGGCCTGGAGTCAGAAACCTCAGGAATCAACTTAGTGCTCTGTTCTACTGCAGCTGAGCTGGCACTCAAGCCACTAGACAAAGTCCTTGCCACTCTTCCGTCCCCTTTCCACAAGCAGAGGAGCCTCTCCCCTTGGCCACCGCTGCCCCAGGCCCTCGGAGAGTACTGTCAGGCTATTGCCGATGTTAACTCAAGGCCCAAGGACTCTTCAGTCAGCTCGTGAATGCTGAAAGGCCTCAGACGTATCCTTCAGGGCAGTGGGTTCCCCTTTGGCCCAGGGCAAGTCCAGAAATACCGTCCGAGTGGCAAGGCCTGGCATCAGGGACCCCAGGAGCTCAATTGCTGCTCTACCCTACTGTGGCTGAGCTGGTACCCAAGCTGATTTTTAGTTCTTTTTTTTTTTTTTTTTTTTTTTTTTTGAGACAGAGTCTCGCTCTGTAGCCCGGGCTGGAGTGCAGTGGCCGGATCTCAGCAGCTCACTGCAAGCTCCGCCTCCCAGGTTTACGCCATTCTCCTGCCTCAGCCTCCCGAGTAGCTGGGACTACAGGTGCCCGCCACCTCGCCCGGCTAGTTTTTTGTTTTTTTTTTTTTAGTAGAGACGGGGTTTCACGGTGTTCGCCAGGATGGTCTCGATCTCCTGACCTCGTGATCCGCCCGTCTCAGCCTCCCAAAGTGCTGGGATTACAGGCTTGAGCCACCGCGCCTGATGGTGATTTTTGTGTAGATAGTTGTTAAATTTGGTGCTCCTTCAGGGAGATTGATTGGTGGAGGCTTCCATTCAGCCATCTTACTCCACCTCTAGTCTTCCCCAAAAAATTAATTTGTGATGGAATAGCATAAAGGGGAGACATAAAGTAATACAATTATGTGTCGGGTTGAATTAAATTATCAGTTTAAAATAGATTATTATAAGATGTTTTATGTAATCCCCATGGTAACCAGAAAGAAAATGCTGGGGGATACACAAAAGAAAAAGAAAGGAATAAAAACATTTCACTACAAAAAATGAAACACAAAGGAAGGCAGCAAGAAAGGAAAAAAGGGTCAAAATTACTACAAGACTTAAAGAACACAATTTTTTTTTTTTTTTTTTTTTTTTTTGAGACTGAGTCTGGCTCTGTCGCCCAGGCTGGAGTACAGTGGCCAGATCTCAGCTCACTGCAAGCTCCGCCTCCTGGGTTCACGCCATTCTCCTGCCTCAGCCTCCCGAGTAGCTGGGACCACAGGCGCCCGCCACCTCGCCCGGCTAGTTTTTTGTATTTTTTAGTAGAGACGGGGTTTCACCGTGTTAGCCAGGATGGTCTCGATCTCCTGACCTTGTGATCCGCCCGTCTCAGCCTCCCAAAGTGCTGGGATTACAGGCTTGAGCCACCGCGCCCGGCTAAAGAACACAATTAACAAAGTGGCAATAGTAAGTCCTACCCTATCAGTAATTACTTTCCATGTAAATGGATTAAACTCCCCAACCAAAATGCATGTGGTTGAATGGATTAAAAAAAGATCCAATCACGTGCCGTCTACAAGATACTCACATTAGATATAAGGACACACATAAGCTGAAAATATGGAAAAAGATTCCATGCAAGAGGTATTCCATGTTCTCTACTAAAAGGGAGTAGGAGTGGCCTACTTCTATTGGATAAAAGTCAAAAACTGTCACAAGACACAAAGAAGGACTATGTAGTTGCTGTGGGATAATTGAGGAATTGGATACCCAGGGGTTGAGGAGGAATTATTTAATTATTTAGGTGCACTGACTCAGTCGGATTAACATCCAAAGGACTGAGCCCCAAACAAAGAGTCAAACTGCCTTTTAAGCATTTCGTGGGGCAGGGGGAGATCTGTGCAGGGGGAAATGTATTACACAAGCGAGAAACAAAGACAGTATTTGATTAAGACATGCATTACATTATTTCTTACTTTTCAAGGAGCAACATGTTTTACGACTTGAGATTATCTGTCTAGTGACCTTGTAGCTGCACAGCTAGAGAAACAGTCTTCACAATGCCCGGGAAAGGGAGACATAAGGCTCACTAGCCACACAGAGAAAAACAGGCGGTTAATTTTAAAGGACTCCAGCCCTTTCTCTTCCTCAAGGGGAATTGGGTTTTCTTACATACAACTGAGTTTTTGCTTACTCAGTCTTTAATTTCTTTTAATTCCTGTTCCATAATGACAAAGGGGCCAGTTCACCAGGAAGATACACTGATTATATCTGCATCTGACAACACAGTGCTCAAATGTGTGACACAAACATTTAGAGGATTGAAGGGAGACATAGACAGTAGCACAATGTAAATAGGGGACTGTCTGACCTTATATGTAGAGAACCCTAAAGATCCCAAACACACAAAAAATGTTACAACTAGTGAACAAATTCAGCAGAGTTGCAGGACACAATATCAACATGAAAAGTCAGCCACATTTTTACACTAATAATGAAAAATCCAAAAAGGAAATTAAGAAAACAATTAATAAAACACTTAAAGAGCATCAAGAAAAAAGGTACTTAGAAATAACGAAGGAAGTGAAAGACTGAAAAAATATAAAACATTGCTGAAAATTATTAAGTAAGACATGAGTAGACACCCTGTGTTCATGGTTTGGAAGACTTATATTGTTAAATTGTCCATGTTACCCACAGCAATCTACTGGTTCAATGCAAATCTCATTGGCTTTTTTTTTTTTTTTTTTTGCTGAAGTAGAAAAAAAATTCTAAAGTTCATATAGAATCTCAAAGGACCTGAATAGCTAAAACAATCTTGAGAAAGAAAGAAAAAACTGGAAGCCTCACACTTTCCAACTTGGAAACGTACAACTACAGTAATGAAAGCAGTATGACATTGGCATAAACATGGACATACAGAACAATGGAACAGAATGGAGAGTTGGAAATAAGCCCACATGTATATGGTCACATGATCTTAAACAGGGCTGCTTGGATTACACAATGGAGAAAAGATAGTCTCTTCCGCAAATGATGTTGGGAAAACTGGATATTCATATGCAAAAAATAAAGTTGGATCTTTTTTTTGGGGGTGGAGTCTCACTCTGTCGCCCAGGCTGGAGTGCAGTGGCGCGATCTCGGCTCACTGCAAGCTTTGCCTCCTGGGTTCACACCGTTCTCCTGCCTCAGCCTCCTGAGTAGCTGGGACTACAGGTGCCCGCCACCATGCCCAGCTAAATTTTTTGTGTTTTTAGTAGAGACGGGGTTTCACCGTGTTAGCCACGATGGTCTCGATCTCCTGACCTCGTGATCCACCCGCCTCGGCCTCCCAAAGAGCTGGGATTACAGGTGTGAGCTGCCGCACTTGGCCAAAGTTGGATCTTTAGCACCTGTACAAAAATTAATTCAAAATAAGATTAAAGACCTAAATCAGAAATTATAAAACTCCTAGAAGAAAACAGGGGAGAAAAGGTTCAGGGCATTGGATTTGGCAATGATTTCTTGGATATGACACCAAAACACAGGAAAAAGCAAAAATAAACAAATTGCAGCATATCAAAATTTAAGACTTACATATAACAAAGGAAACAATAAAGTAAAAATGCAGCGTTTGGAATGGGATAAATATTTGTCAGCCATATCTCTAATAAGGGGTGAATATCCAAAATATGTAAAGAACTCCTATGACCAAACAATAACAAAAAATCTGGTTTAAAAATGGGCAATGGACTTGAGTAGACATGGGTGCAGAGAAGATACACAAATCACCTATAAGCGTGTGAAAAGATGTTCAACATTGCTAATCATCAGGGAAATACAAATCAAAACCATCATGAGATGTTACCTCACAACCATTCGTATGGCTACAAACAAAAAAGCAAAATAACCAGTGTAACCGAGGATGTGGGGAGATTGGAACACCTGTGCACTGTTGGCAAGATTGTGATAAGCTGTAGCTGCTGTGGAAAACTGTATAGAGATTTCTCAAAAAGTTAAAAATAGAATTATATGTTTCAACCATCCCACTTCTGTGTATATATCCCAAAGAAAGGAAAACAGGATCTCAAAGAGATTTGCACACCCATGTTCATTACAGCACCACTTATAATAAGAGGAGAAGCAGCCTCCGTGTCTGTGGATGGATTAATAGATAAGGAAAATATAGTACATGTGTTCAATGGAATGTTATTCAGCCTTAGAGAAGAAGGAAATCTGATAATATGCTGGTACATGGATGAACTTGAGAATATTATGCTTCGTGAAATAAGCCAGGCACTAAAAAACAACGAATGCATGGTTCTACTTATGTGAGGTACTGAAAGTCGTCAGGTAACTGAGCAGCTAGGCTTCAAACCGTGTTTTAAAACATTTTCTTTCCACTTTTCTCCCCAGCCACAGGATGTAACTTTGAAACAAACTGCGTATGTGTTTCATTTTGAAATACAGCCTCTGAATGTGCTGTGACCTCCATTCCATTTCTTTCCCATTCTGTGCCTTTCACACATTTATTTAGCTGGATGCTGGTAAAGCACACAAATTGCCCGCTTCTCTGGTCATATATTGCCTTAGAAGCTTCAGGGGCCAGATGCTGATTTGGACCAGACACCTCTGGCCACAATGGCGCCAGCCCCTTCGCCAGATGGAACAATAATTCAAGATGAGCCATCAGAGTGGGTCACGTGTCATGTGACAACTCCTCGCCCCACTGCCTCTCTGCATTCCAAACCCTCTCTTTAAAAAGTACATTTCCTCCACAAATTGAAGAATGGATTTTTTCACTCTCTTTTAGTCACGCCTCACTATTGTTTTGGGTTCTTTCTACAAGCAGTGAGCAGCCCAACCCTTTGAGGGTTACAGCAAACTCTTAGAGAAAGTAGAATGGTGGTCACTAGGGGCTGAGGGTGGGGGAAAGGGGGATTGTTCAGTCTGTACAGAGTTTTACAAGATGAAAAAGTTTTAGAGATCTGTTGTACAACAGTTTGCATGTAGTTAACACGATTGAACTCTATACTTAAAGGTAGTTAAGATGGTAAAGTTGATGTTCTAGGTATCCAGGCTACCCTTGCTTATACTCAGCTGACTCTAAACTGGGGGTTTCCCATGACTCTCCGTCATGTCCAGTAGTTCACAGAACTCCAGAAAGCTCATTTTTCAGGATTGCTGGTCACTTGAAAGGATACAGCAGAGGAACAGCTCAACAGAAGAGACATAGCAAAGGGCAAAGCATGGGGAGGGCACACAGCTCCCAACCCTCTGTGAACACGCATGCTCCCAGAACGTGGATGGGTTCACCAACCCGGAAGCTCCAGAACTCTGTCATTTAGCTTTTTAAATGAAGGTTTCATTACTTAGGCATGACTGATTAAATCTTTGGCCATTGGTGATTGGATTCAATCTCTAGCCCTCCTCCTGTCTCTGGAGGTCAGAGGAGGAGGTGGCTGTGGGGCTAAGAGTTCTAGTCCTGAAATCATGGTGTTGGCATTTCTGGTGACAGCCGCCATCCCGAAGCTCTCTATCCTCCTCTCATTAATCATCTCATTAGTGTACAAAAGACAGTGAATTCCAATACTTTCAGGAACTCTGTGTCAGGAACCAAGGATAAAGACTAAACATTAAATTTTTTATACTGTACTCCAGTATTTGATTTGTTAATAAATTTGTATGAATTTCAAATTAGACTTTCTATTAAGATATTAATGTAAATGACTTTTTAAGCTAAAAGAAATGGTGGAATCTATTTACTTTTTCAGTTTTTTTCCATTTGCCCTAAGGCTTAGAAAGGAATTTCTTTCCCTGAGATCAGATTCTTTTAGTTCCTTTATGGCTTCTTTTAAAAGGAATAACTCTTTAACTGTGTCGAAGTTATTTTGCTGTGAAAACAAGATCCTTTTCTCTCAAAATAGTTCCTCAGCTTTCCCAGACCTTTGTTCTTTTTCCTTTATTTGTCATGCGCCTCTTAATGTATACTAAAATCTCTGTATACAGGGGATTGTTGGGCTTTCCATCTGTTTTCTTTGTTCTTTTGTATACTTTTATTCCATTTCTACAGTTGTCTTAGTGAAGTTTTCTAATACATTTAATAACTGGTAGCACAGGTTGCCTTTTATTAGACTTACAAATATGTGTACCCATGCCTGTTTGCTTTTTTGTGTGTGTTATTGAGCCAGTTATTGTTGTCATCTTCTCTTTTTCAATAGACTCTTTTTTTTTTTATAGCAGTTTCAAGTTCACACCAAAATTGAAGGGAAGGCACAGAGTTCTTACATGCCCCCTGCCCCCACACATTCCCTACCTTCCCTGCTACCAACATGCCTCTCCAGAGAGGTGCCTTTGTTACAATTGATGAACAAACGCTGATGCATCATTGTTACCCAAAGTCTAGAGCTCACATTAGTGTTTACGCTGGGTGTTGTCTGTTCTGTGGGTCTGGATGAGTGTACAGTGGCATGTACCCACCAGTATAGTATCAGGCTTAGTGGTTCCACTGCCCTAAGACTTAAAATTCCGCTGTGCTCTGCCTGTTCATCCGTCCCTCCCCTGAACCCTTTGCAACCACTGATCTTTTTACTGTCTCCATAGTTTTGTGTTTTCCAGAATGTCATTTGGTTGTAATTGCACAGTGTGTAGCCTTTTCAGATTGGCTTCTTTCACTTAGTAAGATGTATTTCTTGGCAGAAAAATCCAAACTCTGTAAATTATTTGAATAGATTTATTCTGAGACAAAATGACAATTTTGCTGTATAGCCTCAGGTGATCTTGAGAACATGTGCCCAAGGTTGTTGGGCTACAGCTTGATTTTCTACATTTTAGGGGGACAAAGTTACAGTTATAAATCAATACATGTAAGGTATATATTGGTTTGGCCTGGAAAGGCTGGACATCTTGAAGTGGGGGCTTCCAGGTTGTAGGTGGATTTAAAGATTTCCTGATTGGCAGTTGGTTGGAAGGGTTAAGCTCTGCCTGAAGTTGGAAAGGAATGGAATGCTTGGGGTTAAGATAAAGGAGGTTGTGGAAGCCCAGGTTCTTGAGGCCTCCAGGGAGAGGCTTTAGAGAGAATAGATGGTAAATGTCTCTTGGCAGACCTTAAAAGGTGTCAGATGCTTCATTTAATCTCTCATTGTTCAGGAAAAGACCTGGAAGGGGTAGGGGTGCCCTATAGAGTATGAATTTTCCCCACAAGGGACAGCAGTGCAGTGCCATTCCAAATATGTCAGATGTATTTTGGGGTAAAATATTTTTATTTGCTTTAGGGCCTGCTGTCATGTGATGCTGTACCAGAGTTAGGTTGGAATTGATTATCTCACTGATACAAAGAGTCAGTTCTGTCCATCTTAAGGTCTCTGTTTTAATGTTAATGCTGTTCAGTTTTGCCTGAATGCCAAAGGGAGGAAAGTATAATGAGGCATGTCTGACTCCCTCCTTCCCATCGTGGCCTAAACTAGTTTTTCTGGTTTCTTTGGAATCCCCTTGGCCAAGAGCGGGGTCCATTCAGTCAGTCAGGAGGCTTAGAATTTTAGTTGGTTTACACGTTTAAGATTCCTTCATGTCTTTTCATGACTTGATAGCGCATTTCTTTTTAGCACTGAATAGTATTCTGTGATCTGGATGTACCAGCTTATCCATTCACCTACCGAAGGGCATCTTGGTTGCTTCCAAATTCTAGCAATTCCGAATAAAACTGCCGTAAACATCCATATGTAAGTTTTTATGTGGACATAAGTTTTCAAGTCATATTTTCAAGCCATTTGGATGAATACCAAGAAGCCTGATTGCTGGCTTGCATGGTGAGAGTGTTTAGTTTTGTAAGAAACTGCCAGACTGTCTTCCGAAATGGCTGCCCCATTTTCCCGCCAGCAGTAAATGAGAGTTCCTGCTGCTCCCTGTCCTTGCCAGCATCTGGTGGTGGTGGTCTGGGTTTTGTCCATTCTGATAGGTGTGTGGCCGTGTCTTGTTGCTGTCTTAATTTGCATTTCCCTGATGACAGATGTTGTGGAGAGATGCTTATTTGCCATCTCCGTGTCATCTTTGGTGAAGTGTCTGTTAAAGTCTTTTGCTCATCTTTTTTATAGGGCTGTTTTCTTATTGTTGGGTTTCAAGAGTTCCTTGTATGTTTTGGACAACAATCCTTTATCAGATGTGCCTTTTCCAAACATTTTCTCCAAGTCTGTGGCTTTTCCCCGCATTCTCTTGAATGTTTTATTTGTATTCCACATTCCTGAGGGACATGCCATAGTCCCAGTAGTGATAGTAGCTCACTCTGTCTGGGAGATTTTATGAAGAGGGAGTAGGTTAGATGTGAACCTCCTGAGACCTGTGTGTTTTCTTCTCCATTCACACCTCCACATTTAGGAACCGCTCTACCAGACCAGTGCAGTAATTTGAGGGTAAATTATATATTTTTTAATGTTCAGCCATACCATTCAGGCATTCAGGTATGATTTTTCTCTTTATTTATTCAGATCTTCTTTTTAATGTAATTTAGTAAGGAAACTTGTAAGTTGTTCTTTTGGACACTTTAACTGTTGTTCTTGTGAATGGCATTTCTTTTTCTATTGTCTAATAAAGCTATTTATTTTTATATCTTTTATATCCAGCCATTTTTTATTAGGTCTAATCGTTCTTTGATGCTCTCCCATTTTCTAGTTATGTAGTCATTGTCTAAAAGTAATTATATAATCTGTAATTCAGTATATATATTTAGCACATGCTTATTTAATTATATAGTGATAAAAATTATATTTTCCTTTCCAGTAACTGTAACTTTTATTTCTCTCTTATGCCTTGTCTTGATTATAACTTAACAATTAATTGTCAGTAAGTAGTAATGTTAGAGGCTGCCCAGTCCTCTTCCTGACATCAGTGGGTTGTGCCAACTAGAATGTCATTTATTTTGATAGTACAGGTTGAGCATCTCTGAAAATCTGAAATGCTCCAAAATTCAAAACTTTCGGAATGCTGACATGATCAACAAAAATGCTCATTGGAGCATTTTGGATTTTGGATTTTCAGATTTGGGATGCTCAACTGGTATAATGCAAACATTACAAAATCCAAAAATATCTGAAATCTGAAATACTTCTGGTTCTAAGCATTTCAGATAAGGGGCACTCAACGTGTACTTTGTGTGCTAATATAGACAGTACTTTACATGCATAATGTATATACTCATAGTTTTAATCAGATAGAGATTTCCTAATTTTACATTTTTTTCTCTCCGAATGATTGATAAGTGAGCAGTTACAAGTCATAGTAAATACAGAGCAGAAAAGACACTGAGAATGAGGGGAAGAGAACCTATCAGTGAGCGTGTACTTGGATCTCTGGCTGTGCACAGAACATATGTCAGTGCTGTCTTCTGTTTAGTGAACTTCAGGCCAAGGAGGCTCTGCGTGATTCCCACAAGGTTGCAGAGCTGGTGAGTGGAGCCCGGAAACCTGATCTGTGTCTCCAGTATTGATGGAATATTTAATCATACATATTAGCTGAATTGGAATAAAGTCTGAATTGTATGACTTTTCCTGATTATCTTTTGCAGGGTAAATACCATCATGGTCCAATTCCTTCATTTTACAAAGTGAGAATCTTGATTTTAAAGTAGCCCTCCCCCTGAAAGAAAACTCTGCTGCCTGTTGGTGCCATTCCTTGGAGAACTGGGGTGCGAGAAGGCTGAGAGGTGGTAAACTGGCACACTCAACACGTGTTCCCAGTGCTTCTCAGGTGGGCCTTCCCCTATAGAGCTGGAACGCAAAAGTGGACATTTCCCAGTGTCCCGGGGAAGGGCTGCATCCCCACTCAGTCACATAGGTGACTGGAAGTGGAGAGAGGGCTTCAGGCTCCTTGACTTATGTGGGTCCGGCAGTCACAGGGTGGTTTTGTGGCCACACGGTTCCTCGTGTTTCCATACACAGAGCTAAGGTCATGGGTTTCTGAGGTCAACAGACGTGGCAGTGGTGTCCCGGTCACTGCATCAAGGCAAATGTGGATCTAGAGTCTGCGTTCAGCGTCCTGTCCTCAGTTTTGTGGTTGTGTGGGTGGCAGTTCCCCTGGTGGGAGGCAGGTGTGAAGATCCAACTTCGTTTTCTTACATGTGGCTTTCAAGTTGTCACACAGCCACTTGTTAAAAAGATTATTCTTTCCCCATTGAATTATCTTGGCACTCTTCTTGAAAATCAATTGACCTTATACGTATAGGTTTATTTCTGGACCCTTAATTCTTTTCCATTGATCTGTCATTGATTAATGCCACTGATTCCATTGATGTGCCAGTACCATACTGTCTTGATTACTGTTGCTTTGTGGTAAGTTTGAAATGGCAACTGTGAGTTCTCTTACTTTGATCTTTTTTGAGATTATTTTGGCTTGAATCCTTTGTTGTTTTGTATGCATCTTAGAGTCAGCTCATCAGTTTTTACAAAGAATCAGCTGGTATTCTGACAGGGGTTTCATTGAATGTGTAGATCAGTTTAGGGAGTATTGCCATCTTAATGTTATGTCTTCTGATTCATGAAAATGGAATAATTTTCCACTTATTCAGATCATTTAAACATTTTAAGCATATTCCTAAGTATTTTATTATCTTGATGTAATTGTAAGTGGAATTGCTTTCTTAATTTCACTTTTGGATTGCTCCTTGCTGGTGTGTAAGAACACAATTGATTTTTTGTGTATTCATGATGTGTCCTGTAACTTTGTTGAACTCTTTTATTGGTTCTAACACAGCTTTTTAGTGGATTTCTTCATATTTTTTATGCAAAAGATCATGTTAGCAAATGGAGATAGTTTCACTTTCTTTCCTTTCTGTATGCATTTTACTTTTCTTGTCTAGTTGCTGTGGCTGAAATGAGCACAGTGTTGAATAGAAGAGGCAAGAATGGGTGTCCTTGTCTTGTTCCTGATCTTGGGAGGCAAGCTTTCAGTCTTTAACCATTTATTATGTTGTGTTAACTGTGGTATTTTCATAGACACCCATTATTAGGTTGAGGAAGTTCCCTTCTTTTTCTACTTTGTTGAATGTTTTTATCATGAAAGAGTATTGGATTTTGCCAAATGTTTTTTCTGCATATATGGAGATGCTTATATAGTTTTTGTTTTTTATTCATTTGCTATATTAATTGATTTTCAGATGTTAAGCCAACCTTTCTTTCCTGAGATATATCCCACTTGATTATGGTACATAATTCTTTTCATATTTTACTGTTTTTAGATTCAGTTTGGTGACATTTTGGTGAGTAAGTTTTTTTGGTCCATATTCATAAGAGATACTAGTCTATAATTTCCTTTTCTCATGGTGTCTTTGTCTAATTTTGGTATCAGCGTAATAGTGCCATCACAAAATGAATTAGAAAATGTTCCTTGCTCTTCTACTTTTTTTTTTAAAGAGTGTGAAGAATTGGTATTAATTCTTTAAATAGTCGGTAGGATTTAGTAGCAAACATATCTGGGCCTGTGCTTTTCTTTTTGGGTAGCCTTTTGATTACTAATTCAATTTTTCCACTTTTTTTTTTTTTTTTTTTTTGAGATGGAATCTCGCTCTGTCACCCAGGCTGTGCAGTGTCACAATCTTGGCTCACTGCAACCTCCACTTCCCAGGTTTAAGCGATTCTCCCACCTCAGCCTCCTGAGTAGCTGGGATTACAGGCATGTGCCACCATGCCCGGCTAATTTTTGTATTTTTATTAGAACGGGGTTTTGCCACATTGGCCAGGCTGGTCTCAAATTCTTGGCGTCAGGTGATCTGCCCACCTTGGCCTACCAAAATGCTGAGATTACAGGCATGAGCCACTGTGCCTGGGCTCTCCACTTGTTATAGATCTATTCAGATTTTCTGTTTCTTCTTGAGTCAGTTTTGGTAGTTTGTGTCTTTGTAGGAATCTGTCCATTTTTTCTAAGTTACCTATTTGCTTTGATGGACAGTTGTTCATAATGTTTCTTTATATTCTTGATTTATATAAGATCAATAGTAACGTCTCCTCTTTCATTTCTGATTCCAGTAATTTAAGTCTTTTTTCTTGGTCAGTTTAAAGATTTATCCATTTTGCTGATTTTTTTTTTGTTGTTGTTGAGACAGAGTCTTGCTCTGTTGCCAGGCTGGAGTGCAGTAGCACGATCTTGGCTCACTGCAATCTCCGCCTCCTGGGTTCAAGTGATTCTCCTGCCTCAGCCTCCCAAGTAGCTGGCACTACAGGCATGTGCCACCATGCCCAGCTAATTTTTTTTTTTTAGTAGAGATGGGGTTTCACTGTGTTGGCCAGGATGGGCTCAATCTCTCGACCTCATGATCCACCTGCCTTGGCCTCCCAGATGGCTGGGATTATAGGTGTGAGCCACTGCATCCGGCCCCGATTTTGTTTTTTTAAAGAACCAAATTTTGATTTTGTTTATTTCTCTTCTGTTATTCTCCATTGATTAATTTCTGCTTTAATCTTTGTGATTTCCTACCTTTTGCTTCCTTTAGGTCTAGTTTGCTCTTTTTCCACTGCCTTAAGATAGAAGTTTAAGTTGTTGATTTGAAATCTTTATTTCTTTCTCTCTATAGACATTTACAGCTACAAATTTCCTCCTAAGCATTGCGTTAACTGCATCCCATGTTTTTTGTATGTTGTGTCTGCACTTTATTTACAAGTATTTTCTGACTTCTTAGACCCATTGGTAATTTAAGAGTGAGTTTTTAAATTTCCACATATTTGTGAGTTTTTCCTGCTTTCGTTTCTAATTTCATTCCATTATGGTCAAAGAATGGACTTTGAATAGTTTTATGCTGTTAAATATATCCAGGTTTGTTTTGTCACCTAGCTTATGATCTGTCCTGAAGACTGATCTATTTGCACTTGAGAAGAATGTACATTCCATTGTTGGAGTGTTCTATAACTATCTGTTAGGCCTTATTAGTTTGTAGTGTTTTTCCACATCTTCTGTTGTTAGTCTTCTATCCATTATTGAAAGTGGTGAAATCTCTGTGAACCTTGGATTTTTTTAGTTCTCCCTTTATGTCTGTCCATTTTTGTTTCTTGTATTTTGTTGCCCTGTTACTATGTACATATAAGTCTTTGTTATATCTTCTTGATTGGCTGTTGCATTTATTTTGATGAAATTCTCTTTAGCAACATTAAAAAAATTTTTTTAAACTCTTTTGTTTACATAGTCACTTCAGCTCTGTTGTGGTTGCTGTTTGCATCTCTCTACTTCCTTCATTTCACTTTCAATCTGTTTTTATCTTTGCTTCTGAAGTGTGTGCCCTATAGGCAGCATTTAGTTGGATTGTGTTTTAAAAATCCAGTGTGATAATATTTGCCTTTGATTGGAGTTTTAATCCATTCACATTTAATATTAGTAGAGTTGGATTTACGTCTGCCATTTCCCTTTTTGTTTTCCATATGTCTCATTCCTTCATTTTATTCCTTTACTGCTTTCTTTTGCATTGTGTATACTTTTAAATGTAACGTTTTCATTTATTACCTTACCATCTGTAGCCAATTTCTTAGCCTGATATAGCTTTGCTTCTACCTTCATCTTTTGTGGTGTTACTGGCAAATATATTACGTACACATTACATTTCTATGTAGTATATCCCTATTCTTCTATGCAGTTGCTTTTCAAATTAGTTCTGAGAAGAAACAAAAATGCATCAGTACTGTATTTTAAAATTATATGATTACCTTTCCTGGTGCCCTTTGTTTTCTCATGTGGATATGAGTTGCTGTACAGAGTTCCTCGTTTTCAGCTGAAGAAGTTCCTTTAGTGTTTCTCATAAGGTGGGTTTGCTAGCAAGAAGTTCAGATTTATTCATCTAGGAAAGTCTGTATTTTACCTTCATTTTTGAAAGATGGTCTTTGCTGGGTATAGGATTCTTGGTTGAGAATTTTTTTTCCTTCATTGAGTGCTTTGATTGTGTTATTCCACTGCCTTCCGGCCTTCATTTTTTTTTTTTTACTGAGAGTCAGCTGTTAATCTTATTGGGGCTTCCTTTATAAGTTATTGGTCATTTTTCTCTTGTAGCTTTCAAGATTATCTCCCTGTCTTTGGGTGTTATAATAAAGATTACCTCTGATCTTTTGTCTCTGGTTCCTGGCACAGAGGTTCAAAAACTCTTGGAATTTCCTGAGAAGAGTGTCATCTTATGCTAATGAAGAGACTTGAGGCTGGCCCCTAGATAGCCTCAGGATGGGGGCTGGTTACCAGGAAGGCAAACATGCAACTAGAGGGTTGGAATTTTCCAGCTGCCAGACTTCTGGGGATAAGAGAGGAACTGGAGACTGAGTGCAGTCATGTGGCCAATTATTTAACCAATTATGCATACCTATTTAAACCCCAGTAACAACTCTGGATGCTAAAGCTTAGTGGAGCTTCCTGGTTGGTGAACACACTGGCGTGCTGGGTGAGTGACACACCCTGATTCCCTGGGGAGTGGGCACAGCTCTGTGCTTCCTCCTGGAGGTCACATCGCATGTGTCTAAATTTGGTTGCTTGGTCTGTCACCCAGGCTGGAGTGCAGTGGCACAATCTTGGCTCGCTGCAACCTCCACTTCCCGGGTTTGCCCTAAGCAGTTCCCAGCTTGACTTTTCCCTTTAGCTTAGTGATTTTGGAGTCCCAAAATTTATTTTACTTTCACAGAACTTATGTTAAAAAGGAAACAGGCATAAAAGTTTGGAAAATTTGCAGCCTGACAATGTAATAGAAAAGAAAAACCCATTTTTGGGGGAGAAATTCAAGCCAGCTGCAGAAATTTGCATAAGTAACAAGGAGCCAAATGTTAATCACCAAGACAATAGGGAAAATGTCTCCAGGGCATGTAGGAGACCTTTGTGGCAGCCCCTCCCATCACAGCCTGGAGGCCAGGAGGAAAAAATGGGCCAGATGAGGCAGGTCCAGGGCCCCCCTGCTGTGTGTAGCCTGGTACTTGGTGCCCTGTGTCCCAGCTGCTCCAGCCATGGGGAAAAGGGGCCAAGGTACAACTCAGGCCATTGCTTCAGAGTGTGCAAGCCCCAGTCCTTGGCTGCTTCCACTTGGTGTTGGTCCTGTGAGTGCACAGAAGTCAATAATTGAGGTTGGAGAACCTCTGGCTAGATTTCAGAGATGTGTGGAAATGCCTGGATGTCCAGACAGAAGTTTGCTGCAGGGGCAGAGCCCTCATGGAGAACCTCTGCTAGGCCAGTATGGAAGGGAAATGTGGGGTTGGAACCCCCACACAGAGTCCCCTCTGGGGCATTGTCTAGTGTAACTGTGAAAAAAGGGCCATCATCCCCATCCTCTGATCCCAGAATGGTAGATCCACTGACAGCTTGCACCATATGCCTGGAAAAGCTGCAGACATTTAATACCAGCCATGAAAGCAGCTGGGGTGCAGGGGACATACCCTGCAAAACCACAGGGGTGGAGCTGCCCAAGGTGATAGGAGCCCATCTCTTGCATCAGCATGAGCTGGATGTGTGAGACAAGAGTCAAAGGAGATTATTTTGGAGCTTTAAGATGTAATGAGTGCCTCATTGGATTTTGGACCTGCATGGGTCTGTAGCCTCTTTGTTTTGGCCAGTTTCTCCCATTTGTGCAGGAACATTTACCCAATGTCTGTATCTCCATTGTATCTAGGAAGTAACTAGCTTGCTTTTGATTTTACAGGCTCATAGGCAAAGGGACTTGCCTTGTCTCAGATGAGACTTTGGATTTAGACTTTTGAGTTAATGCTGAAATGAATTAGGACTTTGGGGAACTGTTGAGAAGGCATTATTGTGTCTTGAAAAGTGAAAGAAATGAGATTTGGGAGGGGCTGGGATGGAATGATATGGTTTGGCTCTGTGTCCCCACCCAAATCTCATCTTGAATTGTAATTCCCATAATCCCCAGGTAACAAGGGCAGGACCTGGTGAGAGGTGATTGGATCATGGGGATGGTTTCCTGTATGCTGTTCTTGTGATAGTGAGTTCTCATGAGATCTGATGGTTTTATAAGGAGGTCTTCCCCCTTCACTCATTTGCTCTCTGTCTTGCCTGCTGCCATATTAGACGTGCCTTTGCCTTCTACCTTCCCCCGTTTTTGTAAGTTTCATGAGGCCTTCCCAGCCATGTGGAACTGAGTCAATTAAACTGCTTTTCTTTATAAATTACCCAGTCTTGGGCAGTTCTTTATAGCAATGTGAAAATGAACTAATACACATTTTATCTGTAGCAATCTGTCTTCAAGTTCACTTAATTTTTTCTTCTCTAAAGTCTACTGTAAAGCCCCTCTGGTGAATTTTTTATTTCATGTATTATACTTTTCATCTCTAGAAATTCCAGTTGGTTCTTTTTGATAATTTCTGTCCCTTTACTGACATTCTGCCTTTGATGCAACATTACCATCATACCTTCCTTTACATACTTTCTTTATCATACTCCCTTTTTCATACTTTCCTTTAGCTTTGGTAACATATTTATAATGGTTCTTTGAAGTCTTCTTCTGTTAAATCCACAGATCTGGCAGTTTGTGTTGCCTGCTGTTGTTTTCTGATGTATGGGTTGTGCCTTTCTTTTTTTTTTTTTTTTTTGAGACGGAATCTCGCTCTGTTGCCCAGGCTGGAGTGCAGTGGCGCGATCTCGGCTCACTGCAAGCTCCGCCTCCTGGGTTCCCGCCATTCTCCTGGTTCAGCCTCCCGAGTAGCTGGGACTACAGGTGCCCGCAACCACGCCCGGCTAATTTTTTGTATTTTTAGTAGAGACGGGGTTTCACCGTGGTCTCGATCTCCTGACCTTGTGATCCGCCCACCTCGGCCTCCCAAAGTGCTGGGACTACAGGCGTGAGCCACCGCGCCTGGCGCCTTTCTTTTTCTTTGGCAGCCTCAAAACTTTTTGTTGGAAACTGGACACTTTATATGTTTTATTTTTATTTTTTAAGTTAAATAGTATAGGTGAAAGTTTGTTATATATGTAAACTCGTGTCATGGGAGTTTGTTGTACAGATTATTTTGTCACCCAGGTATTAAGCCTAGTGCCCACTGGTTAGAAACTGGACATTTTGGATGATACATTGTAGCAACTCTGGGTACTGAGTGTTCCCCCTTTCCCATTCTTGCTGTTGTTATTTGTCTCTTTATTTGCTTAGTGATTGGCTGGATTATTTTAGAGAAGTCAATTCTCCACCGTGCACCGAGTGGCCGAGTGGTGTTTAACTCCTGATGTGGCTCCTGGTGGGGAAGGGCACTGTTGGGTGTGGCCCCTCTTGCCTGGGATGAGGGAGGTGTGGTAGCCTTTCTTCCTCTGTCCCTGACCCCATGCAGCTGCTAAATTCCAGTAATTGCTGCTGATTGCTCTGTGGTTTAAAAAATGTCCTGGGGCATACACTGCTCTACAAATGAATCCAATCAAACTGTGGCTTCTTTGAAGGAATAGTTTGAGGTCCCTGCTTGATATTTGCTCTGACCCCAAGAAGGATACTTCCAGCTGTCTTATTCCCTAGTTCTTCCCTGAAAGCCAGCAGCCTGCAGGTTAGCCTGTGTCTCAGATCTCCTTCTGGTATGGCTTGGCCCTGTGTCCCCACGCAAATCTCATCTAGAATTGCAGTCCCCATGTGTTGAGGGAGGGAAGTGATTGGATTATGGGGGCAGTTTCCCCCACACTGTTCTCATGATAATGAGTGAGTCTCATGAGATCAGATGGTTTTAAAGCGGCAGTTCTTCCTGTGCCCACTCATATTCCCTCCTGCCTTGTGAAGAAGGTGCCTGCCTCCCCTTTGCCTTCTGCCTGATTGTAAGTTTCCCAAAGCTTCCCAGCCATGCTTTCTGTTAAGCTTGCAGAACTGTGAGTCAATTAAACCTCTTTCCCTTATAATTACCCAGTCCCAGGTATTATCCTTTATAGCAGTGTGAGAATGGACTAGTACCTCCCAGTTGCACTTCACCACAAACTCCAGTGGTGGTGGAACTCCTTTATGTTTAAACTTCACCACACTCTGTGCAAATGAAGTGGGCTCCTTTGGAAAGAGATTGTCTTCCACAGCTCTGAAGGTTAGTGCTGGTCCATAGCTATCTGCTTTATGTCCTGCTTCTCCACCAGGGACATCTCTCCGCCAAGGCTCTGGAGCTGGGGATGGGGACAAAGGCAAGCTGCTCTCCGAGTGACAGTCCTGCTCTGGGAACTGCGCATTTGCTATAGTGGGGAGTCCTATCAGCTTGCTTCTCCTGGGGTGGAGCCCAGGAAGGGTGATCAGGGCTCCACTGCTTTCAGTGCAGCACACACACAGCAACGCCTCCTTCCTGTGAGTGGAGCTGGAAGAAGGGAGTCCTCACCTCTCCGTAGCATTCAGCTGGGGCTTAGCGTCAGCCACAGGCAGCTGGGGACAGCATGTGAGATGCTGAAGTCCAGCTCCTCCTGGGATGAAAGTTGTCCCACTTGGAGCTGGAGTGAGGGAACCTGTGCTGTTGGCTGTGGCTTTCCTGAGTGGATTCTCCCCAACCCCTGAGCTGGCGAGGGAGGGGGGTGAAAAGGGAGTGGTCTTGGTTGCTGGTCTTTTGTACCAAATGTTTAAGCATTTTCTTGAATATATACTTGTTCACTGTTTGCCCTTAGGAGCATTTCCAGAGGTCCTACATGTGTTTTTGTTGTTGTTGTTGTTTAAATAATTTCAATTTTCTTACAGCAAAAACAGGGAAATCTGGAGTATTCATTTCTTGAAAAAATAGCGTTCCTGTGGCTCTGCCCCTCTGCCTGTGTGGCAGGGAGAGCGGCCATGGCTGAATGGGTGAGGAGAAAGAGGAAACCCAGACCCCCAGCCGTTAGGCCACAGCGGTGTCCATGCCCACATTTCCAGACAGCTCCCACTACCCTGCTGCTTAGGGACCCTGTCCTGGCTGGCACTGGGTGAAGCCAGCAAGTTGATATCTATGTGCTGACTTTGGGTGTGATTTGAGGGTTTGTGTGGCTGCCTCTGGACCCAGCAGTTTGAGAGTTTTTCATGTTCATCGGAGGATGTTTATATAGCAGCTCACGATTTCCCTTCTGGTACACACAAGCCTGGGCTGTGAGAATAATCATTTTTCTTACTGTTCTCAACCTAAAGCCTCGGTAAAGCACTGGCAGGTTGCATTGGTTTCTGTTGGCCACGCGTTCCCGCTGCCGTGGCTGGAGATCTGCAGGGCCTTCATGGGAAATGGCTGGAAGTTGATGGGAGCTGACACTGGCTTCTGGCCATGGCTTAAGTTCCCATCTGAGGTATTTCTAGCAACCCTCGTGCACCTGCAGTCTGGATTTCGGTTTGCAGTAGTCATGGATTATATTTCCTCATCGGGATTGCTCATTCTAGTTTTATAAAAACAGAAGAGAAATTTTACACGTCTTCAATATTGTGAAAAGCAATATTTATCCTTTTAAAAGATCCTTCCCACCCCTGTTTCACAAGACTCATAATGAACCTGTTATTAAAACTGCTTTAGCACTTGGTGGCAGAGGT
The DNA here is from genome assembly GCF_003255815.1 of Theropithecus gelada. Classification (NCBI taxonomy): domain Eukaryota; kingdom Metazoa; phylum Chordata; class Mammalia; order Primates; family Cercopithecidae; genus Theropithecus; species Theropithecus gelada. The sequence goes on from NC_037676.1 coordinate 11,256,333, forward strand.
ATTTGTGGACTTGTACAGTTAATGCACTTACAGAATTAATCCTTTTCAGTTCTTTACAAACCTGCTGAAAAGAATATTTGTACCAAGGGTGGCTATAGCTGTTTTAGGTCTGTGGGTCCATTTGCAGGTAGACAGTGTTGAGAGGTTTTGGTTTTAGATTACATAAGTAATTCCAAATGTGTTAATTAATGTTTGTTTTTATGAGGCATACAAAATTATGTGATTATGTGTATTGTTTTTGTAAATTGAATATGAAGCCATCATGTATGAAATATTTTTATTTCATCAAAATACTTTGTTTAAAACTGTGGGAAGTAAAAGTTCCCCTTTCCCTAGTCCCAAATCCTTCTCCATATAAGTAATAACCATTATTAATATACACTTAGTCATTTGGTTTCCAAATACGTATCTCAAAAAGGACATAGGTAGAAGTTTTTCAGAATGAGAAATGATTAATAGTGCCCCTCATGAGCTTAGAATGAATTTATAAGTCTGGGTTCCAAAATGCGAATGAGCAATGCGAATGAGCAGAGAACACATGTTCATTTGTCTCAGTGACTGTCTTGAGTGCCAGTTTCTGGTGTGTTCAGACTTAACTGGCATCACGATCTTCAGACTGACTGTTCTGAAATAAATGGCAAAGTCTGTTGACCCAGATTGTAACCTGGTGATCCTTACAGGAATTGCCAGTTCACCAAACAGGGCTGGAGTGGTGACTTCTTATTCCCAAAACCGCAGGTATTGAGCGTGAGTGGTTTGAAGGTTTGGACTGTCTGTGTGCGAATCAGGGTTTGTGGCAGAGCCCAGAGTCTGCCTTTTTGAACATTCTGCAAACTGGATCCCTCCTGCAGGGAAGGGGGCTCCGTTCTCACTTCACTTGGTGAGAGGGGGTTTGTTAGGGGCTCCTGGACTGCTCTAGGCCCTCACCCTGCCTCCCCTGACCGACTTCAGGACTCTTGAAATAAATACTTTATTGCTGCACCCCCAGGTTAAAACTCAAGGAAAAAGAAAACGCTGCCCAAAACATGCTGTCTGGAGCATATCAAAGGAAACACAAGACCCAGTGCTGCAGTGGGGCCTTTTTTGAGGCCGGTCCTCCTTTTGTTTTTAAAATATATGTTTGCAGAAATTAACAGGAGGAGAAACATCTCCTGGAGGTCACACAGGTGGCATCTGACCGATGAGCAACCAGTGACAGGGCTGCTGTCAGAACCCAGGGCAGGCTCAGGTGGACTGGGCTCCGACACGGGGCTCTAGATTCCATGTTGGTGTGTGCTGAGGTGGGCATGGGTCCTGGTGCGTGGCTCTGGATTCCGTGTTGACATGTGCTGGGGTGAGCATGGGTTCTGGTGTGTGGCTTTGGATTGTGTGTTGGTGTGTGCTGAGGTGGGCTTTGGTTCCAGTGTGTGGCTCTGGATTCCGTGTTGGTGTGTCCTGAGGTGGGTACAGGTTCTCATGCCTGGCTCTGGATTCCGTGTTGACATGTGCTGAGGTGGGCTTTGGTTCTAGTGTGCAGCTCTGGATTCCATGTTGGTGCATGCTGAGGTGGGCACAGGTTCCGATGCATGGCTCTGGATTCCATGTTGGTGCATGCTGAGGTGGGCGTTGGTTGATGTGTGGCTCTAGATTCCATGTTGATGTGTGCTGAGGTGGGCATGGTTTCCAGTGTGTGGCTCTGGATTCTGTGTTGACGTGTGCTGAAGCAGGCATGGGTCCTGGTGCATGGCTCTGGATTGCGTGTTGACACGTGCTGAGGTGGGCATGGGTCCTGGTGCGTGGCTCCGGATTGCGTGTTGACACATGCTGAGGTGGGCATGGGTCCTGGTGCGTGGCTCTGGATTCCATGTTGACGTGTGCTGAGGTGGGCATGGGTTCCAGCGCATGGCTCTGCATTCCATGTTGATGTGTGCTGAGGTGGGCATGGGTTCCAGTGTGTGGCTCTAGATTCTGTGTTGGTGTGTGCTGAGGTGGGCATGGGTCCTGGTGCGTGGCTCTGGATTGCGTGTTGACACGTGCTGAGGTGGGCATGGGTCCTGGTGCGTGGCTCTGGGTTCCATGTTTGTGTGTGCTGAGGTGTGCCTAGGTCACCCAAGCCAGTTTTCTGAGTCAGACTGCATTCAGGCAGGCTGGGGGTCAGATCAGCAGCCCCTCCGGTGGGAGCCTGGTCTTGCTATGGCCGCGTAGTCCCACCACGCCCTGAAGGGTCCTTGCCTGGCACCCTGCAGTTTGGTGAACATGGCCGTGGGCCTTCATGTAGCCTCATGGGTCTTGTCTGATGACTGTGGGATTTGGTCTCACAGTTTGACCTGGATGTCAGGACTGGGTTCAGCAACCAATGTTTTGTAGAATGGCCAGTTTCTCAATAACTTCAGTGTGTTTAAAGATAAGTTCACTGTGAGTTTCAAAATTTAGAAGGGGTGAAAGAAGACTAAGCCGTTCTGTGCCTTTTTGTTGTACGTAATTGAAATCTTCGCCTCTGGGGGGCACTGTGTTTTGTGTTCCCAGGATCACAGCATTTCCATGGTATTCAGGAAGACGGGGGGTGGTAGCCAGTGGTGATGCCAAGAAGAGGCCTGGGGCCTGTGCTTTCACTCTTCCCAGAGTCCTCCTTCACCTCGTCACCACCCCCAAAACAGCTTCAAGACACTGAATGCCAGCACTAAGCCTTTGTCCAGAACTGTTCTGGGGGTGGGCTCTGGAGAGGGTGGGTCAGGGTCGTGTACAGCTCCTTCCACATTCCCCTCTTTTCATCTTCACAAAGAGCTGTATTGTGTGCCCGTGACTGCAGGGATGCCAGCGCCCTGTGGTTGATACCAGCAAACCATCTGTACCGTGTCCCATGCTGGCACTGCACACGCTCACCCCGCTGTGATGCAGAGTGTTCCTCATGAGAAGTTGGGATACCTGGCCTAACAAAGATTTCTTCTTTTGTCCTGACGTATGAACTTAAATACCTTTAAAATGTATACCAGGAAAGGGCCGGACGTGGTGGCTCGCGCCTGTAATCCCAGCAGTTTGGGAGGCCGAGGTGATTGGATCACTTGAGGGCAGGAGTTCAAGACCAGCCGGGCCAACATAGTGAAACCTCATTTCTACTAAAAATACAAAAGTTAGCCGGGCATGGTGGCCATCACCTGTAATCCCAGCTACTCGGGAGGCTGAGGCAGGAGAATCACTTGAACCTAGGAGGTGGATGTTGCAGTGAGCCGAAATCGCGCCACTGCACTCCAGCCTGGGCAACAGAGAAAGACTCTGCCTCCAAAAAACAAAACAAAACAAAAAACATATACCAGGAAATTTGTTTTATTAAAATATTAAAATTACATGAACTCTGGACTGAACTGGGAGGTGCAGGTTATGTGGCATGCACTGAGCTGACCCGAGCGTTATGCTCATGTTCTTGTTAACCCTCTCTCTGGATTCTGTCCTTCACAGGTACTCTGGTGTAACACTTCCTGATCTTGCCCACATTATTGGGATGGTCTCAGGTGTCACCGTTCAGCCTTGCTGTGCTTTTTCCTGCCCTGGTCGTCAGGACCCAGAGTTTCCCGGAGCAGCCTGGAGGTTTTCTCCCAGGGCCAGGGTCCAGTACACCTGCCCTTCCTGTGGCAAAAGGAGAAACTTCCATCTGCTTTATCGGGATAAATCAAACCTTAATGCTCGAATTTTACATTTGATGAAAAATAGGAGAAAACGCAAATGGCACTGTATCTTGGACATTTTGTTTACGATTTCAAGATTACAAATTGTGAGATTAAGTATGAAGGATGGCACTTCTGAGAGTGTCACTTGGTTAGATGAGGGTCTGTTTTCTGATTACAGGAGGTAAAGATTGGCAGGTTCAATTCTTCTAAACAAAGCCTTCAGGGTTGCCATACGCAAGCTCTGTGCTCATGGACAGGATCTGGACATGCGCTGGTGGGGCCTGCGGACAAGGTGTACAACTCCCTGTGTATTCAGTGCCGGCCAGAGGTCCCGGCCTGTCTGCACATTTTTGATAAGACACTGCCATTTAACAGGAATAATTTTGGTAAATTATGGATATTAATTTTCTTTACAATATTTCATAATTTTCTTCATGAAACATGAAGCACTTTTTTACAACTAAGGTATAGCTAAAACAGGAAAAAAATCATTTTTCGTTGTTTTGTGCGGAAACTTACTTTCTCATTTCTGTGACCTAACTTCTTGTTCATCACCAGCATTTTACAGCACATCTCATCTGTCTTCATCGTTTTGGATGTCGCTTTCTCTCTGAATTGAATCTCTGTTTTAAAGAATGTTTTACCATCATTCTCCCTGGTCTCCAAGACGCGTTTGGGTTTTTTGTCCTTCCCATAGAACAGACTCCGCAGGGCTCTGCCTGCAGAAGAGGAGAACTTTCTTCTTCATGCCCCACACCATGAGCAGCACTTACGCTGACACCACGTAAGAATTTGTCCACCTCAGGACAATGTCCATGTTCTCCCTGGGCCTTTCAGGAAGCCCCACCTCGAGGGCCAGCCTTGCTGGCTACAGGAGCAGAGTGCTCAGGCGAGGACTTTCCCTCCCGTCCCTCCCAGGGGATGCTCAGAGGGAAATGTGGAGACTTCAGGTAGAGACCAAGGTGTCTGGTTTTGATGGATTCTTTCTGAATTATTAAGTCCAGCTGTGATGACCTCGGCCCCAGAAGGACCATGCCTGGCCTGGGCTTAGGGACCCCAGAGGTGCTTCTGAAATCTGCTGCTCCTCCCAGCTGCACGTGGCCGTTGTCTGCCCGCATAATGGATGAGTGGTGGCCTCGCAGCACTCCTCATGCTCACACTTCGATCATGTCTATTTGTGCACCTTCTAGGACTCCAACCTCTTCTAATTGCTCACCTGGCAGTAGAGAGGGATTCCCTTGCTGGTCCTCCATGGAGGCGCATGTGAGGGCAGGGGCTCAGGAGGCTGGTGGTGGGATGGAGCCCTAGCTCCAGGGTCATCTGATGGGATGTGCAGCAGCCAGCCAGGTGCTACAGGGACACTGGTGTGGTTAGTGGAGACCACACAACTGAAAATGTGGGTTCTACTGCCAGCCCAGTGTGGTGTTCAAAGGGTGGAATTCCTGAAAAATTCTATGCAGAAATGGGAGATTAAGGCATGCTTGTCAGGAAGGCTGGCCTCCTCAGGGCTACCGTGCTGTGTGTGGTGGCTGGTGACTGACCTGCCTAGCAGGTGGCCAGATGCTTGAGTGTGAGGTTTGTGGGCCTCAGACTTTGGGTGGGCCTGAGACTTCCTCATCCCGAGGGTGAGTGAAGTTAGAAGGGAGAGGAAGCTGTTCCCTGTGCACATTGCTGCGCTGCCTAGGGGATAAGGACATTTCTGTATCTCACAGTAAGAACAAAACAGAAAAGAGATTTGAAGGCAAAGGAAGTGGGGAGAAGGGCGAGCCCCTGGAAGCCAGCAGATACCCGTAAAAGCAGCAGGGGCGTTGGTGTGCAGAGGTGAGTTGTGTTCAAGCCACGTGCACTGACTCTCCGGAGAGCGTGTGTAATGTGCGTTGGGGTTTCTGAAGATCACATTTTAAGATGCTTCTTTGGGTGGTGGTTTTGTTTGCTAGTGTGTTACAGATTTGCCTTTAGGTCTGAGGCCTAAATCTCTGGCCCGTAGGCTGGGAAGACACTGTAGCAGTGCTGTGTTAGCTTTGAGTGAGTTCCAGTCTCATGGGTTTGATAATATTCGTTGCGTGAACAGATGACTGTCCAGATGTCACTGGGGTTTGGGTGGGGAGGGTGTGGGTCACCTGGTGTCCCTAAATGGATGTGCCTTGTTTGCCTATGTTCTGAGATGGCCTGTGGCCCAAGATGCTCTGCATGTCAGTTCATGGGAAGCTCTGGGAGTCTGAGCCATTGCCATCACTGTCGTCTTCATTAAACTGAGGCATTTACGTGACTCTTGTTCTCGGCATCGGGTGCTGTCCGGAGCACTTTCTGTGGCCTGCGTTTAGTTCTTGGGTAGGTGGCTGTTGTTCTGCTCAGCCAGCAGGTGAGAGTGCTCAAGGCAGGTTGGCGGTGACATCTCTGAGGGCCAGGAACAGAAAGTGGCTCCCAGGAAAAACACTGACCACTCATCAGGAAACCACTCCTCCTTGCCACCAAAATCTAGTGGAATGTACCAAGTCAATGATCTCTGACAGATCCTTACACCTGAGAAGATTTACTGTCACACAGAATGAGCCAGTTAACTCTTTGTCTCCTGGTGAGAAGAGCATTACCGAAGAATGGTCCAGGAAACCGTAGAAGTCCCACAGCTCCCCTGGGACTTTTGGGAAGCTTATGTGTGAGAAAGACTAAAAATTTATGAATTAACAGTTTATAAACAGTGAAGAAGTTGGTGGAAGAGGATAAGGAGGCCAAGAGTGCACAGGAAATAGCACATCTCTGACCTTGCAAAGGAACACTGGTGCCCCGTGTGCTTCAGTTCTGTCTGGAGACATCAGACGCCAGTGGTGCATGCTGTAGTAAGCCAGGCACTGCAGAACACAAGGCTGAAAGGCCATGAGCTTCACAAAGGGCTCTTCAGAGGAGAACCTTCAGTCTGGTGACACTGGCCAGTGAGCGGGAACAGCAAGAGCTCTGTGCACTGAGGCTTGCTGGGAGCCTCACTGGCCTGTTCTTTGTAATCCCATAACTTTGTGTGTTTCACCTTCCCCTGCCCCCAGATATTGCAGCCATACATTTGTACTTCTGGATCTAAGTGAAGACCATCCACTTATCTTTTTTGTTGTGCACATTCACTGTTTATTTCATTTCTAGAAAGCTTTTCTCTCTGAGTAAATTTTATTTGTAGATTTTTCTTCTTCAGTGACATCTGTTTGATCCCATCTCTACAAAAAATACAAAAATTAGCATCGTGGTGCATGCCTGTAGTTGGTAGCCTGAGGTGGGAGGATCAGTCAAGCCTGGGAGGTTGAGGCTGCAGTGAGCTGTGATCATGCCATTGCACTGCAGCCTGGGTGACAGAGAGAGACCCTGTCTCAAAGAAAGAAAGAAAAAAGATCTCTGTTTGAAGTTCATAAACTAGAGACTATTTTTTTTGGCATCTTATTCCTAATAATTTCAATGGAAACAATAGGTAATAATTTATATTTCAATAAATCTCATTTCCTGTTGATTTTCCTTATGATATCCAAAATGGAATCTTAGGGTAATCACGTTGTATTAGTCCATTTACGCACTGCTGTAAAGAACTACCTGAGACTGGGTAATTTAGAAAGAAAAGAGGTTTGACTCACAGTTCCACGTGGCTGGGGAGGCCTCAGGAAACTTAGAATCATGTCAGGAGGCAAGGGGAAAGCAAGGCACATCTTAACATGGTGGCAGGAGGGAGAGAGAACAGGGAGGTGCCACACACTTTTAAATGATCAGATCTTGTGAGAACTCACTATCAGGAGAACAGCAAGGAGGAAATCCGCTTCCATGATCCAGTCATGTCCCACCAGGTCCCTCCCCTGATGTGTGGGGATTACAGTTTGACAGGAAATTTGGGTGGGGACACAGAGACAAACCACATCATTCTGCTCTTGGCCTCTCCCAAATGTAATGTCCTTCTCACATGTCAAAACCAGTCATGCCTTCCCAACAATTCCCCAAAATCTTATTCCAGCATTAACTCAAAAGTCAAGTCCAAAGTCTAATCTGAGACAAGGTAAGTCCCTTCTGCCTATGAGCCTGTAATATCAAAAATAAGTTAGTTACTTTCAAGATACAATGGAGGTGCAGGCATTGGGTAAATGCACCCATAACAAAAGGGAAAAATTGGCCAAAACGAAGGGCTACAGTCTGAAACCCAGCAGGGCAGTCATTAAATCCTAAAGTTCCAGAATAATCCCTTTACATGCCACGTCTCATATCCAGGGCATGCTGATGCAAGAGGTCGGCTTCCAAGGCATTGGGCATCTCCATGGACCTTGTGGCTCTGCAGGGTACAGCCCCATTTGGCCTCTTTCACAGGCTGGCGTTCAGTGCCTGTGGCTTCTTCAGATGCGTGGTGCAAGTTGTTGGTGGATCTACCATTCTGGGGTCTGGAGGACAGTGGCCCTCTTCTCACAGCTCCACTAGGCAGTATTCCAGTGGGGACTCTGTGTGGGGGCTGCAACCCCACATTTCCCCTTCATGCTGCCCTAGCAGTGGTTCTTCTTGAGGGCTCTACTCTTGCAGCAGATTTCTGCCTGGACGTCCAGGCATTTCCATACCTCCTCTGAAATTGAGGCAGAGGCTCCCAAACTCCTGCCTTCTGTGTACCTGCAGGCCCAATACCATGTAGAAGCCACCAAGACTTGGGCTTTGCACCCTCTGAAGTCATGGCTGGAGCTATACCTTGGCCCCATTTAGCCACTGCTGGAGGTGGAGTGGCTGGGACACAGGGCACCATGTCCAGAGGTGCACAGTGAAGCAGGACCCTGGGCCTGGCTGAGGAAACCATTTTTCCCTCCTAGGCCCCTGGACCTGTGATGGGAGGGGCTGCCATGAAGGTCTCTGAAATGCCCTGGAGACATTTTCCCCATTGTCTTGGCAATTAACATTGGCTCTTCTTTACTTATGCAAATTTCTGCAGCTGGCAGCTTGAATTTCTTCCCAGAAAGGGTTTTCTTTTCTACCATTTGGAGAGTCAGACTTCTAATTTTCAAACTTGTATGCTTTGCTTGCCTTTTAAACATAAGTTCTAATTTCAGATCATCTCTTTGTGAACACATATGACTGTATGCTGTTAGGACCACCCAGGCCACATGTTGAACCCTTTGCTCATTAGAAATTTCTTCTGCCAGATATCCTAAATCATCTCCCTCAAGTTCAAGGTTTCACATATCTCTAGGGCAGGGGCAAAATGCCATCAGTCTCTTTGCTAAGGCAAAGCAAGAGTGACCTTTACTCCAATTTCCAATAAGTTCCTCATCTCCATTTGTGACTACGTCATCCTGGACTTCATTGTCCATATCACTGTCAGCATTTTGGTCAAAACCATTCAACGAGTCTCTAGGAAGTTCCAAACATTCCCACATCTCCCTGTCTTCTTCTGGACCCTCCAAACTATTCCAACCTCTGCCCATTACCCAATTCCAAAGATACTTCCATATTTTCAGGTATCTTTATAGCAGTAGCCCAATTCTCTGGTACCAATTCTCTGCGTTAGTCTGTTTTCACACTGCTATAAAGAACGACCCGAGACTACGTAATTTATAAAGAAAAGAGGTTTAGTTGACTCAGTTCTGTATGGCTGGGGAGGCCTCAGGAAACTTACAGTCATGGCAGAAATGGAAGTAAGGCACATCTTATGTGGCAGCAAAGCAAGGCATATCTTACATGGCGGCAGGACAGAGAGAAAGGGGAGATGCCACACACTTTTAAATGATCAGATCTCACGAGAACTCACTATCATGAGAACACCAAGAGGAAAATCTGCCCCGATGATCCAGTCATCTCCCACCGGGTCCCTCCCCTGACACATGGGGATTACAGTTTGACATGAGACTTGTGTGGGGACACAGAGCCACACCATATCACACCTTTAGGACATGCGGGTGGTGTGTGGAACAAATAGCATCTGAAGGTAGTGATGACAGATTAAGGGAAGGGATGGGCAGTCCATGGAGGGGTGAGGCACAGGCTTGTGCCTAGTGGTGTTGGGACAGGGCAGGCCTGGGAATGGTGAATGTAACAACTTGGCAGTGAGACATTAGCTCAAACTCCAGCTTTGCTTCCTGGCCATTTGCGTGAGCCAAGTTCCCCAAGGTCATGAAGCTTCACTGTGTCTGTCCCATGGGGCACTGCTCAGAGTGAGGGATGTGGTAGGTGGGCATTGCACACACAGTGCTGGGCACATAGTGACTGCACCTGGTCCTTCCTCCAGAGTCCAGACGGGTCAGCCTCTAGAATTACGTTCTTGAGACTTCTTGATAGGATCCTGCTACATGCTCTGTCATGCCATGGGCCCTGAGCATCAGATGTAATCCTTTACCTGATGTACATGCAAGTGTGCTAAAGCTGTCAGCATGACATGGGTTGTGTGATAGGTTTTTGTGCAGTGTGTGATGTGGAAAGCTGATACCTGATGCCGAGTGTTTTTGTTGTGATGGTTTCTTTGGCATGGGTACTGCCATCATGCTCCTATCCCAGGACCTAATTCATAAACAGCTCTCCAGTCATAGCTGTTGGAGGGCCTGTCCCCCTGTCTACAGATGCAGACCTCTGCCCAGACAGGGAGTTGAGGGTCTGGCCTATGGGAATAAAAGTGGGACCCCTTAGTCGCTGGTTAGTTTTCAGGGTCATCTCTGCCCTTTGCCCCTTCTTGAGGCTGTGTTGCACCCTGGAGACCCCCAGGCATTGCACCTGGCAATCACTGGGTTACCTCGAAGGGTTGATTGAATTGTATTCATTATCTTTGTCTTGGATCAGTGTCATCCTGCAGCCTCATTTCAGCTTTCAGGATTGCTTTATTTTTGTATGATATTTTTAACAATGCAAAGTATTCAAAAGCTAGCTCCACCCTGTGAGAGACCCTTCCCAGCCCTAGCAATGTGATGATAAACCCTGGGAAATGTTCATCAGTGAATATGAAGGGCCCTCGACACACGCCAGGTTGTCAGATGTTTTTCTCCATTCTTTCTTCTTAGTAATGGATTTCATTGTATCCAATATGCTGTTAATTATAAGATACCTTGATTTCAGAAATGAAAAAATTGTACAACATCATTTGTTTACAGTCAACAAATTATTTCTTCTCAGAATCTACACTTGTAGAGGTTAGGGCAAAGCTCGTTGTCTCCATGGAGGGGCTGACGCTTAAAGGTAGTGGCAGTGTTGTTCCGGGGACCTCGGAGAGGCCCCCCTTTTAGGGGACCTCGTAGCAGCCTCTTCTCAAAGGCCAGAGTCTCCTACGTGTTTTGTTGTTGTTGCTGCTGCTGTTTGTTTTTTGAGATGGGGTCTTGCTCTGTTGCCCAGGCTGGAGTGCAGTGGTGAGATCACAGTTCTCTGCAGCCTTGACCTCCTGGGGCTCAAGTGATCCTCACTCCTCAACTTCCTGAGTATCTGAAACTACAGGTTTGCGCCACCCTACTTGGCTAAGTTTTTGTATTTTTTATAGAGACGGGGGTTGGGGGGTGTCTCACTTTGTTCCCCAGGCTGGTCTTGAACTCCTGGGCTCAAGTAATCCTCCTGCCTTGGCCTCCTAAAGTGCTGGGATTTCAGGTATAAGCCACCATGCCCAGCCCAATCTCCCAAGTTTTAAGGAGACCTAATTCTTAATTGTGAGGGAAGCTTCGTCTGATTTTAAGCATCATTTTCATAAGCTATTTAGGCAAAGTATAATTATTGACTGGTCTTTTACTAAATTTAGATTACTCAGCATCACTGATAAGCTGTTAAGCTGTTATGACCATCATACCAAAACAGCTGAGATGACTAGTAGCTAATGGGAGAAAACTGTGTACACACAGGTATGGAAACCTAAGATGTAAGTTCTGCCAATTCTTTTTTCTAAATTTCAACTCCATGGTTATTGGAGTAGAAAGCAGAGTTCTGTTGATTCATGACATCACATTTGACATTTTTCTTAACCTTTTATTAGGTTCAGGGAGCAAGTTTCCGAGGTTGGAAAGAAGTGACTTCACTGTTTAATAAAGATGATGAGCAGCATCTCCTGGAAAGATGTAAATCTCCCAAGTCCAAAGGGTAAGTCACAATTGTGTAAGAAAATGATCATTTCAGGAGAGGGAGGAAGTCACTGAGGAGGTAGAAGTGAAAACTTGATGGCATAAATACAGTGTAACTGGACACGCTGTGGGGTGTGGCAAGTCCCTGTTTCCCTCCCCACTCCATCTGTCCCTGTTGAGTGGCAGATGGTCATGGACTTCGTGATGTGTGCTTCGGAGTTAACATCCCCCTTGTGAATAAACAGAAATGGGCTGGGCACGGTGGCTCACGCCTGTAATCCCAGCACTTTGGGAGGCCAGTGCAGGCAGATCATAGGGTCAGGAGTTCGAGACCAGCCTGGCCAACATGGTGAAACCCCGTCTCTACTTAAAAAAACCCAAAAAACAGAAATTAGCTGGGCATGGTGGCATATGCCTATAATCCCAGCTACTTGGGAGGCTGAGGTGGGAGAATTGCTTGAACCTCTGGGAGGCTGAGGCAACAGAGCAAGACTCTGTCTCAAAAAAAAAAAAAAAAAAGAAATGAGTTGCGTTGTTCGATGAAAAACAAACAAACTATACTTTGGATAAAAGGTCATGAGGGTCTCTGTTGGCATTTTGAAAGGTTATGGAAACGTGGAAAATAACTTAGAATTATAAATTGAACTTATTAGCCTTACAGCAGCCTGTAGCCACACTTAAGATTTTTAGTAGTTTCAGAAAAAAGCCAAATCAAAACAGCAACATCAAAAAACGACTGTTAAAAATGCAAAGGATTGACTGGTAAACTGTAAAAGGTTTTAGAAAATTTAATAAATTTAAACTGACCTTGCGAATTTATCATCAGTGTTTCAGAATTTTAAAAGTGTAAAGTTGAAAATATAAGTTCAGTGACTACCCAATGATATTACCAATGGCATATTTACTCTGTGTTATGGAAAGTTGTTTGATTAGAAGATGAATCCTGGTGAGTCGACAAGTACAGAGTTTGCTTTTGTTTGAGGACTGTGGGCCCCCCGTCTGCTTCTCTGCACTTTTGTGCACTGAGGACAGACACGTGGCCTGGCGTGCTCTGGTGGAGCTGTGACTTCACCAATCCTCATCTGTAGAAGACGGGTAAACTGGTTCACCTGCTGATGAACCGGTCAGGTGACCTGCTAATACATCAGCATCTGGAAGGAGGAGAGGGCCTGGGCACTGGTGTTCTTACAAATGTTCCCAGGTGATGCTCACGGACAGTCAGGGTGAAGAGTAGTTGAAGATCTTTCTTCAGTAGCTGTCGCTCACTACCATTTCCTTTTTATAGTAGATGGTGTTCTGAATTCTTATTTTTGTTGAGTAAATTACCTACTAAATGCTTGACACAACCTTGCTATATTAATAATCCAATTGCAAACCTATTTGAAAAATTGAATAGATTTCCCTCCTTGTTTCTTAATCTAGACCCTGGATTCTCATAGATCTGATTTGCTCAAAATCTTGAGTACTACCTTCCTATTGCCTTGAGGATCTCTCTTGTGTAATAATACTTATTTCTTGTCAGAACTAGTTATTTGCTTATGTATTGCCAAGTGGTGTCCTAAAATATGGCTTTTACACACTTCATTAACAACATGTAGTGACTGATTTTTCCTTAACTTTAATATTTGAAACTTTTCATATAGACTTGTGTTAGTTTTCTAAACAATTTTTTTAAATTTTAAGAATTTTATGTTTGTAAAATGGATACAGCTTGAGGCCCTAAGACCACTGGGTCACCAACACGTAACTCTTTCATCTCCTATAGAACTAACTTACGATTAAAAGAAGAGTTGAAGGCAGAGAAGAAATCTGGATTTTGGGACAATTTGGTTTTAAAACAGAATATACAGTCTAAAAAACCAGATGAAATTGAAGGTTGGGAGCCTCCAAAACTTGCTCTTGAAGACATATCGGCTGACCCTGAGGACACCATGGGTGGCCACCCATCCTGGTCAGGCTGGGAGGATGACGCCAAGGGCTCGACCAAGTATACCAGCCTGGCCAGCTCTGCAAACAGCTCCAGGTGGAGCCTGCGCTCAGCAGGGAGGCTGGTGAGCATCCGACGGCAGAGTAAAGGCCACCTGGCGGACAGCCCGGAGGAGGTGGAGTGAGGGGCTGCGTGGCAAGTGTGCCCCGACGTGGTGGCCTTTTATTAGTATACTATGTAGTTGCTGAGTCTTTTCTGTTAGAAGGAATAGAGTCTACTTTTTGCCTATATTTCATATTTGGACCTCTGTTTCATTGTTTAATGAACTCTCTCACACACACTGTGACTCCTTGGTGAACACATGCAGGGATTGTACATTTGATTGCCTTATTGCAGCAATACCCATCAGTCCATGTTTTGCAGAAACTGGAGATGTGAATTTTTGATGCTGTCCCATAATACAGCAGTAATGATTTGCAGTTTGCCACAAATCATCTTCATGCTGCTCTCTGTCGTCGTTCTGTGTCAGGACTTCTATCCCTTTTTCTTGTGTGTAGCACATACAAACGCAGCAGTCATGCAGTTCTTTTCTTTTGCCAGAAAATTACAGTCAGGAGGTAAGATGAATCTTCCAAAGTTAGGTTAAATTTTGTTTAACTTGACAAATTAAACTTTGTTCTTATTAAACAAATATTTAAACAAATACTGGAAAAGCAAAGGTTATATTTGGGTGTAAAATGTCAGTATCTTAAAATGCATGTTCATCTTTTGCTGAGGGAGGAATAGCCTCTTGTGTGTGCACTGGATAGTAACCATGGTTCTTTTTTGGAATTTTATTTTTACCTCTTTTGAACTTCTAAATCGGTTCCTTTATTTTCTTAAAACCTTTGCTCTCTCTTTTGTTTACAGATTAAAGAAATATGATGATAATTTTATTTAGGAAACATTGTCTTGCTCATTATAGAGTGAAGACTGTGCATAAAATACTGAAGTGCCTCTTTTTTATTAGGCTCCTATGTTTGTTCTTGCAAAGCGAGATGCCGATTGTGATTGGTGTTAGATCTGTAAGAAGCTGTGTCTTCTCCACAAGAACCAACGGCCAGTTTGAGAGCATCTCGCGCGTTCTTTTTCTGTCTGCTTTACTGTCCTTGACAATGTGATCCTGCACAGTATCAGGTGCCAGTTATGTGTCCCTGGCAGGTTGGCGCTTATCAGCAAGTCCTGCAGATATCTATCTTAGGTAAAAGTGGTTTGAAAGAAAAGGTATATTTTTCTTTTTTGTTTAAAAGCAAAATAAAACCTCCAGTTACACTGTGCATTCCCCTCACATACAAACAAGACAAAAGCCCTTTCCTGAGTTGCTCGGCATGCACTTGTGTGCTGTTCCATGCGTGTGGATGTTCCTTCCACTTGTTCCTGTGGAATAACTGAGTGTGCCTGATGGCAGAACACACTGCAGTGTTACCAGCGTCTGCATGTTTTTTAATAGAACAGGTTTACTTCATCTGTCATCTGTTATGGAAAAAACAGCAATTACTTTTGCATCAACCTAATACATCCATTCATCTAGCTAAATCTATAATCTGTATCAATCGCTTATACCTATCAATCATCTGCATCTATTCACCTACCCTCTGTCTGTCATCTCTCAGTCTGCATCCATCTAGCCTTCTGTCAATCATCTACTTTTTTTAATAGAATAAGAAGTTTACTTATCAAGTCTTGAAAGGGGGACATGCTTCAAGTGGTGTTCAAACAAAAATTCCAGTTTGTATTAGAACCTTGAAATGGTGAAGTTGTGGAGGTTTTCTTTGTTCCATAATACAGAGACAAGTTCATAATTTTTAATATAACAGTTAAGTTGACAAATCATAAGTTTCCTCAGGTAAACAATCATAACTGCCTTTCTCCCTAGAGAAGTGCTTGCTGGGATAGTAAAAACATTCACCATTTCATGACTTCTGCAAATACTTTCAAGCGGAAGTCAGTGTAGGCTTGTTTTTGGCTAACATGGTCTTGCTGCGCAGGAATGTAAACACTGTGTTTGAAACTCTGGAAATCACACGTGTGTGGGGAGATGGGGACGCTGCCCACGTAGTGGGGAGCTCTGTGGTGTGATGGCAGCGGTTGCTGTGCCTCTGTTGGAACGCTAAGTGCCTGCAACTCACATCAATCATAGAATTGTGACGCACAGTTGGCAAAATAGTTCTTTATGCTATTTCTCAAAATTTGAGGACAAACTCAGATTGGGATTGGAATGTGCACTGTAAATCAGATTTTTCTTATCTACAAAGACTAATGTAAAAATGATTTTTTCTTCTGTGCCTGATTAAATTAACTGTGGTTTTTAATATAAATATTTATTGGTGTGCTTTGGGAGAAAAAATATCTTTTCTTGAAAGAACTTACCAAAGCAAATTTGTTATCTTCACAAGTGAATGGGAGAATGTGGTTTTTATTCTGGGTGTTTGAATTGTGTAAACACACAGCTTCCCTGTGTGGAGACAGTTGTCCTGTGCTCCTTCTACTGTACTTTTTAAATTTTTTAATAGGAAAGTGATGGGCTTCAGAGAAGGGTTCCTCCTTAGTGTTGAGGCTTTTTAAAAATAAAAATGTTGTTTCTAAGCTCTTTCATTATTGGTTTGCATGATTACTGGCATCTGCTTACGATGGCTTTAATCACTCAGAGCTAATGGCACCTTTCCTATTTAGCCTCATTTTAGAATGCAGTAAACACATGTGGACTTTTCACGAATAAATGAGCAACTTCAACCTTGGTTTTCAAGATGTGTCTTGCGTATTTGAATGGCCTGTGTGTGACTGTCCTCGGTGCAGGGCCCTCCACTCTGGAGGGCAACAGTGTGGTGGGGCACCCCGGCTGCTGTTTTTGGTTCTTTATTTCATGAGTTCTGTCCTTAAGCAAGATTTTACTCCTCCGAGTGGAGAAACATGAACATAGTAGCAACAATTCTTTCTGTTTATCTTTAAGAAAATGACCATCTCTTAGAAAGAAGTCTTTTAGAAAGCAGCGGCCTGTTCTAGAGAATGCTGCTCACTTCCCGTGGGAGCGGGACCCTGGAGCCCGCAGTGCCTTTGAGGCTGTTTTTGGGGTGCAGATGCTTTGCAGGGAGGCGCAGGGCCGTGTGGGATCCCTCTTCTCAGACCTGCATCCTGAGCAGGTGGACTCCCCGGCCCTCCTCGCTGACCTCATGGGTGAGTGTGGACTGCACTGTCACCTACTCCACCCTCGCCGGGGAGCATGGATGGCATGGGTGCCCACTCTGCCCCCCAGCCTTGCCTAGTGCCCTCAGAGCCTAAGCCTGAGCTTCTCACCCGCACCTGCCATGTAATTCCGATTGTCCTCTGGCTGTCTCACAGGTGAGGGAACCATTCTGCCCTCTCTCACTCTCCCAGTTTGGTTTTAGCCATGAATGCGCTTTGAGTTTTTTTGGTCATTCTCAGTTGATATTTGCTTGATCAACCAAAAGACCAGCCAGCAGGGCACACTTGAGTCAGCTCTGAAGAGATCAGTTGGCTAAGGTGACTTTTCCAGATCAACATTAACTTGATCATTTTCAAAAAACAACAAAAACCCTCAACTGCAGAGTGCACTCTAGTCTGGGTGACAGAGTGAGGCCCTGTAAAAACAACAACAAAATGCTTGGAGTAGTCCAAAGGTTGTTTAAACAGTGCTGAATGACTGAGATAGCTTGCTGCTGCTGTTTTTTTCCTTCTGGTAAAAAACCAGTTTTAGCCCAGCTGATGAGGTAGGAATGCACTGTGAGCGCCTCGGCCTCGGTGGAAACGGAGTGGCCCTCCTCATCCAGGTGCTGTGTTGCTTGGTAGAAGTGTCTCTGCCTGGGGCTGCGACTTGCGACGTGAACTCTCTGACCCAGCACCCGCCAGAACCAACATCTGGGGATTTAAACTGCAGCAACAAGTGATTCCCCTCTTGGCCTGCGGTTCTGTCATCCCAAAATTGTTCATAGTGGTGGATATGAGACATCAAAACGAGGGCTGAATCAGATGAAATTATGCTCAATTCAGCCTCAGATTTAAGTGATTTATTGTTTTCTAGTTCTCATACCTACTAGAACTGCTGTGGTGGCTTTGTCAGTGGTTGGCAGTGGCCACCAGCCCTCACCCTGCCCCTGGGGCTTGTGCATTCACATCTGGTTGTTGCTGCAGCCCTGAGGGGCACAGGGGCAGGCCACCGCCACCACCTCTCACTGGCCGCTGGGCTCAGGACTGCTCTGCTGTTAGGGAAGCTGCACGTCCAGCCAGTTGACTGCACCTATTTAAGGAAAAGCACTACTCTGTCACCTGAGAACCTTTGAGATTCCTACTGTGAAGGAAGAATCACATGGAAATGAAAACTTAAGCTTTTAGCTAATAACAGAAAAGTGAACTAGCTTTTGGCAGTTGTCCAAAAGTGTAAAATTCTACTGAAAGAAGACAGCTCAGTACTTCAAACATTGGAGCTGCATTGTTTGGTGACCGAGCAGTCTCTGCAGTGTCCGGCAGTGCCCTGAGGCTGCTCAGTGTGGCCCTTTCACTGAGGCCTTGGCCCGCAGCACCAGCCCTGAGAAGGGGTCCCGGCTGCTGACTTCAGGCTCTTTTCTGTTTATAAAGTCAGAGTGTTCTCAGAGGGCTTTGAGGAGAAAATAGTGAAGCTTGAAGGATATTGGTGAATCTGTGAAATACTGAATACTTCCTAATCTTAGATTAGGTTTTCTGCATCTTAGTCTTCAATAGCTATAAGCAAAGGCTCTTGTCTGTTTAAACACTTTAATTATAAAGAGCTAACGGCAGGAGGCACGGGGTTTGGGCGGGTGAGGGGCCTTGCGGAATACAGCTGGTGCCCAGCAGCCCCTGCTGGGAATTCAGGACTCACTGGTGTAGTTGCTGTAAAAGCTGCCACCTCCAGGAAGACAACTCTGGGTGTTTGTGGTGGGGGTGGTGTAGACAGTGACATTTCCCGTGAGGTTTGGGCAGGAATGCGGGGCCTTGGGAGCGAGGCAGCAGGTGGGCAGGCGGGGACGGGTCCGTGCTCAGAGCCACATCACCCCCCGGCAGCATCCTGAAGCCCACCGAGAACTTGGGCTGAGTGGTGTGGCCCAGAGTGGGAGGCAACTGGCACCACACGTTTCTCCGGTAGCTTCGTTGGCTGTGAAGTTTCCAGGTTAGGGGCTGATCACCACCACTTCGTCCGTGACCCTTTTTCTCCTGTCTTGAGAGGTCAGCGGAACGGTTCCGTGGAGCCGCCCTCCCTTCAGCCCAGATGCTCACACCGAGCTTCTTGGTTGTCCTTCTCGTCCTGGCTGTGTTCAGGGTGTTCTTTCTGTAGGGCATCTCTTCCTTGCTGGGCTGACAGCCCTGGGGCAGCAGGGACGCCACAGCCCGGGGCACACTGCTAGGGACCCTTGTGTAGTGAGGAGCCAAGAGCAGCTGCTATGGAAGGAAGGCGATGTTGACTGGGATTACCAGTACAGGTCCTGACAACTGGAAGGTCACAACTAGTATCCAGTGTGCCTGCCTGCCAGGCATCCCTCTGCCCATCCTGAGGTGGCGATGATGCCACCTGTGAGGCCCCGTCCTGAACTCACCACCGTGTGGGTGTTTGTTTGCAACTCGGCCTCAGAGACCCTGTTCCTCCTGCACAACGGGAAGCAGCAGGCCTGTCTCTTAGGACTGCTGTGAGTCACTGCGATGGCCCAGGAGCCTGCCACGTTCTGAGGTCGTGAGCACAGCACCCGTTGTTGTTACTGGGAGTTCTTAACCTGCGGGGGGCGGGGACTCCCTCTAAGGGCAGCACGCTGAGTACTGGCAGCCTTATTGATCCAGTCCTGCGGCTAGCCCCGACTCTACCTGGGAAGCCACAGGCTTCATTCACAGCGACAGCCGAGAAGGTTTTACTTTTAAATGGCATCAGCAGGTAGGTAAGAGTTGATGACGCTGCTGGCAGGTGAGGGACCGGCTGTGGACTTCCATCCCCGGTTCCACCTGCCCGCCTGGGCCAGGGTCTCTGAGATCTTGGATGTGGGTTTTATCTCCTTGTTGTCAATACCTGGTGCTTTGATCTATCGTCAGTACCCTGTACTTTTACTTCTCTGCTATGTTGACTCCTGAGAACATCAGATTTAACAATGCATTTATTTTAAAAGCCACTTTTTCTTGGCAATCTGTATTTTTTAACACAAGACAATCTGATGTTAGCGCACTGGTGTGGGCGGCCTTTGATGAGGCAAACCCACCTTTTGCTGCCACGTTGCCTCAAGAACACGGGTCATCTGGTGATGCGGACACATTCCCGTTGGAGCTGGAGTGTGTCCCCCTTGCTGCTGTGAAGAAGCACAGTAAGACGTGATAAATGATACATTTTAATACTTGTGTTTAAATGAAAGAATTTTGGGGTGAATTTTACCTCTGTTCTTAATCTTTCTGGAATGTGTCAAAAAATATTAGAAAAGAATACTGACTATTCACAAAGAAACACGGTGCGTGTATACCTGTGGTGCTTCCTAGATACGCCATCCGCTGTCTCAGCAGCTCCACCTTGGATCGCGGGGAAGCGAGGCAGCAGCTGGAAGCCTGGGGTCCTGCTGGTGCCGTCTCTGAAGCTTCGCCTCTGCCCGTCACGTGCGTGTCCTGCTGTCTGGCTGCGTGCGCGCTTCATGTACCTGCTCACCCTGAGGAGGTACAGCTTCCATGTGGGCATCATGGGAAAAAAGTCATAATTTACCAAACGGAGGCAGGCACAGCCTGGGGTGGAGTCAGCTCAGAGCAGTCCAGGCACAGAGGAGACCGCCTGCCAGGCAGGAATGTTGCAGTGTCTGGGGCTTTCTACTCCACTGGGTTGAAAGCCTTAGGGGGCGTCAGGTCCGTCGCTTTCCGTCTCAACTTGAGCACGGTGAGCTGAAAATGCACCCCTTGCTGACCCCCGCTCCCTCCCCAGGTGAAGGCCATTGGCCTCCCAGAATGTCAAGCTATTAAATTTAGGCAGTGACTTGGCACAGTGAAAGGCTGGGGTGGGAGGGAGGTAAACAAAACAAAATCAGTTTACTTCCCCTGAGGAAGTAAACTATTTTTGATTGAATTAATATATTTCAGTTCCCTGAAGTGGAAAACTCCAGCTCATATGGCCAGCTGTGTTTGAGGATTCAACTAAACTTTCTGCCAAAAAACCTCAGCTGAGAAATAAAACTAGAAGTGAGCAAAATGAAAACTTATTATTTAGGTTGTTTATGTACTTGTTCTTAGGTTATTAAAAAATAATCTAATTTTTAAACAGTGACAAGTGGCAGGGCTGCCTGACCATGCTGCCTGCCTGTTCCTGTGGGCTTTGGAAGGAGGCTTG
Source organism: Theropithecus gelada (assembly GCF_003255815.1). NCBI lineage: Eukaryota > Metazoa > Chordata > Mammalia > Primates > Cercopithecidae > Theropithecus > Theropithecus gelada. The sequence continues at coordinate 11,277,288 of NC_037676.1, forward strand.
GCTGCCTCTGCTGCTGCAGTTGGCTGGGATAGGCTCAGGCGACATCTATGTGAGCTCCTGTTGCTTTTTAGGGAGGGGACAGGTGGAAGGGCTTAGAGCAGCAACACCAGCCTGTGGCCTTGCCCTGCTGGGCCCCAGCAGGCACTGACACCTGTGTGCGCCACACCCGTCACACACAAGTGCTTTGCCCTTGCCTCCCTCTGGGGCCTTAGCACAGTCCTACAAGGCTGGCATTGCTGTGCCCATTTTGTAGATGCTGAGTGAGGTCTGAGAGTCCCGCTCTTGAATGCCTGGAATGAGTTTGTTCTGTTGCAGGTGGAATGACAAGTAATGATGGGGGACTGCAGGCTGAGGTGGGGAGGAAGAGCAACCTTGATTCAGTTGTGGCTATGCATGCAGCATTTCCCAGGAATGAGGCAAAGTATCACAGGTGCAGAGAAGCTCACACAGACCACCAGGGACAGCCTGCTCAGGATGGGCAGGGTCGAGGCCAAGGCCACGTCCCGAGTCTGGGCAGGAAAGGGCTGTGCCTGCGCCAGGTCTGAGCCACTGTGAGAGTGTTGGGGCTCCCTTCTGGAAGGCGCCTCCCGCTACCATGACCTCTGGCGTTTCCCTAGGGGGGTCCCCCTCTGGTGTGGGTTTTGGGGTCAGATGCTGAAGTTGGGATCTTTGCGCCAAGGCAGACACCTGTTTGGCTCTGAGTTTGTTTTGAAGCTGCTGGGCCCTGATGGGGTTTGGTGCTGTGTGGTTCTGGGGCCTCTGTGTCAAGTCTGGGCCTCCCCTGGCCAGGTGGGTGGCATCCTTTGTAAGGTGTGCGGTGGCCCGAGTACTGTCTCAGGAGGCCATGGCCTATGCCAGCAACATGAGTGCAGGCTGGGCAACTCCCTACTCTGGGCCTCTCTCTACTGATCTGAGCTGTGCTCTGTGGGGTCCACTTGTGGGCCCAGCCTCAGCCTGGCCCGACTGCAGCATGTTCTATGAAGTACTCAAAACACGATCAGCTTGAAGGCGCACCCTTCCCAACCCTGGCCTGCTGCTGAGGTCAGGGTCTGAGGTGCTCTCCGTGGGAGATGCAGCTTTCAGGCCTGCATCCCAGCTCTGCACGCAGCCCCTGCCACCTCCCTCCCAAATGCCAGGAAGCCACTTTTGTCTCCCTCCATTCTACGTGAAAGCACCTTCCCAAAGCTTCTCTAGTGTTTCAGGGTCTTGGCCCAGGGTGGTGCTTCCACTGGGACATGGTCCCCGGGGTTTGTAGGAGCCACATTTGGGTCCCCTGCTGCCTCCCAACCCCAGATACCATGGCTGCTTCCTGTGCACCCACCGCATAACAGCCACCCTCACAGGACACCCACAGGAGACGCCCGCGTGACAGCTGCACTGGCTCCTCCCATGGCTGAGCCCTGGGCCCGGGGAGTAGAAGGCATTGGAAGCAGAAGGGAGACCTGCCCTGGTAGCATGTACCACTGGGGTTCTGAAACGCCCTTCCATTCACAGGAGAAAAGTCAGGGGTGTGGTTGGGGCTGGGCCTTCTGAACTTCAGTTCTTGGATTTCTCATTTTTGTCACACGAGTGCCATCTATTCTGTAACATACTTAATACTCTTTAAAATTGATTAAAGAATTGCTTGCTGAGGAAGCTGGTGGGTGAGGACAGGGTTGGGGATGGTGGGAGGCCCCGTGAGGAGGGGCTTCAGGGCTGGAACTGCCGAACAGCCAGTGGAGGGGCCAAGCCTGGAGAGCGTGGGGCAACTCGTGTGGGAGGTGTTCTCGGGCAGACTCACCTGCAGCCTCTTAAAGCATGTGCTTTCATAGAATCCTCTTGCAGATCCTGAGGTCCCTGTGCCACCAAGGGTCCAGCTCACCTGGCTGGCTCCTTGGTGCCCTGACCCACTGGGTCCTCTCACCTGTGTGCCACCCCCAAGAGGCTTTTCTTTCTTCTGAGACAGGCCCTCTTCTGTGAACCACTGTCCTTTGCGGTCCCCTCCCGTTCGTTTTGTTCATTTTGTTCATTTTCTACTCTTGCTTGTTTCTCCCTTGACGCCATGAAGTCCATTTCTGGGTCTAAATGCTGGTTCTCAACCCTAGAGAGGATCAATGTCCGCACATCAACAGGAAGTAGAGCCAGTGACATTTCTACCTCACCCAGTGAGGACCAGGGAGGTTGTGTGAGGTGAGGCACAGCTCTTGGGGGGGGGGGGGCTAGTGTCATACCCCCAATCCCGCCTTCCCTTGAGGCCAAGGCTGGGCCCTGCAGGGCTTTGTCCCATGGGCAGACGTTTTCATCAGAATTAGGTGCTATTTTCTTTGTGTGGAGCGTGGATTTGATGGAAGGTCATGTAGCTGGGGGAGGTGGGAGCCAAGTCTCTGGACAAAGTGGGAAAACTAGTGGGTTACTGAGTTTTGGAGACATTTCTAGGGCAACAAGGTATCTTTAGGAATTTGGTCCATGGCAGCCTTGGGCAGATATTTAAAAAGACAGGCTTGAACCTGGAATTTGCTTTTAAAGTCTGCCAGCTGCCCAGGGTCATAGGTTCATTTGCCCAGGCTCCTGCACATTCTGATTTTGTCTGTTGGGGCCCAGGACACATGGAGTCTCTGTTCAGTCTCTATCCTTAGAAGGCAGCTTCAAGCCGGGCTGTCAGAGCTGACAGTCAACACGCGATGGATGTCCCCACTGCCCTGGACCGTCTTCCTGAGATTCTGTGTGCCTGCCCACTCCTCCCAGAGTCTGGAAGTGCACTGCAGCGTGTTCCTCCGGCTCCCAGAATCGGACATCCGTTTCATCTCGGAGGAGCACATCCTGAATAAAAGTTATTCTAATTTTAACAGCAGGAAATGCTAAGCTCAATGGTGAACTAGAAAGGCCGTCTCCCAGCAAAGTCTAATGCACCTTAGGAATGTGTGGCAATTTATTTGTTTTTATTAAAAAAATTTTCTTTAGAGACAGGGTCTTGCTCTGTCACCCAGGCTGGAATGCAGTGGCACGATCAGGGCTCAGTATAACCTCCAACTCCTGGGCTCAAGTGATCCTCCTGCCTCAGTCTCCCGAAGTGCTGGGTGTAGGCCACTGCGCCCAGCCATTGTGACAATTTAAATAGTGATTTTCCCTCAGTGGCTCTGACACAAGAAGCGGACAGGACAGGATGGGGTGGAGGATCGTGGTCAGAGTTTTACTTTTTTCTCCCTTTAAAGTGTTTTTCATTCCTGAGGCCAGTGGGGTGAAGGAAGAGAAACAAATCACAGTTAATCCTCAAATAGTGGTTAATTCTCATAATTAACCGTGTGTATTTTAATTTGGCTTTTTCGGGGTGGGGGGAGGTTGACAATTTCAGTTTTTAAATTTTTTATGATGAAAAAATCTATGCAAAAGTATATAGTACAATGGACACCCATAAACTCAGCTACTGAAATTCAATAATGGTTGTATTTGTCATATTTGCTTTGTGTGTGCATACATATATTTAGTTAACCATTTAAAAGTAAATTACAGACACCATATCACCCCCAAGTACTTCAACATGTATTTCTTAAAAAAAAAAAAAAAAAAATGCTGTCTGCATAAGTGCAGTATCATTGGCACACCTAACAAAATTAATTTCCTATATCATCTAGTGTGTGTGTGCGCGTGTGCACCCAATTGTCTGGAAAATTGGAAAATACCTTTTAGCTGTTTTTCCCCCCAAAACCATGATCATGCATCATGTATGGTGGTTCTGTCTCTGAAATCTTCTCATGTTGGAATCAGGAGCCCCCTGTGTCCCTTCCCTCCCAGCTTTTCCTGAACACACTGTTGTTTGAGGTGTTTAACTCACTCCTCCATCCTTAGCACTTCCTATAAACAAGAAGTTGGATCTAAAGGCTGGGTTAATCCCAGCTGCTGCTTTCTTTCAGGGTAGCTCTTGGGCCCTGTGCACAGCAGGGTCACATGGTGTCTGACATCCACCATTCGTGGTAACATTAGGCTCAGGTGGTAACAACTGGATCTTTAACCGGACTCCCTTTATTCCTTAAGCGTCTCTCAGTTGTGCCCTCTCTATGCTTCTCGAGGGCTGTATCCTGGTACCTCTTCTGCAAGCAGAGAGCCAGGGATGTGGCCCACGACGTGGGACAGGTACCTGCTGTCCTCCCTCTCAGATCCAGAAAAGAGGTCACAGCAGTGAAAATGCAGGTGAGATCATTTGATCCCCTCCCCCCCGCAAATGTAAGCAGCTTTGTGGTAGGCACTAGCAAACCAATTTCCATGGGAATTAGAAACATGCTAACCACCTTGAGATCAGAAGACACTGTTCTGTTTCCACGCTACAGGGATCCTGTGAGTGTGACTCATGTCACAGCCCATCACCTTCCCCTTGATAGATCCTGAATGGAGGAGGAAGGAGAGGAGAACTTGAAATGAAGGCTGCATTAGTGGACATCGCTCACACAACAGCCAAGACGCTACAGAGCCCCTTGCTTTCCTAAGAGGTAACATGATTGTGTGGCCTTTGGTTATAAAGCTGTGTGAAACTGAGTAAGTCAAACTTAATTCAAACTTAATGCCATTGGAACTTTACTCTGGAGTCTCCAAAAGGGAAGAGGGAAGGAGGAAGGGGGACAAGGGTTGAAAAGCTGAGCACTAGGTTTGCAGTCTGGGTGATGAGTTCAAAAGTAACCCAAACCCCACACCATGCAACATATTCATGCAGCAAAGCGGCACATGTGCCCCTGAAACTACAATGTAAAAAGCACTCAGAACACTGTTTTGAGTATTGGAAGGAATGCAGCTATGCAGCTGGAGCCATGACGCATGCAGCTGCAACCGCTGCCTTTCTTTCCCTGTAAACGACCAAATGCACCGGAGACGAGGCCCCTGAGATCACTGCTCCTCACTTGGTGGAGGGCACCATCTGTAATGGGGCAAGTCGCCGTAGCGCACGCACTGGTCTGTGGAGAACAGCATGACTCGGACATCTCAGCTCCTGCCTGTGAGTGAAGCCTTAACTTTCCCACTGTGGAACGCTGACCCTGTTGGTGTGGGGCCCATCCCCCAGGTGGCCGTCCTCAAGCTGTGTGCTCGAATGCACTCGACACTTCCCCGTATTTTCTGAGCCTCATTTAAGGCTGACAGCTGATTAAGTTGCACCAGCTGTCCATCAGGTAGATCAGTGTCCAGGGCAGTGCCCAACTCTGTGTAGACATGGGGGCCCCAAAAAGATGCCTGTCTGGGTTATGTACAGAAAAATCGGTTTACTAAATAAGCTGGTGTTCTGAAATGTGACACTTAACTTTTTAGAGGGAAAACATAGTCACTGGGGAGTGACTGCACCTCCGGCTTTCCCCACACGTGGCTACCCTTTCAGCCACGTGTGGCAGTGTGCGCCGTCTGCTGGAAGAGCAGGGTTTGGGGAAGGGGTTAACAGATAAGGAGCATGAATGGTGCTGAGCCCGTAGGAGGGCCTGGGCAGTCCCGAGTGAATGTTACATAGGAGAGCCAGGGTTGATGCGGCTGCAGCCTCGTCTCCTCACCAGCAGGTGAGTGTTAAGCAGGCCTCCTGCTGGTGGGCTTGTTTTCTCCTGGCATGTGTGCCTTGGGAACATGATGCTTTCCTTTGCGCCTTTCTCTGACTCCGAGACTGGCTTCATCACCACTGAAGGGCTTGTCACCTTCATGAGGTATTCCATTCTCTGGAGTTTGGTTACTGTATCTCCAAGACCTGCTGTTTCTTGGCAAATCTCCATCCACTAGGTTTCTGATTATGTTTGAAGGCTATTATCAACATGCTGGCATCTTTGTCTTTTGGTGACCAACTGTTCCCTTACCAGTGAGCAGTGAGTGGTTTCATCTGTTTCAAGTGTGTCTATCAGTAATAAACAGTGACCACCCCCACCCCCTCGGTGGCTATCAGTTTGTGTGGATACACTTAAATATTTTTGTATTTTTTGAGACAGGGTCTCACACTGTTGCCCAGGCAGGAGTGCAGTGGCACAATCACAGCTGAGTGCAGCCTCCACCTCTGCCTCCTAAGGAGCTGGGACTATGTTGTGCCACCACGCCTGGCTTTTTTTTTTTTTTGGAGAGACGAGGTCTTGCTATATTGCCTAGGCTGGTCTTGAACTCCTGGGCTCAAGCAATCTCTGGCCTCGGCCTCCCCAAGCGCTGGGATTACAGGTGTGAGGGACTGCAACTGGGCCCCATTTAAGTATTCAGAAGTTAATGTCTCAGCATGGTTTTTCAGAGTTGCAGGTATTTTCACTTACTGATAAAGGGGTAGAGTTTTAGCTTTTACAACAAGTGATGATATTGATCCCTTTGGCATTCTAGAGTTTTTGGAAAATATTTTTAAAAATTTAGATAATTTATTTTCAAGAAAGCTGAACAAATCTGGATGGTGTAGGGGTGACGAAATACCTTTTGAGTTTTGAGAAGTGATTTTTTTTCATTCTTTGGAAACTAGAGTTTTAGAAATCTCTTCTCCCTGGAGACTTTAAAACTGGTGCTATTTAAGACAGAAGGATATGGTGAGAATTTTTATTCTGTAAGAATCTTCAAAGCTCAGCATGAAGACGCACATCTTTCCCTTGGGAATCCAGGTTAGAGAAGTGCAAGAAGGCAGTTCCCTCTGGAGTCTCCTTTCCTGGGAGATGCAGCTCCAGATGCGTGGGTTTCTGGGCAGGAGGGGTGAGGAGGGTGGTGTTTAGTTAACTGTTTATTTGGGATCATGTTATCATCTTCAAAAAGCAATATAAAATATTGGAAAGCTATTTCAAAATAAGAATAATTACCTTGAAGTAATTCTCATAATTCATGGGTAACATTTTTGTGTGTGTATTTTGGCTTTTTAAAAAAGCTTTCTACAATGAAGATACATTATTTTTACAATAAGAAGTAACAGGTATAAAAAAGTAATGTTATATAACTTTTAATGGAAAATGTCAAATAGATACAAAAGTATAAATCGGGTTGGCAAGCGAAATACAGGCCAAAATTGGGTCCACCCCCTGTTTTTGCACAGCCCAAATGTTAAGAATGATTTTTATATTTTTAAACAGTGAAAAGAGGTAAAAGGGTAATATCTAATGACATAAAAAAGTATGTGAAATTCAGATTTTATTGTCCAAAAAGTTTGACTGGAACATAGCCACATGTACTGGTGCGTGGCGTGGCTGCTTCATGCTGCTACCGCAAAGTGGCAAGAGAGCCACATGGCTAGAAAAGCCAACAATATTTACCATCTGCTCCGTTACCGAAAAAGTGTTGAGCCCTGCTTTACACCCCAATGTGTACCTATCCTTGCAGCCTCAAATTACTGGCCAGCCTTGTTTCGTCTATAGTTACTCCCAGTCCCACGGATTCAAAGGAAATCCCAGACATCCTATAATTTCATGTTCATGTTGTTGAAATTTAAAAAGTCTGAAAATTCACCAAGAAGATGTAATATATATGCACCAAACATCAGAGCCCCAAAGTATATGAAACAAACATTGACAGAATCAAAGGAAGAAATGGATAGTTCCATGGTAAGAGTAGGTAACAGCCCACTTTCAGTAATGGACAGGACAACCAGACAGAGGATCAGTCGCAAGACAGAACTTGAACAGCATCACAGCAGCTGGACCTAACAGACACAACAGCAGTACACACATTTTTCTCAAGTGCAGATGGACCTTTCTCTGGGATAGACAGTATGTTAGACCACAAAACAAGTCAAGAAATTTCAAAAGACTGAAGAAATAAAATACCTTTTCTGGCCACAGTGGGATGAAACTAGAAATCAGTAACTAGATGAAAAACTGTAAAGTACACAATTTTGTGAAAAGTAAACAACACTCTCAACCAGCAGATTAATGGGGGATCACAAGGGAAATTAGAAAATATCTTGAGATAAATGAAAATTTAAACATAACATACAAAAAACAGGCACAGTGAAAGCAGTGGTAGAAAGGAAATTTATAACTGTAAATACAAATATTAAAAAAATTAAGATCTCAAGTCAACACTAAATTTACATCTGAAAGAACTAGAAAAAGAAGAGCAATCAACCCAAAGCCAGCAGGATGGAGGAAATAATAAAGATTAGAGCAGAGACAAAAATAGAGAACAGAAAAGTAATAGACGAAAATAAATGAAACCAAGAGTTTGCTGATAACCAAAACTGACTTCTGGCTAAGAGTGACTAAGAAAAACAACTAAAAACCAGAAGGAGGGGACATTACAACTGAGTACTATGAGCAATTATATATCAATGAATTGGATAACCTAGATGAACTGGACAAATTCTTGGAAACACACAGCAGCGTATCAAGACTGAATCATGAAGAAATGGAAAATCTAAACAGACCTATGCTAGTCAAGAGAATGAATTAGTAATGAAAAGCCTCCCAACAAAGAAAAGCACAGGGCCATATGGAAATTCTACCAAACATCTGAAGAATTAAATCAATTCTCAGACTCTTCCAAAAAACTGAAGAGGAAAGGACACTTCCAAATGTATCCTATGAGGGCAGCATTATTCTGATACCAAAACCAAACAAAGACACTACAAGAACAGCACACATCAGTATTCCTGACCAAGATTGTTTTTTTTTATCAGTATTCAACAAAATACGGCCAACACAATTCAGGGGGACATTGAAGGGATTACACATCATGGCCAAGTGAGATTTATAGCTGGTATGCAAAGATGTTTCAACATGCTCAAGTCAATAAATGTAATACATATTACATTAACAGAATGAAGGAAAAAAAATGTGATATCAACTGATGCAGAAAAAGCATTTGAGACAATGTCATGCCCTTTCATGATAAAAACTCTCAATAACGGGGAATAGAAGGAAACAACCTCAAATAGAGGCCATATGAAAATCCCACTGTAAACATCATATTCAATAAGACTGAAAGCATTTACTTGAAGATCAAGAACAAGACAGAAATACCCTGTCTCACCACTTCTATTTAACACAGTACTGGAGTCTTAGAGCAATTAGGCAAGAAAAAGAAATAAAAGGCATCCAGACTGGAAAAGAAGCAGCAAAATTATCTCTGTTTGCAGATGACATGATCTTATATGTAGAAAATCCTAGTGTCTTTGTATAGACAATTTCAGTAACATTGCAGTTTACAAAATCAACACAACAAATCTATGATATTTCTATACAATAACAAGCAACCTCAAAAGGAAATTTAAGAAAATTCCATTTATAATTGTAACAAAAACCGGAAATATTTAGGAATAAACTTGAGGTAAAAGACTTGTACACTGAAAACCATAAAACATTGCTGAAAGAAAGGTCAACACAAATAAATAGAAAGCAATTCCGTGTTTATGGTTTGGAAGCCTTAATATTAAGATGTCCATAGTCTAAAGCAATCTACAGATTTCATGTAATCTCTATCAAAATATCCCAATCGCTTTTTTTTTTTCCCCAATCCTGAAATTCATATGGAATCTCAAGAGACCTCACACAGCCAAAATCATCTTGAAAGGGAACAAAGTAGGAGGTCTCTCACTTCCTTATTTCATAACTTATGACAAAGCTACAATAATCAAAATGGTGTTGTAGTGAAACAAAGAGTCATATAGACCAATGGAATAGAATAGCAAATCCCTAAATAAACCCTTGCACATATGGGTCAAATGATTTTTGATGGTGCCAAGACCATTCAAGGGAGAAGGGACAGTCTTTTCAACAAATGGTGCTAAACAAGTGGACATTCACATGAAGCTAGATCTACCTCACACCACATATAAAAATTAAAATGGACAAAAGGCCTTAACTAAGAGCTAAAACTAAAACATTTAGGAGAAACATAAGGGAAAATTTTAACAACATTAGATTTGGCAGTGATTTCTTAGATATGACACCAGAGGCACAGATAACTAAAAGAAAGACAGAAACAACTTCTGTGCATCAAAGAAGAAAACAGAGTGAAAGGCAATCCACGGAATGGGAGAAAGTATTTGCAAATGATACATTTGAAAAGGGTGAATACCCAGAACATATAAAGACTTCTTACAACTTAACAAAAATGCACACCTGATTGAAAAAAGGACAAAGAGCCCAAATAGACATTTCTCCAAAGAAGACATAGGCCAACAAACAAAAAGATACTCAGCATCACTAGTCATTAGGGAAATGCAAATCAAAATCACAGCAGGATACCACTTCACACTCATTAGAATGACAATGATTAAGAATAGGTGTTGGCAAGGATGTGGTGAAACTGGACCCTTCAGTAGGAATGTAAAATGGTGCAGCCACCACGGAAATCAGTTGTGACAGTTTAAGAAATTAAACACAGAACTGCCATATGATTGAAAGCAGAGGCTCAGATATTTGCACACCCATGTTTACAGCAGCAGTATTCACAATAGCTAAAAGGTGGAAGCAACTTAAGTGTCCATCAACAGATGAGTGCACAAACAAAATGTGGTCTACCCATAGAACAGAGTATCAGCCTTAAAAAGAAATCACGACACACGCCATAACTTGGATGAACCTTGAGGACATTGTGCTAAGTGAAATAAGACAGTCACAAAAGGACAAATCTCTTCTGATTCCACTCATACGAGGTCCTTACAGTAGTCAAATTCAAAGAGACAAAGTAGAACAGAGGCTGTCAGGGGCTGGTGGATGGGGAATAGGGAGTTGGTGCTTAATGGGTACAGAGCTTCAGTTTTACAAGATGACAGAAGTTCATCTTGTAAACTTGAACTTGTGGATACATGGTAGAGAAGGCTGCACGGTATGAATGTATTTAATGCTACTAAATTGCGTACTTAAAATGGATAAGATGGTAAATTTCATGTGTATTTTAACACATCAAATTCTTTTAAATGACATTAGAATTGACTACATAGGTAGGTAATAAAAGCCAACTTGCCTTCATCTGTGCAACTTTCTCAAATGATTATCAAATAAAAATGAAATTTCCACACAAAAACGAGACAGTTGAGGTGTCTCTCCTATTTGACACAGATGCCCTCATTTTTTTTGCTCTCCCTTACTTAAACAGGAGGAACAAGAGCATTTCAAAGGAACCCTATCCTCAGTGAACCCTGGTTACAGTCCAAGACCCCTGTGGCACCAGCAGTGCCTTCTCCTGCTTGTCCCTCCAGCTCGTGCTCTGGGCATCTCTGTTCTTTGTCACTCTGTGGACTTGAGCCAGTGAGGATTGGAAGGGAGAGGACCAAGTACAAAAAGAACAACTAGGAGGGTTAACAGCCTCTCCTAGGCATTGGCGTGAAAAGCAATGGCAGATCCACGTGGCCTGTATTGGGGCAGATGCCCTGGGGAGCGACTCCTTCATCTCACAGATGCTGAGGGTGGGAATGGCAGCAGCCATGCACTGCCTGAGTTTAGAGAGGACCGCTGGGGGTGCGTGTGTAGGTGCCACGTTACCACCTAGAACACACTGTCTCACGCTGTGAGCCCGGGCTTTTTAGGCACACAGTGAAGCAGTTCCTGCTGGAATTCTGGAGGCAGAGGCTACACCTGAGCAGCTCCTACCAGCTCAGTGGCACTGAGCCCATGGGATGCGGGGGGACACTGCTTTCCAAAGTTGAGAGTCTGCTTCCTCTATGCAGAAACAACAGGTAGGGACAAGGAGTGGGGCTTAAGTGAAGACAAAAGCAGCAATTCTGTTGAGATAGACATGGGTGCAGGGAGGTTGAGAGCAGGGTGGATGCTGGTGTCAGCCATCAGAAGGCCCCAATGGCTGGTGCTGGTTAGTCATGTATGCAGGTCCTTATTTTTCCTCCTACCTGTTGCTAATCCCTTGGCTTTGTCATTGGGTAGCATTCGATACTGCACTAGATAGGGACTAAAGGGAGGTGAGTGGTGTCCATCACGTGCACACATCATAATGAAGAGAGGGAGATTAAAAAGTCAAGTTTCATAAGCCAAGCTCACTTCTGACTTTTTTCAGAGGGCAGCACCCTTTCCTTTTGATGATTCTGAAGATAAGCAGAACAGACTAGGTTTCATAGTCCATTTATCTACTAGGTTAGGCCTTCGCAATGAAAAGAAAAACCATTAACCATTACAAGGCATTGCTAGAGAAAATGGTCTTATCCTCTTAAAGGATAATAAGACAAATGAATTTCCAAAAGGAGAGATAAATTGAAGCTTCTCAGTGACTTCAAATCTTATGTGGAGTTCTCTCCAACATTTAAAGAAGAGTTAACAAGAAACCACCACAAACACTTCCAAAACACAGAAGAGGGAACACTTTCTAAGCTTATCCTATGAAATAGACACCAAAACCCAAGAGATCACAAGGTGGTGGGTGGTGGGTGGTGGGTAGGGTGGGGGGGTCTTGGAACCCATCCCCTGTGGATACAGAGGGCTGGCCGTTCCAACACACCAAATCCAACAGCTATGTATAAACAGTATCATAAACCATGACTTAGTGGGCTTTGGCCCAAGAATGCAAGGTTGGTTTAAGATACAGAAATCAGTCAATGTAATAAACAGCACATTGATCTTATGAAGGCTAAAAACCACATTATCTTCTCAGGAGATGCAGAAAAAGCATTTGACAAAATCCATCACACCCTTTCATGATAAAAACAAACTAGGAATAGAAGGGAACTTCCCCAACCTGATAGAGGGTATCTATGGAAAACCCAGGGTTAACATCATAGTTAATGGTGAGACTGAAAGCTTTCCCCTAAGATGAGGAACAAGACAAGGATGTTTACCCTTGCACTGCTATTCAGTATTGTACTAGAGATTCTAACCAGCGAAGTGGGGCAAGAAAGAAGAATAAAGGACATCTAGGCTGAAAGGAAGAAGTGAAACTGTCTATTCACAGATGACATGATTTTGTACATAGCATCAGGAATCTACAAAGGTGTTAACAGAACTGATAAATCTTATATGACAGTTTGGTTCTAAAAGCAGCATTTAAGGCAAAAATTGTTCACAGATCATTAATTTTTTTTCATAAAGTAGACACAGTTTGCTGTGTACAGCCCTGTACAGGACACACACACAGTGCATACAGAGATCCTGTACATCACACAGTAAACCATGACAGCTACAACTTGGTCTGCTCCTGAGAGGCTACTGCATGCCTTTCCAATTTGTGTGTATTCATAAATTAGGTGAGGAATGTGACTTTCTGACTCTCAAAATAGGCAAAAGGAAGTTGTAACTGGGTGTCAACAGACACCAGCCCTGAGTGAGCAGCGCAGACTGGGAACAGGTCCGAGAATGACTGGAGATTCTATCTTGAGAGTGTCTGGCATTGCCTTTTGCAGGAACGATGGGTGAGTGAAACTTACTGCCTGGCTTTAGGCTCTTGGTGTCCTAAATTATCGACTTCATTGCAATGAAGGCATCAGAATGTAATTTAATCTCACAGGAGTGGCATCTCTACTTTTGGAAGGCCCCGTGAGAGAAACTGTATTCAGAAATACCATTCCAATGTGGAGATTTATGATTCCTCTTCTCATCTCTGTTTGGTGTTGTCTGATCTTCTGTAAGTGCCTCAAAATTGTCTTTGTTCTGTCTTTATACCCTCCATTAACCTTTCAATCTCTCCCCAGCAATGTAAACCATCCCTGCTTACCTGCCCAGCTCCCACAACTTGTTCCTCGAACGCACCTGCAGAAGGCTGTGACTCATGCACTGGCAGTGCGGCTAGCTGTGTCCATGGCCTGTGGAAATATGCCAGCCCAGCAGAACAGCTGGAATCCTACACTATTAATATGGTTGTTTTCCAGGCAAGTACTGCGCAATTTATACAAGTTAAATGCACGTATCTGTGATTCGATAGCACAGCTGAGAACTGTTATAATGTCTAACAATTAAATGACAGTAATAGTATATGACAAATTAGGGGAAAGAACCACAACTTCAAAAGGATAGTTTCCTTCTAAGAAGAAACTAATATGAAAAAAGACTAACATCCCCCCCGACAAAAAACAGGCAAATAACACATTAAGTAACACATTACTTTTTGGTAAGTAATTTACCAAAAACAAGAAAAGCAAATGGACAATAAATATATGGAAATATTCAAGCTCACAATTTATCATACATCAAATTCTTCACTTATTAAAACAGCACCAACAGAAAAAGAAATACCTGTGCTTCAGGGATAATGGAAACTCCACGTACTTACTCCCTTTCCTAGATTAAAACGATTTCTTTTTTCAGCTGGACGCGGTGGCTCATGCCTGTAATCCCAGTACTTTGGGAAGCTGAGGCAGGTGGATTGCTTGAGCTCAGGAGTTTGATACCAGCCTGGGCAACATGGTGAAACCCCATCTCTACTAAAAATACAAAAAAACAGCTGAGCATGGTGGTACATGTCTGTGGTCCTGACTACTTGGGAGGCTGAGGTGGGAGGATCACTTGAGCCTGGGGGACAGAGGTTGCAGTGAGCCGAGATCATACCACTGCACTCCAGCCTGGATGACAGAGCAAGACCCTGTCTCAAAAACTCCAAAAAAATTTTTTTCATAAACAATCTAGAAATATATTTAAAAGCCTTAAAATATGTTTGACTCATGATGTTTGACTCATGATGTTGACTACTGGTTTATTGTAAGGAGACGGCCACATTGTTATGTGTGATGATGCTAATCACAGTTATTGATGCTAACAGCGAGACACTCGGGAACCCCAGGATGCTGTGATGATAAAGCCTGTTCCATCTGGGTGATTCTACGGAGCTAATAAAAACCAAGTTTCCAAATAACATTCAGGATATGGTTCTGTTTCTAAAAAAGGTGGGGTGGAGGGGTTGTGAAATAACAGTGGGATACAGGACATTTATGGTTTTATGAAAACTCACATATATTCATGGAGGCCCCAGGTATTTGCATCGCCTCAGGAGAAACTATAATTTGACAAATAAATGCATTCTTGGCCATTTGTGTCAGTTCACAGAAGTGGGGCTGAAAAGTCCAGAATCTTTTTTTAGTCCTATTTATAAAAGCTATAAAAGTATAATTTTATTATGCTTAGAGGAAAAAAAAAGTAGAAATGATTTGCCTGGGTTCCTTGACCCTATTCGAAAATGGAAATACACAACAATGCATTTCTGTCCTATGCCTGCTGAGGGGAGTTTTCATACTCTTTTCAGCATGCACAATCATCTTTGGGTGGTGGGACTGATTTTCTGATTTTCTAAAATGGACATGCGTTATTTTAAAAACAAAGCAATCTTTTAAGGATTTAAATATCAAAATCACTAACAACATTTCTCAGTAGGATGCAAAACTGATGAAGTTTGTATCAATAGATAAACATCATTTATTACTTTGTCTATTAAAGTAGTTTCAACACAACTGAAGGTCAGACTGCACTGGGCTGTTGCCATCACAGTCCGGGATTATGCACAGACCAGCCCACACCCCGAGCAGGGGTACCCTTGCCAGAACCTGTGCTGGATGCCTTAGGACCACAGAGACCACTGCCCGTTGTTGGGCTGTGTGTGCACAATTCATATCCCGATCCATAAGCCCTAAGACAAGAATGGCTATCATGGCCCTGGGTTCACTTTTTATTCAAAGAGGACTCATCTGGGCACAGCCAATGTAGTAGTTAAAATGCATTTTGAGAAAAAATAAATATTCTGTACAATGTATTTACAAGGATCAACTGTTTTGTCACCCACTCCCAATTAGTATAAAATTGGGAAACTGTAATTTGACAGTTAAGAAGCATATTATTGGCTGTTAGTGTCAGGTTAACAAAGAATGTGGAGCTGACCACCTGAAACATTTTTGAACTATATATATATAATATGCAAAATTTCACATTTTAATATGCTTAGAAGAAGAGTTTAAAGTAGAAATGACTTCCTTGGCCTCTGACCTTCAATGATGAAAATGCAACCATGCACTCCCCCTGTGCAGAAGGGCAGTTCTTCCCAAGCTTTCTGGAAGCAGGGGCCTCCCAGGAGCCTCCCCCCACCTCACAGAACACTCACTATGAGCCCTGCACAGACAGCATGATGCACAATCTCCAACAGGGATGGCAGGGGCAACTCTTAAAACTTGAAGAGGTCGATGAAGTGCTGCGGAGACACAGGCGTGAAGCAGCTGTCGGGGTCGGCCGCCGTGCAGGGATGTCCTGAGTCCTGTGGGGAGGTGGGAGATGGTTAGGAGGGGGCCCACCACCAGCCACACTCTAGTGATGGTGGTTGGGGGGTCGTCAGCTGCTTGTTGACATGGACCCTGGGCCCCACCTCAGAGGTACATGAGAGAGAACTTGGATGAGAATGATCAACACAAGGGCAGCC